>NC_142251.1:1500200-1873533 GCF_052056855.1 Sturnus vulgaris
TAATGGACTGTGAAATGAATTCCTGGGTCCTGAAATGAATTCACAGGTCCTGAAACGAATTCATGGGTCCTGAAACGAATTCACGGGTCCTGAAACGAATTGATGGACTCTGATATGAATTCCTGGGTTCTGAAACAAATTCATGGGCTCTGAGATGAATTCCTGGGTTCTGAAATGAATTCATGGGCTCTGAGATGAATTTCTGGGCTCTGTCACGAATTCCTGAGTTCTGAAATGAATGCACGGCTTCTGAAATGAACCAACGGGCTACCAAATAAATTCACAGCTCCTGCAGTGAATCCCCGGGCTCTCCCACACGAGTTGCCGGCTGCTGCCTTTGTTCCCGGCAATAAAGGGCCGCGTTTCTCCCGGAGAGCCTGAACCCGGCCCTGCATCCTAAACCCCCTGCCCGCCTTTTCTGCTCCATTCACCGCCGGCACCAGCCAGGAGCGAGCCACGCTCCTTCCCCCCAGCTCCAAGCACAGCTCCACTGCTTTTAAAGGCACTTTAAACGCGGTTTAAAGCCGGCTGAGCTTACCATGTGTGTGCCACCGTGAAGCGACGGCGCTGCCGGATGCTTTTATTCACCAGCAACTTTCTGAAGAAGCAGGGAGAGTTCCTGGGCGAGCTGCGAGGAGAAATCTTTGGAGACGTGGGTCTGTTCCCGGACAGCCTGGGCAGCTCCAGCTCCAGGTGCATCTGCTCCTTGAAAGTCCTGATGTAAACCTCGGCCTCGGGAGTGCTGCCGACTTCCCGGGAGCCTTCCCTGGCCGTCATCGCTGCGGCGCTGGGCGAGCTGCGAGCGCTCAGTGCTGGCCACGGGCGAGCTGTGAGCGCTCAGTGCTGGCCACGGGCGAGCTGTGAGCGCTCAGTGCTGGCCACGGGCGAGCTGCGAGCGCTCAGTGCTGGCCACGGGCGAGCATCCTCCGAGCTGTGAGCGCTCAGTGCTGGCCATGGGCGAGCTGCGAGCGCTCAGTGCTGGCCACGGGCGAGCTGTGAGCTCTCAGTGCTGGCCACGGGCGAGCTGCGAGCGCTCAGTGCTGGCCACGGGCGAGCATCCTCCGAGCTGTGAGCGCTCAGTGCTGGCCACGGGCGAGCTGCGAGCGCTCAGTGCTGGCCACGGGCGAGCATCCTCCGAGCTGTGAGCGCTCAGTGCTGGCCACGGGCGAGCTGTGAGCACTCAGTGCTGGCCACGGGAGAGCATCCTCCGAGCTGTGAGCGCTCAGTGCTGGCCACGGGCGAGCTGTGAGCTCTCAGTGCTGGCCATGGGCGAGCATCCTCCGAGCTGAGAGCACTCAGTGCTGGCCACGGGCGAGCATTTCCCGAACTGCGAGTGCTCAGTGCTGGCCATGGGCGAGCATCCTCCGAGCTGTGAGCGCTCAGTGCTGGCCACGGGCGAGCTGTGAGCTCTCAGTGCCGGCCACGGGCGAGCTGTGAGCTCTCAGTGCTGGCCACGGGCGAGCTGTGAGCGCTCAGTGCTGGCCACGGGCGAGCATCCTCCGAGCTGCGAGCGCGGAGCTGCCGCCCCCGCTCATTCACGGCGCAAATCCCGCCTGGAGCATCATCCAGGGCTGGATCATCCAGGGCTGGATCATCCAGGGCTGGATCATCCACGGGAGGAGGATCCGGCAGCGCTGCCACAAAGCCCCGGCTCTGCTTTTCGCTGCGAAGATGCTCCCGGTGTTGTTGTGAGCGCTGATGAAAAATTCCTCACGCTCCGCTCCAGCACGCCGGGATAACGCGCCGGGTTTTGAGGAAGGAGCTCCGGGAATCGCTCAGCCCCGCTCGGCTCGGGGCTTTCATTCACAATTAGTTTTACCCGCACCCAGGAGGCTCCACCCGCACGGCGCTCATTGGCTCGGGGTTATTTGGACACCCGCACCCTGCGGCATCCCCAGGAAATTGTAAGGACCTGTCCGACATCCCGGTATTGCTCTCGGGTGCTCCCCGGCTCTGGGAAGGATGGGAGAGCATTAAAAAGGATAAAAGGGAACAGAAATAAAGGCACGGAATTCTGTTCTGCAGGAACAAAGCGTGCAGGAATTCCTGCTCCATGGAAAAGCTCCACTGTCCTGGGATGCAGAGCCAAAGGGTCAAACCTCGGCTAAATCAAAGGATGGGGGAGCTGGCAGCTCCCTGTCAAGTTAATTCCAATAATTTTTAGAGTCTATGTATTTAAAATGGAAAAAAAACAACAGGAATTTTATATCTGGATATAAACATCAAGTTCTAGTTTTCCAAGTATAAAAAGCAACGTTCAGGTAAGGAAGTTAAAGACAAGGAGCTGAGTGTAGGAGCACAATAAATCCCTCAGGGATTTTTTTTTTAACTGGTCAAAATTAGGTGACCAAAAATGCAAATACAAGAAATGTTTTTAAAGGAGGAGGAGACAGGGAGAGATTGTGAGGAAAGTGCTCTGATTGCACAGTGCAGGCATCGATTCCACAGCAAATCCCGGTCCATCATCCCTGTCCATCCCAGTGTGTTTTCCATCATCCCAGTCCATCCCAGTGGATTTTTCCCCATTCCTGTCCATCCCAGTGGGTTTTCCATCAAATATCCCAAAACATTTTGACAGGAACACCAGCGTGCCTTCCTCAGTTTCCAGCAAAGCCTTATTTATCACAGAGACCTTCCCTTCAGAGGAGTTCCACAAAAAAAAAAACCCAAATAAACCAAATAAACCAAAATATCTGCCCCAGCCTCGCTTAAGGGCAGTAGAACTCCAGTGGGATTTAATCCTGAGAGGTTCAGGCAGCAGCAGAACGGGAATATTGGATAATTTAGGAATTTTGACATGGTGGGCTGGGATCTGTTACTGCACTGACAGGCAGGGAGAGACAAAGGGGAGCCTGGGACCTGAAGGGGGAATCAAATCCACACAAATGCTTTGGAGCTGGAATTCCTAACAGAAATAAAATTTGGAATTCCAAACAGAAATATAAAATGGAATTCCAAACAGAAATAAGAATGAACTTTCTAACTCTAATGGGATATTGGAGGGGGTTTGTGAGGATACATCTGGTATTAGAGACATTTCCATGCCTTTTCCTAGGGCAGGGAGAACAGAGGGAAATCATTTTAAAAGCAATAAAAGTGTGCTAAAAGATAAAAGATGTGGCCATTAAGGAAGTGCCTCCCCATCATTTGGCCATCCATTAATTAGTAATGAATTGGCAGCCTCAGAGCCTGGAGCAGGTGAGATGGGCAGGAAAATTCCAGAGATTGGAGCTGATGAGGAGGGAGAGGAGCCAGGGGGAGGAAGAAAAGCTCCATTCCCTTGGGAAAAGCAGGAAGAGAAGGAACACAAAGTGCACCCATCAGGGGAATGCAGGAGCTTCTCCAGGCTGAGGCTGCTTGGAGCATTTTGAAGGTTCATCCTGAGCACAGGAGATTTTTTTTCCAACACCTTCCAGCTCCTGGTGACAATAGATCCACGTTTCCCTGACACAATTCCCTGGGAAAGGTCCCAGCACAGCTCTCCTGGAGCTCCAGCTCCCACCCCTGACGCTGCCAACTTCTGCTGTTCCAAACACACACACACAGGAGCCTGCAGCCAACATCTCCCAATTCTCCCTGGATTCATGGCTTGGAATTCTGGCCAGACACGCTGCTCCACTCCAGGAGGAGCCCAGAGGAGGTGAGAGGCAGACACTGGAGCTGACTGGCAGGAAAGCTGGGAGCTGAAAATCCTGGCAGGAATTCCCTGTGTTTGAGCAGCCAGGGCATCAGAGCTTCAGGGAATCATGGAATGGTTTGGGTGGAAAGGCCAAAAAAGCCCAACCAGTGCCACCCCTGCCATGGCAGGGACATTTCCACTGTCCCAGGGTGCTCCAGCCCAGCCTTGGGCACTGCCAGGGATCCAGGGGATCTGGGAATTCCAGCCCAGCCAGGAATTCCTCCCCAATATCCCATCTAAATCCATCTTCTTTCAGCTCACAGCCATTCCCTGTGTGCTGTCCCTCCCTGCCTTGTCCCCAGTCCCTCCCCAGCTCTCCTGGAGCCCCTTCAGGCCCTGCCAGGGGCTCTGAGCTCTCCCTGGATCCTTCTCCTCTCCAGGTGAGCACCCCCAGCTCTCCCAGCCTGGCTCCAGAGGGGCTCCAGCCCTGCAGCAGCTCCGTGGATTCCTCTGGAGTCTCTCCAGCAGCTCCAGCTCCTCCTGCTGCTGTTCCCCAGGGCTGGGGCAGCTCTGCAGGTGTGGCCTCACCTGAGAGGGGCAGGACCCAGCCCAGTCTCACCCATCATCACTCCCAATCCTCCCAGGATTTTTTTTTCCATCTTTCATCCCAAGCCTGGGCTGACCCCGGGAGCACAGGGCCGGGTTTACAAATGAAAATAATTCCCAAACAAATCCCTGAACACCCAAGGAACAGCCCAGACTGCACAGACCTGGCCATCAGCACCGATTATTGTCTGCAGCCCAAGAGAACAATTCCATCAGAAAAGGGATCAGAAAGATGAAGGAATTGTTGAGGAGGCAGAAAAGACGATTGAAGGAAAGTGCCTGGCAGGAAAATGAGACCACTTGGAAGAAAAAGGACAACGAAGGAAACTTCCAGAAGTTTAAGTGCACTTGGGTGAGATTCCATCCCCACTTCCCAACTCGCTGAAGAGTCTGGAAGTTTTAATCTATTTAATTAAAATAACTGATAGGGTGGGAAACAACATTTCCAAGCCTGCAACTCCTCATCAGAAGCTGATCTGGAGTGTGCTGAGAGCAATTGCTAAGCAACAAAACCACATTTTTTGCCTTTTAACAGCATCATGATTTACCTGTTCCCGAGTCCTGATAGCCAGGATGGAGTAAAACACCAGGGAAAAGGGAATTGTGAAGTGTCCTACACGCTCCAGTAGCAAAGGAAAAGCTTTTAGTTGACTTTTCACAGCACTTTTCAGCCAGGGGCTGAGTGAACTGGAAAATTCTTCCTCACATCTAAAGCATATTTAGGTAACAACTGTCAGGAATTCCCCTCTTAACTCCAGTTCCACTGTTCCATCCATCCCAAGGGCATCCCAAAAATATTTCAGCAACCCCACAGTAAATTAATTAGAGAATTGGGTTTTTTTTCAAGGGATTGTGCTTTGCTGGTGCTGCTTGGGCTTCTTTTTCCAAGCAAGGAAACCCAGGGGAAAAAAATATTTTTAATCAAGTACAAAGTCTCCTTTCCAGAAATCCTGGCTGATAGAATTCCCTCTTTAACAGGAAAAATAAAATTTTGATTAAACTTCCAAACAATCTGAAATTTAAGAATTTTCCTTATAAAATAAAAATCACGGATCCCCTCTGTGTGTTTTAATTGCTGTTCAGTAATTTGTTAATTAATCCATGGAATATCCATGTGCTCCTTTGCTGGTTCTGGAATTATTTTAAGGTCCCTCACACACAGCAAGGTTTCCTTGGCTTAGATCAGGCCTAGGATTGGAAAGGTCAGGAGAGATGAACAATTCCAGAGCATTTATTAAAGCTGAGGATGCACAAGGGAAGGATTCAAGCCCTTAAAAATCCCTTTTAGAACTAAAATTAGACCACATTTGATGGGGGAAAAAAAAAAATCCATTATTGAGCCAGGACATGATGGAATTTCACAGCACTGTCCCTATTAATGTGGATTAATGGGTTGGGAAAGGATCCATGATGGATTTCCAGGAGAGAAATTCCAGGAGCCAAGCAGATCCAGGAGCTGTGGGAGAGATGAACACGAGCCTGAAGAGGAGGAAGGGAAATCAGCCAAAGCACATTCCCAGTAGGAAATAAAAGGAAAAAAAGCTGGACTTGGGAAAGGGAGGAAAAAAGAGATTTTGAGGAAAAACAAACCAAGCTAAGGCAGGAAAAAAAAACCCCTATAAAGACAACAACATTTTCTCGGTCTAAACAACACAGTGACTGGAGAGGAAAAAAAAAAAAAAGGAAATGAGAAGGACTGAGAGAGTGGAGAATATGGGAATTGTCATTTGTACTGGAAAATAACTCGGTTACAGAGGCAGCAGCAGAGCACAGAATGAATCTGCACTGGAAATGTCACAGGGCTGACAGGGATGTGATCCCGAGCTCAGCCCCTGAGGCAGCACCAGGAATAAATCAGAGCAAACCCAGCAACCCAGACAGGCAGAGATGAAGAAAAAGAATCCAAGAGAGAAAAATGTCTGCAGCAAGACAAGGAAAACATCAAGGAACTGGAGGCTGGGGAAGGGAAAGCAGGGAAAATGGGGCTGGGATGTGGAAGGAGATTAAAATGTCAGGCAAGGCTTGGAGAGAGGCTGGGAGGAAAAAGAGGAGAAGGTGGCAGGGATGGGGAGAGGGGAGCTGGGAACAGCACTGGAAAAGCTGGGAAAGATTCCCAGGAAATCCAAAGCTGGAGGGGAGGATGAGTTTGTGGCACAGAACTGGGAGTGGAGGAAAAAAAGGGAAAAGACAGGAAAGGAACAGGAGAGGAAGTGATATAAAATCGAATTAATTTTTTCCCTTATTTTCCCTTCCACCACGTGCAGGAGATGCTCTGTGTCCATCCCAGGTCACTGCCACTAATTCCATCGGGGACACACCAGTCCTGCTTAATTCTACTCCATCCTAGTCCCAGTTTTATTTCAGCTCCCTCAGAGCAGCAGCAAATCTGCTGTTAGGCTCCACCTAAACACCCCACTGGCATTGTCACCATCCCACCCAACTCTGGGGGGGTTAAAATGGTGATTTCACCTGGAAAATTGGAATTTCCATCAGCCACATTCCCCCTGGCAAGGCAGGAAAGAAAAGCTCCCCCTTCCAGAACACACAACAAAATTCCAGGGTTTAACAGGAGTGAAATGAAATATTTGGGAGCATCATCCCTTAATTTGTGAAGAGATGCTGATGGCGTTTCCCACAGATAAAAGGGATGTCCCTGAATCCCTGCAAGTGTCCAAGACCAGCCTGGATGGAATTTGGAGCAACCTGGGATTGTGGAAGGTCTCCCTGCCCATGGCATGAGATGAGAAAATCCTTAAAATCCCCTCCAATCCAAACCAATCTGGAATTCTAATATAATATAAGATGATTCTAATACAATAAAATATCATTTTAATATAATAAAAAAATCTTCAACCCTCCCTTAATCATCTCTTTTTAACAGAAGGTTGAACAAATCCCAGGAAAATCTTTCCAGCCCAAAAGCAGGAAGGTTTCACGTTGTTCAAATGGTCAATTTTAAAGGCAAAAAAAAAAAAAAAAAATCCTCAAAAAACACACCTGCCTTTGCATCTGCTGCCTCTAAAAGATGGATCCACAAGAGAAAACTGGAAATTACATGTTTCAGGATTTTCCTTCTCCTTCCCTGAAAGTTTCCTGCTGCCTGAGAAGCAGGAATCCATCCCTAATTACAGGTTTGCATGACAAACTCCCCACGTTTGAGAGGCAAAAAAAAAAAAAAATAAAATAAAATAATAGCAATCCACTGTTATTTAGATTTCTGTCAGGAGATAAGGTTGGTTTTTATTTAATGGTTTAAAATTATCCAGTCTGCATCTCCATTCTTCCAGATTTAGGGGCCGCTGGAATTTTTGGGAAGGGAATTTTTGGTTGGGAAACCAATCAAAAACGGAACAAAAGCAACCAGCAACTGAATAAAACAAAGCAAGAACTGAACAAAACCAGGCAGAAACTGAACTAAACAAAGAAAGAACTGAACTAGACCAATCAAAACCTGAATTAAACCAACCAAAAACTGAATTAAACCAACCAAAAACTGAACAAAACCAGCCAGAAACTGAACAAAACAAAGCAAAAACTGAACAAAACCAACTAAAAACTGAATTAAATCAACTCAAAACTGAACTAAACCAACCAAAACCTAAACAAAACCAATCAAATTCTGAATAAAACTAATCAATCAAATTCTGAATAAAACCTATCAAATTCTGAATAAAACTAATCAATCAAATTCTGAATAAAACCTATCAAATTCTGAATAAAACTAATCAATCAAATTCTGAATAAAACCTATCAAATTCTGAATAAAACTAATCAATCAAATTCTGAATAAAACCTAGCAAACACAGCAGAAAAAGAATAAAAATCTGAATTAAGCCAACCCAAGCCTGCAAAAACCCAACCAAAATCTGAATGAAACCAATGAAATTCTGAATAAAACCAATCAAAAACTGGATAAAAAGAAGAAAAATCTGAATTAAGCCAACCCAAGCCTGCACAACTAATTCTGAATAAAACCCAATCAAATTCTGAATAAAACCAATGAAAAACTGAACCAAACCAATCAAAAACTGGATAAAAAGAATAAAAATCTGAATTAAGCCAACTCAACCATGAACAAACCCAACCAAAACCTGAATGAAACCAATCAAATTCTGAAATCAATCAAATTCTGAATAAAACCAATGAAAAACTGAACCAAACCAAGCAAACACTGCAGAAAAAGAATAAAAATCTGAATTAAACCCACCCAAGCCTGAATAAAACCAATGAAATTCTGAATAAAACCAATGAAATTCTGAATGAAACCAATCAAAAACTGGATAAAAAGAATAAAAATCTGAATTAAACCATCCAAAGCCTGCACACACCCAACCCAATCCTGAATAAAACCAATGAAATCCTGAACCAAACCAATCAAAACCTGGATAAAAAGAAGAAAAATCTGAATAAAACCAATCAAACCATGAACAATCCCAACCAAATCCTAAACAAAACCAATCAAATTCTGAATAAAACCAAGCAAAAACTGGATAAAAAGAAGAAAAATCTGAATTAAACCAACCAAACCATGAACAAACCCGAACCAATCCTGAACCAAACCAATCAAAAACTGGATAAAAAGAATAAAAATCTGAATTAAACCAATGAAATTCTGAATAAAACCGATCAAAAACTGGATAAAAAGAAGAAAAATCTGAATTCAACCAACCCAAGCCTGAATAAAACCAATCAAAAACTCGATAAAAAGAAGAAAAATCTGAATGAAACCAATGAAAAACTGAATAAAACCAATCAAACACTGGATAAAAAGAATAAAAATCTGAATTAAACCATCCAAAGCCTGCACACACCCAACCCAATCCTGAATGAAACCAATGAAATCCTGAACCAAACCAATCAAAAACTGGATAAAAAGAAGAAAAATCTGAATTAAACCAACCCAAGCCTGAATAAAACCAATCAAATTCTGGATAAGACCAATGAAAAGCTGAACCAAACCGATCAAAAACTGGATAAAAAGAAGAAAAATCTGAATGAAACAAATGAAAAACTGAATAAAACCAATCAAAAACTGGATAAAAAGAAGAAAAATCTGAATTCAGCCAACCCAACCACGAACACCCCTCCCCACGGAGCCCAGGCCCAGTTTGGTTTGGGAGGCCCTTTAAGCTCAGCTCAATCCTAAGCCCGGCCTGGGAGCTGCTCCTGGCTGAGCTGAGCTCAGGTACCCGAGGGGAGAAGAACCTGCACACGTGAATTCTCATTTAGTGAGAGAATTCTGTCAGGTCTGGTGGTGTCTGATTCAGCTTTTCCATTTAATTCACGGAGAAATTTGAATTTTTATCGCTTTTCTCTGCTGGCGAGGGGGGAAGTTTGAAGAAAAAGATTTCAGAGAGGTTTTGTTGCCTTCTGCTGATTAACAGTGACTCATTTCTTCCCTTCCACACACACACACCCCAAGCTGTCTTTTTTTTTTTTTTTTTTAATTTTTGTACTCAGGATTGAGGTGTATAATTAAAATTGAATCATTAAAAGCTTTTTTTTTTTTTTTTTTTTTTTCATTTTTATCTCCAGGCAAAATCTCGCAGCTCCAAATATAAAATTATTGGGATCATCTTGCAATTCACACCAAAAAAAAAAGAAAAAAAAAAAAAAAGGAGTGTTTACAGTAAAAAATGGATGAATTCAATAAATGGGAAGGAATTTTAAAAGGAGTTAAAAGATGAGGTGGCAACAACAAAATAAAAGTTATGGATAAAAAGTGATTTGGAAATAACCATAATTTGAATTCCTGACCTATGATTAATCCATTTTAAAACTCCTCTGGGTAACTACACCTCTTATTAATCATAGTTCTTTTATTTAGGCTTCTGAGAAAACATAAAAATCTGATTTTTTGAAGCTGCAAGAGCTTCAGAAACTGATGGCACCAGCCAAAAATCTAAATATAAGCAGACCAAACACTTCTCTGGGTATTTATAGCTGAGAAATAACTGCAGAGTTAAGGCAGAGACAGCAAAAAATTTCTTTTTTTTTCCCCAGTTTTTTTTTTGGGGACAGGGTGGCATTTGGAATGACACAGCAGCAGTGGCTTTGGGATGCTCGGCCTGCCCGGGTTTTTTTGGGATATAAAAGATTTTTGGGGTTGATTTTGATGGAAAATCCCCGGGATTTTTGGGGTGGGATGTGATATTGGGAATAATCCCATCCCAGCCAAGGATATTCCCCGTGGGAACACTACAAAATATTGGGAATAATCCCATCCCAACCAAGGATATTCCCTGTGGGAACACCTCACAATTTTGGGATTAACCCCATCCCAACCACACCAGGGCTGTGGGATATTCCCTGTAGGAACATTACAAAATATTGGGAATAACCCCATCCCAACCGAGGATATTCCCTGTGGGAACACCTCACAATTTTGGGAATAATTCCATCCCAACCCCAGCAGGAATGTGGGATATTCCCTGTGGGAACACTACAAAATATTGGGAATAACCTCATCCCAACCCCACCAGGGATGTGGAATATTCCCTGTAGGAACACTAGAAAATATTAGGAATAAATCCATCCCAATTAAAGATATTCCCTGTGAGAACACTACAAAATATTGGGAATAATCCCATCCCAGCCAAGGATATTCCCTGTGGGAACACTGCAAAATATTGGGAATAACCCCATCCCAACCAACGATATTCCATGTTGGAACACCTCACAATTTTGGGAATAATCCCATCCCAACCCCAGCAGGGATGTGGGATAATCCCTGTGGGAATCCTTCACAATTTTGGGATTAACCCCATCCCAACCACACCAGGAATGTGGGATATTCCCTGTAGGAACATTACAAAATATTGGGAATAACCCCATCCCAACCAAGGATATTCCCTGTGGGAACACTAGAAAATATTAGGAATAAATCCATCCCAATTAAAGATATTCCCTGTGGGAACACTACAAAATATTGGGAATTAATAACCTCATCCCAAGCAAGGATATTCCCTGTGGGAATCCTTCACAATTTTGGGATTAATCCCATCCCAACCAAGGCAGGGCTGTGGGATTTCCCATTTTGGGAATTTCAAACGGATTTAATCTCTAATTTTTATGCTCCACCTGCAGACAATCCATGGGTTCTCATCTCCCAACAACATTCCCAGCTTTTCCCAATGTTTGGATGGATCTCAGTTCTCCCAATTCCCAGCAAATCCCAAATCCATTCCCAGGAAAAAAAAAAAAAAAACTAAAAAAAAAAAAAGAGCAGGAAAAGAAAATTCTAGAGCAGAAAATCCTTCCTGGCCATTCCCAGATTTCTCCAAGATATTTCTGATATTGTTGGGAAACTTTGGGAAAAAAAATAAAAAAAAATCTCAGGAATTGTTTGAGTTTCAGGATGAAGTTTCCACAGATATTCCCCAGAAAAAAAAAAAGCAAGGAATAATGAAAAGTTCTTTTCCCTGCAAATTATGGGATGTTCTGAGGAGCATCACTGACCTCCTTTTCCAAGGTGAGGAAATGCAGGAAGGATTTCAATAATAATAATAATAATAATAATAATAATAATAATAATAATAATATCAGAATAATATTCTGATTATTTTGTGCTCATTAGCACAAAAACTAATGAGGTTTATGGAAATAATCCATATTCTGAACCAGGTGATGTCCATTCTGTGATTTCAATCATTTTAATTATCAGTATAAACATTAAAACCCTGCTTTTTTAAGTTTTTTTTTTTCAGCACATTCCTTCAATTCTTATCTCCTGCAATTTGAAATTATCTAAGAAATAAAATTCCAATTCCTCAGGGTAATATCACAAGGTCTAGAACACTAAAAAAATAAAAGAAAATTTTAAAAAAACCAAAAACCTATTTTTCCAAAACATCATCTCCTTCAGAATTTCTGGGATTCATGCCACAATTCCTGGTAAAATTTCCCAAATATTTCCAGCTTTGTTATCTTTAATTCCCCCTTTGTTATCTTTAATTCTCATCCCTTTATCATCCCAACCTTCCTTATCTCCCCCCCTCAATTCATCCCCACTTATCTGCCCCTCAATTAATTCCCATTTTATTTATCCCCCAATTAACACCCATTGTATCAACCCCTCAATTAATTCCCATTGTATCAATATCCTAATTAATTCCTATTTTATCAATCTCCCAATTAATTCCTATTTTATCAATCCTTCAATTAATTCCCGTTATATTTATCCCTCAATTAATTCACATTTTATCAATCCCTTTATTAATTCCCATTGTATCAATCTCCCAATTAATTCCTCTTTTATCAATCCTTCAATTAATTCCTATTTTATTTATCCCCCAATTAATACCATTTTATCAATCTCCCCAATTAATTTCCATATTATCAATCCCCAAATTAATTCCCGTTTTATCAATCCCTCAATTAATTCCTATTTTATCAATCCCTTTATTAATTCCCGTTTTATCAACCCCCAATTAATTCCTATTTTATCAACCCCCAATTAATTCCCATTTTATCAGTCCCCCAATTAATTCCCATTTATCAATCCCTCAATTAATTCCCATTGTATCAATCCTTTTATTAATTCCCATTTTATCAATCCCTCAATTAATTCCCATTTTATCAATCCCCCAATTAATTCCCATTTTATCAATCCCCCAATTAATTCCCATTTATCAATCCTTTTATTAATTCCCATTTATCAATCCCCCAATTAATTCCCATTTTATCAATCCCCCAATTAATTCCCAGCACTTTCCCAGAATTCCCGAGGAAGGTTTGGAGGAACTCAGTGCCCAAAATTATCCCGAATTTTGGGTTCATTTTCCTTTTACCATTTTTTTATTTTGCTGCCCAGCACCACCATCTGGAGAACACCTCGAGTACTACAGGAGTGGAGATTTCAATTTAGAGTAAATTGAATTTTAGAGTAAATTTATTCCAATTCCAGGAAGGTTTCCAGGTGGATGAGGGGAATAGGATCAATCTTTTCATATTTTCCTTACACATTCTCATCTCCAGGCTCCAAAATAAAATTATTCCAGAAGAAAAAAATAAAACATGAATGATAATAAGGCAGTAAATCTATATTTTAATGAAGTATTTATTGCCATATCCTAAATATTTACCAGCCTAATCCCTAAAAAAGTCCACTCTAATATTTAATATTAAATCAGATCAACTCCTCATGGAATTTTTAAAGCCTTGATTTCCTCATGCTCTGGGATTCACCACAAATCCCATTTTTTGTTCCAACATCAAAATTTGCTGCAAATCCTTTAAAACACCCAAATATCCCCCCCACACCTGAGGGAAATGGTGGGAATGAGCAGCCCAGGAGATGCTAAAAAAAAAAAAAATTAAAATAAAATTGGGAGTGGGCAGGGAGGTGAGGACTAGAACTGAAACAAAAAAAATGGAATTTTAAACCATCGGAATGGAATAATCGGAATAATAATAATATTAACTGGAATTTTAATTTAATTTTAAAGTTTAAAGTTTTTGTAGGATCAGCCAATTAGAACCAAAATGAAAAATGGGAATTTTCAGCCCAGGTTTTATAGGATCAGCTGATATCAGAGGTCAGGCAGGTGAGGATTAGGATTGAAATAAAAAATTGGAATTTTAAACCCAGTTTTTGTAGGATCAGCCAGTGTAAGTGGGCAGGGAAGTGAGGATTGGGATTGAAATTAAAAATGGGAATTTTCAGCCCAGATTTTGTAGGATCAGATGATACAAATGGTCAAAGAAGTCAAGATCAGGACTTCAATAAAAATGCAAAATTTAAACCCAGTTTTTTGTAGGATCAGCCAGTGTAAGTGGATATGGAGATGAGGATTAGAACTGAAATAAAAAATGGGAATTTTCAGCCCAGTTTCTGTAGGATCAGGCAATATAAATGGTGAGAGAGATGAGGACTAGAACTGAAATAAATGGAAATTTTAAACCCAGTTTTTTGTAGGATCAGCCCATGTAAGTAGATATGGAGGTGAGGATTAGGACTGAAATAAATGGGAATTTTCAGCTCAGTTTCTGTAGGATCAGCCCGTGTAAGTGGGCAGGGAGGTGAGGAGGATGCAGAGAGAGCAGCTGGGACAGCTGAATCCCAGTCACACCAGCAACTCCCAGTTCCTCTGGAAAACTGGGAATTTTACAGCACTGCAGAAACAGCAACAACCCCAGCACTGCTCTGAGGGCTCCCTGTGACTGTCCCAGGAAAATCCACATGGAAAATCCACATGGAAAATAAAATCCAAGTGGAAAATCCACATGGAAAATCCACATGGAAAATCAAATCCACGTGGAAAATCCATATGGAAAATCAAATCCACATGGAAAATCCACATGGAAAATAAAATCTACATGGAAAATCAAATCCACATGGAAAATTCACATGGAAAATAAAATCTACATGGAAAATCAAATCCACATGGAAAATCCACATGGAAAATCAAATCCACATGGAAAATTCACATGGAAAATCAAATCCACATGGAAAATCAAATCCACATGGAAAATCAAATCCACATGGAAAATCCACATGGAAAATAAAATCTACATGGAAAACCAAATCCACATGGAAAATTCACATAGAAAATAAAATCCACATTGAAAATAAAATCTACGTGGAAAATCCATATGGAAAATCAAATCCACATGGAAAATCCAGATGGAAAGTAAAATCCAGATGGAAAATGAAATCCAGATGGAAAGTAAAATCCAGATGGAAAATCAAATCCACCTGCACGGACCCTGCCGGGCTGGGAGAGAGGAGCAGCGATGCCCTCTTGTGTTCCCAGGGATAAATCCATGAGAAATCCACGGCAATTCCTGGCGTTTCTCCCAAACCGAGGCACATTCCAGGCTCAGAACGAATCCATCCTTCCAAAGCCACCCTTGGAATACAAATTCCTGCCCCCGCAAAAAGGAACATTCACACACAAAGGCGAAGAGACCCTTTTATTGCTAAAATTCCCATTCCATCTAAAATTAGGGAACTCGTTTGGTTGCATTTATCCCAGCAATTAATCACAAAAGCTCCTCTATCTCAGCTATTCCAGGGCAGTTTAGAAATCCTATTTTCAGCAGGAAAACTCACTCCAAAGGATTTTAACAAATGGATTTGGGAATGTCCTCTAGGGCTGTTCAAATGGCAAGTGCTGAGCTCGACAGAAACCTGGATTCCAACTTGGAATAATGATGGCAACGTGGAGCAGCAAACAGAGCCAAGAGAGCAAAGTTTAGAATTTAAAACCGGTCCTAAACTCAAGTGCAAGCACAGAATTTAAGGTGCAATTAATATAACCTCAATATTCCCATGACAAGCAGGACACACATCCTTGTTTTGCCATAAAATCCATTCCCAGCACAGAACACCCAAGGCTTTGCCTTCCTCCTCTCCCTCTGGATTAATTCTCTTGTTTTGGCATTTGACACCAGTTTCAGTTTTAGAATTCACCCCGGAGCAGCCCCCCTGTAATCAGCTCTCTGATGATTTATTTGGGATTTATCTCGAGTTTATGGGATCCTCTACAGTTGCACAAATGCAGAGAGTAACAGAAACTCAGATTCCAGTTTGGAACACAACCAGCAAATGGAGTTGAGAGTGGAGCATTTACAAACCAGAACCTAAAACTGACTCTAAACCCAAAGCTGAGAGCACAGAACTTTAGGTCACCCTAATGTCACCTCAATATTCCCATGACAAGCAGGACACACATCCTTGTTTTGCCATAAAATCCATTCCCAGCACATGAGAACTCTCCTCTCCCTCTGGATTCATTCCCTTGTTTTGGCACTTGACACCAATTCCAGTTTTGGAATTCACCCCGGAGCAGCCCCCCTGTAATCAGCTCTCTGATGGTTTCTTGGGGATTTATCTCCAGTTTAACTTTAGATCCCAGTGGGGTTGTTCCAAGCCTTTTTCCTCACACAGGGATGGGAAACGTGCAGAGAGTCAAAGCCTTTTCCCCAATCCTCTGGGGCAGAGTTTAGCACCACCCTGAACTCGTGGGGGTGCAAAGTCAGGAACACAAATCCTCGGTTGACACCGGAATCAGAAATTTCGGGAGAGGTTTTAACAAAGCAGAATTTCAAAACGATACCAAAATCATTTCTTTTATACACTTATACCCGTGATCCAACAACTTGATTAATCAGATTAATAGATGAAAAATAATTAATTGTACGAGGGAAAAAGGCGCTTTGAAACCAGAAGACGGACGACTGAACGAATGAATGAATGACTGAATGAACGGAGGAGTAAAAGCAGAATTAAAGGGGACTCACCAGTCGTGGTAGGTGGTGATGGCGATGCTGGGAGGTGGCAGCAGGGGCAGGGTGGTGGGTCTGCACACCGTGTCCCTCTCGGGGGTCCTGGCTCTCTCTGTCTGCCGCTGGGCCAGCGGGGGCAGCTGCAGATTGCCCGAGCAGCAGCGGCGGCCCCGCCACAGGTCAATGGCCAGGGCGTGGCTGGAGGTGCTGAAGGATTTGCTGAGCCCGCATTCCAGGTAATCCAGGGAGTTCTGCAAATAGAGAGGTCTCTGAAATCCCTGGATTCTGTAAGCAAAGGATGTTCTCCATGAGGATAAACCACATTCGATTCTCCAGCCAGAACTATCCACAGCTCCAGAATTGAATTCTGCAAACAAATTATTTCCTCCATGAGGATAAACCACATTCGATTCTCCAGGCAGAATTGTCCCAGGACATGAGAACTCCACAACTCAATTCTGCAAATAAATTATTTCCTCTATGAGAGTAAAACTCAGTTCTCCAGCCAGAATTATCCCAGGAAAAGGGAACTCCAGAACTGAATTCTGCAAACTATTTTTTTCCTCCATGAGGATAAACCACATTCGATTCTCCAGCCAGAACTACCTCACAACTCCAGAACTAAATTCTACACATTATTTCCTCCATGAGGATAAACCACACTCAATTTTCCAGCAGGAACTACCCCACAACTCTAGAACTGAATTCTGCAAACAATTTTTCTCCTCCATGAGGATTAACCACACTTGATTTTCCAGCCAGAACTAACCCACAACTCCAGAACTCAATTCTACAAACAAATTATTTCCTCCATGAGGATAAAACTCAATTCTCCAGCCAGAATTATCCCAGGAAAAGAGAACTCCACAACTCCAGAACTGAATTCTACAAATTATTTCCTCCATGAGGATAAACCACACTCGATTTTCCAGCCAGAACTACCCCACAACTCTAGAACTGAATTCTGTAAATTATTTCCTCCATGAGGATAAAACTCAATTCTCCATCCAGAACTATCCCAGCAGATGAGAATTCCACAACTCCAGAACCTGGCCCAGGCTGATTGCTCTGATTTTTATTTTATCATCTCCAATGCTCTTGAGAATTCCCACAGTGCTGAGTGGAGCTCCATTATCAGAGTGATCAGGGTCAGAAAAGTCCTCCAAGGTCATTGAGCCCACGGTGCAAAACTTGGGATAAGAGTGGGAAACAATATTTATTTATTGGAGAAGTGCTCCAGGATAGCCAAACCCTTATTTTCCACTCTTTTCCTACACATTCCAAGGGATTTCCCATTTTTTGGGAGCCCTAGGACAAACCAGCCAAACAGAGACAATTCCCCAGGGAATGGGATCTGGAGTTTAATTATTAGGGAATGATGATGATGATTAGCAAGGGGAATAATGAAATTAAAAATGCATCATCACATCAGGTGCTGAGCTGCTGAAACATTGGGATATTTACACATAAAAAAGGTGGGATCCAGAGCAAATATTCCATAAATCCCAGCAGCATTCCCTGCTCCCTGCCACACTACACTGACCAAAGACCAGCAGAGCAAAAAAAACCCTGAATAAAACTCCTCCAAACCTTTCCCAGGACTTGAGTTGATCATTTTTTAATGTCCTGCTTTTATTTTCTGCTTCTGACCTAAAAATGCTCCAAGATCATCCATCAGCAATCAAAGCCAAACCAGTTGATATTTACCAAAGAAGATAAAATCAACTTTTTAGCTCATTTTCACAAGGTAAAAAAATTGAAAAAGAAAGAAAAATAAGGAAAAGAAACCTTCAGCAGGAACTCACCTCATCTGCAGTCACTGTCATGACACTTCTGCTTTTCTTCATTATTGAGATTCAAGTGCAGCCCAGGATAAAAAAACTTCTGGTAAAAACAGAATTTCTTCAGAGGGGTAACCTGAAAATAAAATAAAAAAAAGTTATTTATTTTCATTTATTTATAAACACATATAAATGATGTATTTCTGTAATTATATTTCAATCTATAGTATAATTATCCAGAGAAACTTCTGAGAATACCATGGCATCATCAAAGCCAGGAAAAGACCTTGAACAGCATAAATTTCAACCAGCACCACCTCCATAATTCTCCACTAAACCTCAATCCACACATTTTTTGGGGGAAAAATGGGAAAAGAATGAGAGTTTAAGAATATTTCCCAAATTTTGCTGAACTCCAGGACCAAGCTGGCTGGAAAATCTTTTCTGTGGAAATCTGATCTCTCTCACATCACAACTTTATAAATATTTATTCATTTGTCAACATTAATTTAAGCAGAATATGGATAATGATAAAATCCAGCTTTTGTTCTGTGGGAATTGCAGTTCTGAGGCCTGAAGAAAATCCAAGACTTCCTTTAGTCATAACTAAATTACCATTAAAATCTGACTCATTCTTTCCTGTGCCTTCCCAGGAAAATCTGACACCTGGGATCAACATTTAAAGGAAGAATAAACCACAGGAAAACATTTCCAAAGAGGATTCCTGGGTGAATGAACATTTTCTCATTGATGCAAACTTTTATTACATTCCCAGCACCCAAATCCTCCAAAAAAAAAAAAAAAAAAACTCTGTATCCCAGAGGATTGGTTGGGTCTGGGATCAGGGAATGCTGAACAGCAGCAAATAAATAATAAATTTATTAATAAATTGTGAAGAAAAATCAGTGCTGCAGCTGGGTCTGATCCATTTTCCTGGAATATATTCCACATGGAATATAAATTTTCTTTTTAGACCAAGCTTCCACCTGAAGATTTTTGTGTTCCCTGACCATTGTGCTTTAAAACTGACGGGAAAACACTCCAGCAATTCCAGAGGGATCCAGGCAGGGAATGAATTAAAGGGTTCCCAACAGGCAGTGAGGATAAAATCCCATGGAGGTTCTGCTTTTCCTGATTTTCCTACAAACTGGTTAAAAAAAGAGCAGCCCAGCTCATCCAGTGTGAAATCCACATTTACAGAAATTCCTACAACAAATCTTCATGGAAAAGTTTGAGAAAGTTTGGGATATGAGACCCACATTCCATCAGGGTTTTCCCACATATTTGGGTTTCTCCAAGGGCATCATTAAAGCTCCAGGGGGATGTGAGGAGCAAATTGATTTCCTCGTCCCCAAGGATTCCCTTCTCCACAAAACACAGCCCAGGCTGCCTCACAATTCCCATTTTTCCACTCCCTGCCTGAAGAGCAGTTTTGGGAAGCAGAGTTGTTTATCCAGTTCCTTTTTTCAGCCTCCAAATCCAGTTCTTCTCACATTTCATGGAGGCAGGACACAAATATAGAGTGAAAAACCAAAACAAATCTGAAATTCCAATAACAGCACATCCTGCAGTCCCACACCTGCTTCTTCCTCACTTCCAGCACATGACTGGAGCAGGATTTTTCCTCCCAACAAAATGCTGATCCTGAAAATGTTGAGCTAAACCCCAGGCACCTGGGCTGTGAATTACTGTGAGAAGCTTTTCTGAGGAAAAGGATGAAGGAGATCATCTGATCCCACAGGGAATTACATCACTGTGAGCTGGGATTCAGATTGGATTCTCCTTAAAATCCATGAGAACTTCACAGGGAGAGACACCGACTCAGACAGGGTGACAGCCACCAAAAAACAAGTGACAATCTCAGGTCTGGCTCTCCCAGGAGGAACAGATGGGCTCCTGCTCCACATAAAATCATGGAATGCTTTGGCTTGGAAGGGAGATTTAAACTCATCCCATGGGCAGGGACAGCTCCCACTATCCCAGGGTGCTCCATCCTGGCCTGGGACAATTCCAGGGATCCAGGGGATCTCATTCCCAGCTTCTGTGGGCAATGAGAAATGAGGGAAAGGCTGGAACATTTCCACACAGAGACACTGCAACACCTCCCTGGGCAACTTATTCCAATGCCTCACCACCTTCCAAGGAAAATTTGTTTTCTCATATTCAAGTTGAACCTCCTGTAGGGTCGTTCCCTCTCCTCCTGTCCCTGTTCCCAGATCCCAAATCCCCCCGGCTGTCCCCTCCTGTCAGGGAGTTGTGCAGAGCCAGAAATTCCCCCTGAGCCTCCTTTTCTCCAGGCTGAGCCCCCCCAGCTCCCTCAGGGATTCTCCAGCCCCTTCCCATTTCCCTCAGGGATTCTCCAGCCCTCCTTGGACACATCCCTAAGAATTTCCCCTTTTTATGACTTATTTGCTGAGGAAAATGTTGTTCTTTTCTGTGACCTTCCCCCGTTTCTTGTGAGCAGCAAGAGCTCAAGTGCTCTGCCGAGCTTCTGGCAGCTCTGAGAAATTCCCTCCTCCTCAGAAAACCCAAGCTGCTCTCATTTCCAGCAAGAGCTGGGAAGATTTCACAGAGCTCTGCAAAATAAAAGCAAGGCCATCTATTAGCACTGATGGCTGGAACTTGGGAAAAGCGATTGAGAAAAGAGGGATTTCATGGAATGCTTTGGGTTGGGAGGAACCTTAAAGCTCATCCAGTTCTAATTCCTGCCATGGGACATTTTCCACTGTCCCAGGTGGCTCCAAGCCCTGCCCAGCCTGGCCTTGGGCACTGCCAGGGATGGAGCATTCACAGCAAATCTGGGAATTTCAGCCCAGCCTTTCCTCACCATCACAGGGAGGAATTTCTTCCCAATATCCCATCTAGCCCGACCTTCTGGAAGCCATTCCCCCTTTCCTGTCCCTCCATCCCTTGGGAATTGTGTCTCTCCATGGTTCCTGCAGCTCCTTCAGGTCCTGCAAGGCCACCCTGAGCTCATCCCAAAGCTTCTCCTGTCCAGGTGAACATTCCCAGCCTTTCCTCCCAGCAGAGCTGCTCCATCCCCCTGCTCATCCTGAACATAAAATCCCATGGAAGCACAGGATGAAGCCTGATTTTCCTACCCAGTGCTTAAAAATCAGCTCCCAGCTCATCCAGTGTCAAACCCACTATTCACAGAAATTCCTAAAGCACATCTCCATGGCCAAATTTGGGATTTCCAGCCCCTGGATTCCTTCCACCAGCTCCACATCCCTCCTCTGCTGGATTCCATGGGCTGGATTTTCCCTTAGAGCTGTCACAGCCTTGATTTCCAGCACTGCCATTCTTATCTTCAAGAGCTTTGCCACCTGAGACCACCAGCATCATCCAGCTGGAGAGAGGGATTTTCCCACTTTAGTCATTCCCAAGGCTCTGGAGAAGAGATTTTCTAACTCTGGTTCTCCCAATGTTCTGGAAAAGGGATTTTCCCACTTTGGCCTCTCCCATGACTCTGGAGAAAGAATTTTCCTATTTTGTCTTCTCCCAAGATTCTGGAGGAAAGGTTTTCCCAGTTTGGTCTCTCCCAAAGTTCTGGAGAAAAGGTTTTCCCACTTTGGCTTCTCCCAAGGTTCTGGAAAAAAAGATTTTCCCACTTTGACCTCTTCCAATGATCTGGAGAAAGGATTTTCCCACTTTGGCTTCTCCCAAGATTCTGGAAAAAGGATTTTCCCTCTTTGGTCTTTCCCAAGGTTCTGGAGAAGGAATTCCTCCAGTTTGGTCCCTCCCAATGTTCTGGAAAAAAAGATTTTCCCACTTTGGTCCCTCCCAAGACTCTAGAGAAGAGATTTTCTAACTCTGGCTTCTCCCAATGTTCTGGAGAAGGGATTTTCTCACTTTGGTCTCTCCCAAGGCTCTGGAGAAGGAATTCCTCAACTTTGGTCTCTCCCAAGGTTCTGGAAAAAAAAGATTTTCCCACTTTGGTCTCTTCCAATGATCTGGAAAAAGGATTTTCCCACTCTGGCCTCTCCCAAGGCTGCCCTGAGCTTTGTCCTAATTGCCAGGCTGAGTTTAAAACCCACATTTCCTGGTTTAAGCCATCAGGAATAGGGATAAAGACACAAATTTAATTCCAAGAATAAATCCAATCAATTTTCCTACCAGTAAAAAATATTCAAGGCAGGATGATCTTTGGAGATGCTTGAGAAAGCTCCAACCAAGCTGGGCACAACTGAAAAAAACTTTTAGATAATTAATTATTATTAAATATTATTAATTAATTAATTATTATTAAAACTGTGCCTCAGCTTTAATTAGGACTGCTCTTCCTCTGGAATCAATCCAACATTAAAGCTGGGAATATCCCAGTCAGTCTGTCCCAAAAATTCCAGGAATTCCTGGATTTCCAGCAGAGGGGATGATCAGGTTGGCATTTCCCTTCATTTCTTTCAGTTCCAATTAAAAATAAAAAAATAAAAAAATAAAAAAAATCCATATTTTGCTGCCCTTAGGCCTGATGTGCTCTGCAGAATTCCCATGAAACACAATTTTCCAATTTTCACCATTTTTTTGAGGTGAAATTTTCACAAATTTTCACAGATTTCTTCTCCTGGAATTTTCACTGGCCTTGTTTTTATAGGAAACTTCCAGATAAATATTCACAGCTTGAACACAAAAAGATTTCTGTTTTCTTAATTATGGCAGGGATTTTTCATCTTAGCTCTTTTTAAAAAGCTCATCTCCCATTGTGCAAAAAAAAAAAAATGAAGTGAAATTAAAAATCAGCTCTGACAGCTCCAAAGGATTCAGTTCAAGTGTTCCCCACATCAGGATTTCCAAGGTAATTACAGGGAAAAATCAGGCAGACTATTAAAAAATGCAATTTCTCTCCTTCCTTGAGCAAATTATTTGCAGAGCCTCCCACTCCTCAGAGCAGCTGAGAAGCTCTCAGAGATCAGAAAAATTATTATTATTATCATAATCATTATTATAATAATTATTTTTATCATTATTATTTATTATTCCTCATTATGTCTATGTCTATTTCTATTTCTATTTTATATATTCATATTTATATTTATTTTTATTTTTATTTTTATTTATATTTCTATCTCTATCTCTATCTCTATCTCTATCTCTATTTCTTTATTATTATTATTATTATTATTATTATTATTATTATTATTATTATTATTATTACTATTATTATTATTATTTAAAAATCAATTTAAAACTACACCAAACCCCAGAAAATTCAGCCACGCAGATTTTCCTCCCCCCCCCCGTAGATTTTTAGGCTGATTTTTTTTTTCCTAAATTAGATTTGATTTTAATTGGGAAAGAAGGATCATCCCTAAGTTTTGCTGGAATTCCCAAAAACCAGGAATGCTGCAGATCCATGGGGATTATTATGGGATAACCATTGAGGAAATAAAGCAGCTTTTGCCTCCTGACCCTCATTTATTTTTTCCCTTCCTAAACTCTGCCACAGGCTGAGTTTTAGAATCTTTTCTCAAGAAAAAAAGTTTTACAAACCTCAAATCGACTTCATTTTTAAGCTTTTAAATCCACTTTTTTTTTTTGAGGTTTTCCAAGCTCAAAGCCCCTTGGGAACTCCACAAGAACATGAGAATTCCATCAGGGAATTCCAGGCTAAAATTTCAAAGTCCTTAAATGCAAAATTCCATCTTTGCAGAGACAAAAATTGCCTTAAAATCCACTTTTTTAGGTTTTTAAATCCACTTTTTTTTAGGAGAATCCTGGTGTAAATCTTGGTGTAAAGGTGGAAATAAATGAGCTTTAAGATTTCTTCCAACCCAAATGATTCCAGGATTTCAGGATTAACACCCAGAAAATGGGAGGTGAGGATGTGACCAAGGCAGCAATGGGAAAAGAGCTCTCCAGGATGGATTTGTGTCCAAATAATCCCATTTTTTCTCACATCCCAAATTCCCAAACACAACCATGGAACAGCAGCTAAAAAAAAAAAAAAAACCAAAAACCAATTCCAGTGCCTGAGGAAAAACTCATTCCATGGCAAATTAGAACAAACACTTCCAGATCAATTATTTTTGCCACAGGCACATGAAAAATCTAAATAAAAATTAAAAAAAAAAAAAAAAAAAAAAAAAAAAAAAAAAAAAAAAAGAGGATTTGTGCCACAATAAAATCCTGCCCTCTGTGTCCTTCCCAGGAAAAGGATTTTGGAGCAGAGAAATTGAATTTTCCTCAATATTTATCCAAAACTGCAAAGCCTGGCTTTGGGAATATTCAACAAGACATGACAGCACTGTGGTCAACTCCAAATCTGATTTATTCCAAGTTTGTTTTGGTTTTTTTTTCCATGTTAGCAATTTCCAGGCTGAAATTTCTGTCTGCCCATCCAATAAATAAAAGGAAATTAAGATTAAAGGAAAAAAAAAAAGCATTTGACATTCTGGAAATGCTCCCGTGTTTCCCACCAGCCACATCCATATTTTATTACAGATATTTGAAGTGACATCTTGGACAGCACTAATTTATAACAGGAGCTAAAAGGGGAAAAAAAAAATAAAAAAAAAATCCCTGATTTAGAGGGACATTTCAGCTTTTTTTATTCCAGGATTTTTCCTCAGAGCCAAAGCAGATGTTCCTGTTTCCTTAGACTGTGGTTGTTTTCTTTCCTTCTGGATCTGATATTTTGCTTCTTGGGCAAATATTTGCATTATTTTTGATGCCAGGCTGAATGATCAGCTTTTTTTTTTTTTAAATGAAAAAATGATTTAGCTCATTCTGTGATTTTCTCCCAAATGAAGGGCTCTGAAGTGAGGTGAAAATGGCAATTCCAGCATTTTCTCCCAGTAATTTCATTCCCAGTTATCAAAACCTCCTTTAATTACATGGAGTCACCCTTGCACTGCCTCTTGCAGAACAATTTTGAGAAGTTTTTTTATCCAATTCCATCCCTTCAAAGGCTGCAATAAATGAGGAGAGCCCTGTTCAGTAACCCCTGCTCCCAAAATTCTCATTTCCCAGGGCTCAGCTCCGTGTCTGCCTCTTCTGGCCAAATGATTCCAAACGCTGAGATTGCAGAGGAAACGGAAAAAGTGGAAATTCTCAAATACTGAGATGTAGGAGAGTGCCAGGATGTTCCAAGAGAAATCCCAACCTGGATCCATCAGGAAAATCACAATTCTGGGGAATGACAGCGACTGAAAATGGCAAAAGCTGCCAGAGGATGGAATTCCAAGGGATATTGGGAAGGAATTCCTGGCTGGGAGGGTGGGGAGGGCCTGGAATCCCTGGAATGTCCAAGGCCAGGCTGGAGAAGTTTGGGATAAGAGGGGATTTGAGGAGTTTTCATTTCCCTTCCAACTCAAACCAGTCTGTGAATTGTGGGATTTTGGAGCCCGAGGCATTGAGGTATAAAAGGATCATTTCAAGCTAATCCAGGATATTTTTCCACCCAAACTTGAGCATACTTGGAAAGAACAATATCCCAACAACACCCAATTATTTTATTTTTGGGCAACCAGTGCTGCAAATATAAAAATACAACACAAAATTTCTCCAAGTCACAGGAACAACCCAACTTCTCCACGGGTTTTCCCAGTTCTTCTTAGGATGTGTTTTCCTTGGATAAAAAAATGCAGATTAAGAGGATGCACAACACCCAAACCCTGAAATCCCCACCCAGCTCCCTGAATTCCCAAAGGAGCAACAGCAGAGGAGTTTTACAGCTCTCAATTTTTTTTGAGATTACATTGCTGGAAAGCCTAAAGGCATTCTTGTATATCCTGGGGGAAAAAAAAACCAACAAAACAAAAAAACCCAGCAGGATTTAATCACTCCATGGATTATTTGGGGATTCTTTCCCAACTTTTCCAGGATCAAGCCATGCAGAGGGACAGGAGGGATGGGATGAGTTGGTTTTCCTGCTCAGGGTTTGGGACATCCTTTGTTCCAAAGTTTCCAGAGTTTCCTTGAGAAAGTAAAGGAAAAAGAAATGGAAAAGAAATGGAAAAGAAATAGGAAAAAAATTGGGAAAGGGAAAGGGAAAAAGGGAAAGGGAAAGGGAAATGGAAAGGGAAAGGGAAAGGGAAAGGGAAAGGGGAAAAGGGACAGGGAAAGGAAAAGGAAAAGGAAAAGGAAAAGGAAAAGGAAAAGGAAAAGGAAAAGGAAAAGGAAAAGGAAAAGGAAAAGGAAAAGGAAAAGGAAAAGGAAAAGGGATCCCTCTGTTCTCCTGGGTGTCCCTTCAGCTCTCCAGCTCCAAAGCTGATCCAGACAAAAACAAAAGGGGCTCATTGTGCTCACTCCAGCACCTCAGGACTTTGGGATTGGCCTGGAGTTTGTTGCCTTTTCCAGCACAGAGATTCCTGTTCAGACCCTGAGGATGGGCAATTCAGCCCCAAGAGATCAGATTCCAGCTGCTCCTCTGCTCTCCCAGCTTTCCCTCCGTGCTGGGGTGGATTTGATCCCAAGCTGTTCCCTGCTCCACATTTGCTGTGGGAAAACAGCTGAGGGCCCAGATTTTGCAGTTTTATTTTGGGCATCTTGTTTGTTTTGAGGAAAAAAAAACCATTTCCTTCTATTCTGAATTTTCAAAGGGAGGAATATGAGCGTTTCCTTATCTCCCTGGAAGCAGATCCATGAGGGGAGCACCTGAATGTGGGAGTGAAAAACCTTTGGAAGGGAGAAGGGAAAAGGGAGAAGAGGAGCTCTCCTGGAGTGCCTGATCCTGGAGCAGCAGATTAGGGCTGAATGTAATTAATAATGAGATGAAATCCATGAAGTTGTTATAGTAACTGGGAAGTGAGGTTGGAATTTATGATCTGAGTGACTCAGCTCTGGGGGAAGGGATCTGGGAGCCCACGGAGGGAGAGCTGGAGCTTCCCTCTCCCTGCTCACCACCCTGCCCATTCCCAGGAAACTCTGGGATAGGGATCCTTTCTTTCCTTTTTCTTTTCTTTTCCTTTCCTTTCCTTTCCTTTCCTTTCCTTTCCTTTCCTTTCCTTTCCTTTCCTTTCCTTTCCTTTCCTTTCCTTTCCTTTCCTTTCCTTTCCTTTCCTTTCCTTTCCTTTCCTTTCCTTTCCTTTCCTTTCCTTTCCTTTCCTTTCCTCTCCTTTCCTCTCCTCTCCTTTCCTCTCCTTTCCCCTTCCCTTTTTCCTTCCCCTTTCCTTTTTCCTTCCCCCTTTCCTCTTCCCATCTCTCATGGGAATGGGATGGGATGGGGAAAATGGAAGAGTTTCCTCAGCCTGGGGAACAGGGAAAGAGGGAATTTCCTGCTCCATTCCCACAGGGATCACACAGCACTGACCCCAGGGAATCACAGAACTCCAGACTGGTTTGGGTTGGGGAGGACCTTAAATCCCATCCCAATCCACCCCTGCCATGGCAGGGCCACCTTCCATTATCCCAGGCTGCTCCAAGCCCTGTCCAACCTGGCCTTGGACATTCCAGGGATCCAGGGGCAGCCAAAGATTCTCTGGAAAACCTCAACTTTACCCTCAGTAAGGAATTTTTGCCTCTCACCACATCCCTCCCACCTGAATTCCCTCAGCTTGGGAACAGCCTGTGCCTCCTCACAAACGACTGCAGGTCTCTGATGGAAGTTTTGGCAGATTCCCAGAGCATTTATAAATGAAAATCCCAATATCACTTGATCCATTTATTTTTAGGAATGTGTCTCCTGCTGGCTGAAAGGAAAAAAAAGTCCCACTTCAAACACCAGCCCAAAAATCCGGGAAGCACTGGGTGCAAAGGAGAACCTGAATTCCCAGCAGCTGGAATGGCTGGGGAATGAAGAATTCCTGCTTTTTTCTCTACTGAACCCCCCCCAGTTTTAGGTGTGGAATGCAGAACTGAACTCCTCTGCAGAGCCATCAAAACACGGGATCATTTTAAGCCCCTGGACAGATGGAGAACGCTCCTTTCCCCCTCCTCTGCAGGAAAAGGGAAGAGGATCCGAGCCCACAGAGTTGCAGCTGGGAAAGAATCTCTCCTCTGATATTTCATATTTTAAAAAAATCATGGAAATGACGATTTGATTCTATTTCCAGCCTGAAAACCCGCGCTGCTTTAGTCACCAAGTCACACATAAACACAGGGGGAACATTTTTGTGCTGCCTCCGATTTTTTCCACCTCAAATGACAAATTTCTATTAATTTCATCCCTCTGATTAAAGGGCACTTGTTATACACCTACAAATACCCTTTAAAAACCCATCAGTGCAACCACAATCCCAAAAATAATTAATGTTAGTGTGGCTCTGAAATCCAAACCAAAGCAGCTGCAGGATTCCCAGCATCCATCCAGACTTGTCCCAAGGGCACAATATCAATAATAAAAACCAAAATAGCTTTGGTTTCCTGAAAAATTAAAGCAAATATCTGGTTTATCTAAGCAAAAATGTTGGAACTGCTGTACTGGGCCAAAAATGGCCAGCACCAAACTGGTGTTGGATCCATGAGACAGCACAGGATGGACCAAAAAAAAGGAATAATTCAACAACTCTGATGAGTAAAATAGGGAAAGGAACAGCCAGGAATAATCCAAGAATAGCCAAGAATATTCCAGTTTGATCACACAGTGAATTATGGGAAGGGAAAAGGGAATTTTGGGGGATTGGCTCCCACTCCATGAGAGGATCTGGGGAGGTTTCTCCTGCTTGTTCTTGTTTTATAAACAAACAACCCCAAAAATGCTGCCTCAATTTCTCCAGCAAAATCCACACCAGGAACATCTCAGGTCACAGAAAAAAATCCAATATTTCATCCAGAAAAACTCACCAAAGCTTCTTAAGAGTCAGGAAGAGTCTGCTCAGAGCTAAATCATTATTTTTTAATCATAAAGCTTTTTTGGTTTTCTATGAGTCTAAATAAATCCTTTATCCTGCACTTAGGAAATTATTCCTGAATTTTCCTACACAGTCCTGACTCAAGGAATTAATTACAATTATTTTACATGACAGGAGTCTTGCACTAAGTATTTTTATGCTGAGAGTGGGTGATTAAAAAACAAGGAAAAATGAAAAAAATCGTCTTTTTCTACTTCCTTTCAGTGCCTGTGACTGGATTGTTTTTCTCTTTTTTAAAAAATAACTGGATTTCTGCAAACATGACTCCAGAAGGAAATGAAGAATGAGGTGAAATAAATGTTCCTTTTTATATTTCTTCTGCCTGACTTCATTTGAACACTGCCTTATTCTTGCTTTTCTGGGAAAAAAGCATGGAAAACTTTCCATTTCTAATGGAATTAATTCATCAGTGACCCACAAGCAGCTGAGAAAAAAACCCACAATGTTCCCGTGGCTCCTGCAGGAATAAGGAAAAATGGAAAAACAGGGGCCCAGAACCGGACACACACAAAAAACCCCATCAAAAATGCAAGTCCAGGCAGGGATTTCATGGATTCATCAGGAAAGTGCAGGGAAAGGGGCTTGGGATAGGAATTTGGGGATGAATTCCAGAAAGGAAATGCAGAATTGAGAATTGAATGCAGAGGAAAGAAAGAAGGGAAAGAAAAAAAACACACAAAAACTACTCAGGAATATTCCCTTCTCCCAGACTGGGAAGAAGCAGTGGGAAAGGGCATCCCAATAATTATCTGGGATGATTAATAACAATTATGGCAGGGGGAGACACTTTTCCTGCAGTTTGCCACGAGGAGCCTCTTTTGGAATCGTCTCAGACAAGAGCCTGCCCTGCAATCCTCGGGATCAGAGGATGCTGCTCCCCCATGGAACCCCAGATCTGCTCCTCCTGCCCTGCAACTGCCCTGGAGAGGCCAAGATCACCTGGGATAAACTCCCTGCTCTTCCTGGGATCCCAAAAAATCCACACATTTTGCCAGCAGGAGGAGCAGCACCTCTGGAAGGAGCAGTGCTGGGAATCCAAACTCTCCAAGAATATTCCACATCCTGCTCTGCTTTTCCTGCCCAAGCTGCTGTTCCTGGGAACTCAACCACCAGCAGCCATTCCCAGCTGGAACAGGGAGAGTCCTGTGCAGTTCCAGTGACACTTTTGAAATATTAAATGGGATATTTCTATTTCCAGGCACGAGTGGGTTTAGCCCTGGCACCCTGGGAGATTCCTGAGCAACATTCCTGAGCACACTGCACCCCCAAAATCTGCTTTTCCTAGAGCAGAACCCCAACAAACAGAGCAGCCTCGACATGAGGGTTTCCTGAAGGTTTCCATGAAGGTTTCCTGAAGGTTTCCTGAAGGTTTCCATGAAGGTTTCCATGAAGATTTCCATGAAGATTTCCATGAAGGTTTCCATGAAGGTTTCCATGAAGATTTCCATGAAGATTTCCATGAAGGTTTCCATGAAGGTTTCCATGAAGGCTTCCTGAATGTTTCCTAAAGGTTTCCATGAAGGTTTCCATGAAGGTTTCCTGAAGGTTTCCATGAAGGTTTCCATGAAGGTTTCCATGAAGATTTCCTGAATGTTTCCTAAAGGTTTCCATGAAGGTTTCCATGAAGGTTTCCTGAAGGTTTCCATGAAGGTTTCCATGAAGGTTTCCATGAAGGTTTCCATGAAGGTTTCCTGAAGGTTCCCATGAAGGTTTCCATGAAGGTTTCCATGTGTCTCACTCTGATTTTCTCCTCAGGAGCTCTTATGCTGCTGGATCATTTTCTGCTTCTCACTTGAGCTGCTGTTTTTAGAAACAGTGACTCCCAAAGATTCATCCTTTAGGATTCCTCTCTTCCCAAAGTTCCTGCTCCCACTATTTATAAGCACCCTTGGAAGTGTCCTGGTTGCAAGGAGCTCCTCTCCAGATTTATGCCCCACGTTTCCCATGAGCTCCAGCAATCCCTAGAGTCTAAATTTCTAAAATTTATCTTAACAAGTTTCATTTTTTATTTAATCCCTAAATCTCTAGATTTTCTGTGCTGTTTATTCCTGTGGCTTCCTCGAGCAATTGCTGAATTACAAAAGCATGAATGGGAAAAATCAATGGCAAGAATTTATTTTTTCCATCTGAGTACAGTGCTAATCCTTCCCCAAAGCTCAGGAGGGATTTATCCTGGGTGCCCATCCTGCAGGCAGCAAATATTCAACCCAGATCCATGGGAGTGACTCACAAGCTGAGCTCTGTTTAGCAACAACAAGGTTAGAGAAGGTTTCCTTCCATCAAGGGAAATTTCTCCCTTTTTTTTCTTTACATTTCAGATTTTAGGCACCAAAGCTGATTCTTGCACATCAGTGAGAAAACTCCAACAAGTCTCAGATTCCTTCAAAGCTCCAGGCAGTGCCTTTACTTGCCTTGGCTCCCAGAAGAAACACAATTCCTTGGCTGTGCCAGAGGCACCTGAGCTCACAGAGGAGGCAGAAACAAAACTGAAAACCTGGTGGTAATTATTTACTCAAGCAAAGGGACAACTTCTTGATTCTAGGTTCAGAACCACTGAAATAAAAGCAAAATATCCAAAAGAATCCCGAAGAGCAAATCCTCTGGCAGCTCCACTCAAAACCACCGTGTTTTCTGTGTCAAAAACACCCAGGGGGTGCTGTCCCTACAGCAGGTGGAGATTCCCTCTGGATTTAGGAGAGCTCAGGTGAATTCTCTGGTTTATAAACCCCCCTGGACCAGTTTATTCACTGTTCCCTCTCTGCTGTGCTTCCCTGGCTCTCTGGAGTCTCCAAGGCTGGATTGTTTCCTTGCATCTATTTTAGCTGACCCCTTTCCCCTCTTCTCTCTTCCTCCACCTTCGCTTGCAGCACAGCGAGCTCTGCCCGTTGTTCCACAAGATCTGCCTCCAACAGTGATAAAAAAACCAACCTTTTACTGCAAAAAACCTTCCTTTTACTGCAAAAAACCATCCTTTTACTGCAAAAAAAAATCCTTTTATTGCAAAAAACCATAATCTTATTGCAAAAAACCATCCTTTTATTGCAAAAAACCATCATTTTCTTGCAAAACCCCCATCCTTTTACTGCAAAAAAACATCCTTTAACTGCAAAAAAACATCATTTTATTGCAAAAAACCATCCTTTTAATGCAAAAACCCATCCTTTCATTGCCAACAATCCCAGTCCCCCGTGCTGCAGGCTGGGAAGGCTGGGAGAAGGAAGGGAGCAGCACCTGCAGAAGGGTTTTGTGTGGTCACTGTGGCTCCCCTGCACAGCAGGCAAAGCCCTGCCAGGATCAGCAGCTGCTCCCACCACAATCAGGTCAAACGTGGGGTATTATCCCCCAGCAAATTAATTAGAGAGCAAACGAGGCTGAGTTAACTCTTTAATGGCTCAGGGGAACGTTCTCAGCAGCTGTCTGCAGAGGAATACTCCAAATATTCCTCTAAAATTCCATCTCAGTCTGCAGCCATGGGAGCAGAGCCCAGATGTTCCACAGATGCACTGGGGAAGGTTTTTCCATCCTCTTCCAGGACACTCTGGGAAACAAAGGGGACATCAGTGCCCTCAACTGCTCTGATGTCACCAGAAATTAATCTGATTTATCCCCTGAAACATTGGCATTTCCTCACTGCTCATTTCACAGGACAAAGGGATTGCTGCAATATTCCTCAAGAATTCCCAAAGGGGAAAATCCCAGCAGGGAATCCCAGAACCACAGCAGCTTTGAATGGAAAGCTGGGGCTCAACTCCAGCTCATCTCCAACCCAAAGGGATTTTGCCCATTTGGCTCCAGCCCCCATAGTTTAAAGATCATAATTCAGCATTTTTCTGCTGTTCAGCCCTGAAGGTTTTATAATTTTACCCCAAATAAGAAGGTTTTTTTCTCTAATTTTGTAAAATCTCTCACTCTATGCAATATCTCTGCTCCACACTGTCCCAATTCCCATCCTCTATTTTCAGCACCACCAAGATTGTCCTTAACTTCTCCCAGAATCTGCCTTGGTTCCACATTCCCATCAGTAAAAAAATATCCACAATCCTCTTTGCTTGGTTTCCAGAGAGGAGAGAAATTCGGGAAAGAAAGTGGATGGAGGAAAGGAAAAAAAAAATCCCACAAAACGCCACATGGACAGACAGAAAGGGAAGAAACAAAGACAAAAATAAAAATAAAAATAAAAATGGAATTTTCTGGATTTTCCTCCCTGGAGTTCTTTATAATCAAAGTGTATCCTTAAGTGGCCAAACATGAGGAAAAGTCGAACTCAGGGTGCACAAAATGACGTTTTTAAGCACCTGAATAAGCAGGGATTTAATCCAGCCCCATCCTCTAATCTATTTTCTCATCACTGCCAGCAGTGGCAGATGCTGCAGCACAAAGTGCAGAATTCCACGGGAGGCAGCCATGGAATAATCTCCTGCTCTCCCAGGAAGTTCCCTCTTATCTCTCACACTGCTTGAAAATACAAAGGAGAAACCATTTTATCTTCTCTTTATTGTTCTCTAAATTTTAATATTTCTTTTTGTCTTTTTCCCTTTGCAAAGTTTCTCAGACTTCTGGAGACTTCTGTGATTGACAGGAATGATTTTGCCAAGTTTTGTGCTTCAAGAACACTCTGGCAAATGGGCCCTTGGTCTAATTAGACACCTAATGAGAAATTAAGTTAAAAATTAAATTCAAAGGCTTGAATTTTTCAATTATGCTGCATAATGAAGAGAAAAGTTCTTAATTTACTTTCTCTGTACCATTCATCAAACTCTTTCTAAGATCCTAACCTGAATAATGGAAATATCCTTGAATTATTTGGGATGTGAAGGGCTCCCAGATGTAACAGGAAGCACAGCCTGGCTTTCCCTGCATGTTTTAACAGCAACAGGATGGCACCAATTTGTTCTTTTTTTTTTTTTTTTTTTGTAAAACAAGCTTGAAGCTGAGAGCTGTTTTCATAATTAAAGAAATTCAGCTGAAATTCACCTACCCCAGCTCAGGCATCCCCCTGCATCGCCTGAAACCAAAACACAGCAGCAGCAAGGAGCCCAAAGTGAAGCTGAAAAATTATTTTCATTCTCTAAACTTAGAGAGAAAAAGGGGGGGAAAAAAACCCCTCAGAGTATGAGTAATAACATCAGGTTAAAATCCTTTTTCTTCAAAGCAATATTTCATATAAATATTCACTCATCTGTTAGCAACAGGCATCAAGTTTAAGGGAGTTTTTTTCACCTCATTATTTGTTCTACACTTTCCCAATGTTGTTTGGTTTTGTTTTTTCTTTTTTTTTTTTTTTTTCTTTTCCATCTGCCAAGGCTGTATTTATCCCACTGCCATAATTATCCAATTTTCTTTGCTGAGGGAACCTTATAAAGATTGAAAATTGGAAAGACATGCAGTTCATTTAAAGGAATAAAGGTGTTTCCAAGCACTGTTTTGTCATTGTTTTTCCCAAATGTTTAAAACTTCCCACATTTCTCCAGGGACAGCTCCACGTGGATCATTCCAAGGAAAGGATGTTTGGATAAAACAAACCATTCCAATTTTAAAAAATGCCATTTTAGGCAAGATTTCCCAGCTCTATCCGTGGCTATCCATTTCAAATATGGAAATTCCAGGGATTTGATTGGAATGACTTTTTAAAGGAGCCTTGTGTTCCCAGAGACGATTACTCAGCTAATCTGGGTTAAGCTTCCTGATGGATAAATCAGGATTTGAATGCTGAATAAGGAGAGGTTTCCATGTGACATGGGAAAAGCTGGAAAGTAAATACAGAAGGGATGGAGAAAAAAACCTGATTATGTTTTTTGGAAAAATAAAGCCAAAAGGGTTCAATATTGTCCTGTGCTTCAGCTTCACATTTAAGCGTTGCACTAAAAATTCTTTCCAGGAATCTAAAATGTCCAAAAATGAGAATAAAGTAGGATACAGCTGTACCTGGAGCACCTGAGCAGGCACAAGGAAATAATAAAATAGATGAGATGACAAGAGAAACAGAGAATTCCAATGAATAATGTGCCAGGAAAAGCACTTGTTGTGCTAACAAGCTTTTATTCCAGATGATTTATAGATCACAGATCTGCTCATAACCTTTTTAACCAGCAGCTCCCTGTCTGGAGCTGATAATGAGGGACACTACAAACGAGCATCTCGCTCATAGTGACCTAAAAAAGTTCCCTGTTCCACTGGATTTATGACCTGCAAATGCAATTATTTAGCTTATTCATTGCTGCTTCTTATGGACACCGGGATTCTAGAGAAAAAAAATAAAAGGCATTGTATGGATTCTGCTGGGAAGGGTCTCATACAAGAGAGATCTACCAGGAATTCTCTCTTTAGTCGAGGATCTCTTGGGATGTTTCCTGTAGCAACAGATTGTGAGCATCACACAAAACAACTCGGACCCTCCCAGCCCCAGAAATCACAGCAAACACCTCGTTCCTCATCCGAATTGATTTATAATTCATCAACCTCTATCTGAGGAGGAGAAAAAGCTCCTCTTTGTGGAGCCACACCAAGGGAACAACTCCCAGATCCTCTCTGAACTCTCAACTCCCACCAGGCTCGGAGCTGGGAAAAGGAGGCTGAGGAAAAAAAAACAAACGGAGTGAAAGCACATGGCAGGGAAATGATGCCGGGGAAATGTCTCCGGCAGAGGAGCAGCGGGAGCGCTCATCCCACTCGGAATTCCGCCGATCCGGGCTGCACATCGCTCCCGAAAGGTTTTTGGGGATGTGTGGGAAGGGGAATCCGGCAGCTCTGCCCCCCCATGTCACGGTGCCGGGAAGGAGCAAATGCCGGGAATGCGGTTCTGTGGAACGCGGCGCTGCCACACGGCAGCCAGGAGAACAGGAGCGAGTCCAGCAAAAATTCGAGGCAGCAAAAATACAGGGAGGAATTGAAGGGAAATAAACAAATACATAGGACACCTAGAACGTGCGGCGAGCGCGGAAATAAAGTAATTTAAAAAAACAACTAAAGTGCACATCCGCTCGCTGGCAAACCGCAACCCTTGTTTGTTGGGGTTTTTTTAAATCTCTTAAGGCCATGTGATCCCCCACGACAAAACTTAACTGGGGCCAGGCAAATAGCCCACTCGGTATTAAGTGACTCTGTCCTTGGGCTCCACCGAGACCCCCTCAGGACAGGGTCCCCTCACAGCCCGGTGCCATCTCAGCCCCGGGTATGGAGCAGGAACAGGGACCCCTCAGGGGAGCCTCCCCTCATATCCCGGTGCCATCTCAGCCCCGGGTATGGAGCAGGAACAGGGACCCCTCAGGGGAGCCTCCCCTCATATCCCGGTGCCATCTCAGCCCCGGGTATGGAGCAGGGACCGGGACCCACCGGGACCCCCTCAGGACAGGGTCCCCTCATATCCCGGTGCCATCTCAGCCCCAAGCACGGAGCAGGGACCGGGATCCCCTCAGGGCAGGCTCCCCTCATATCCCGGTGCCATCTCAGCCGCGGGCACAGAGCAGGGACTGGGACCCCTCAGGGCCGGGCAGGCTCCCCTCACAGCCCGGTGCCATCTCAGCCCCGGGCACGGAGCAGGGACCGGGATCCCCTCAGGGCAGGCTCCCCTCACAGCCCGGTGCCATCTCAGCCCCGGCCCCGGGCGATGGCCGCGGCCCCACAGGCGGGCAGCGCTTACCTTCGGCGGCGGCTCCGGGGGCTCCCCGCAGGTTCTCCTCCGGTTCTCCTCACGCTCCCCTCGGGCTCCCCGCAGGTTTTCCTCACGCTCCCCTCAGGCTCCCGCAGCCCCTCAGCGCTCCATGGCCCCGGCGCTGGCGGCGGAGCTGCGGCCGCGCTTCCCCAGCGCTGCGGAGCGAGCGGGGCCGGCCCCGCGGGGAGCGCCGGCGGCTGGGCTGGGCTGGGCTCGGCTCCTCGCTGCCTTCCTTCTCTCCCCGCTCCTCTCCTTGCCTTCCTTTCCCTCTCCTTGCCTTCCTTCGCTTTCCCTTTCCGCCTCTTCCTTTCCCTCTCCTTCCCTCCCCTCTCTCGGCTCGGCTCCTTCCTTCCCTCCGCGCTCGGCTCCGCTCTCCCCTCCCGGTTCCGTCCGTCCCGCCCCGCTCCGTCCGTCCCTCCCCCGCCGCAGCCCCGGCCCCGGGTCCCCCCCGGCCGCCTTTGAGCCAAGGCAGCAAATCCAGCCAAAATCCAGCCTGGATGGGGCCGGGAGCAACCTGGGCTAGAGCTTGCCCATGGCGGGGTGGGATGAGGGGAGCGCCGAGGTGCCTCCCAAGCCAGACCAGTGCGGGATGCCAAGGAATCGAACGCAAAATTATCGATATCATTGCATCCATAGGGGCAGAGCGGGAGAGAGGAGGCAGCTGCTGCTGGTTTAACTCTCCCTAGGGAATGCTGCCTGGAGCAGGGGACACTCCACACCCAGGAGAAGCAGCAGGTACAGCTGGGCCAGGCTGGGGTGGGATTTTGGGGAGGAATTCTTCCCCGTGAGGGAGGTGAGCAAACAAGAGCTGCTCACCTCAAAGATTTAATGTCACATGTCACACACCTGTGGGAGCTGCTGCCCGGTCACACCACCCCAAACACCCAGCAGATAAAGGGTAATTCTCTTTATGTGGATTTGTCACTTCTGTTTCATCCTAAACATGAGATCTTTGGGTGTTTGATGTCCTCATCAAAGGCCAAGTTTCTGGAGTAATAACATGAAGACTTGGTTCACGTGGTAAAATAGGAATTTTCTGGTCTTCAGGGCTGAGGAGCAGCATTTAAAAGGTTTAAAGAATCAGCCCCAATTCCCCAAAACCTCAGAGTCCAGCAAGGGAAAATAAAATCTATTCATTATAAAACCTTTAAAATGAAAAGTTAAACTGGTTCTTTGTGGATGACACACAGCCCCTTGATTTTTTCCAGGGATTCATGACTGCAGCCTCTGAAAAGTGAACAGAAGGCTGCTGTGTTGGGATTCTTGCTCAAGTCCCATCCCATGGCCCAATATCCCACAGACCCACAGGCCAGACCACGGCAGATCTTGATAGACCACTTTTTATGCAATAAAAGAACAATATTGAATGAAAGTTTTGTGCCATGGAATCATACAGAGGAGAAAAGATTGCCTGTCCAGCTCAGTAAAATTAAGAGTTAATAATTAATGGAGAGATTTCTATAACATACAGGAGTTTCTTTTAAAATATAAAATTAATTCTCAATCAAATTTCAACATGCCAATACCTTTTACAAAATTTGAGCTGCAGTGAGGAGAACCAAGGTGAATTTTTGTCCCTCTCTGCTGCCTTGGACACATCACATGCAAGGAATCTGGTCCAGAGTTTGGTGTGCAAGGGTGTTAAACTTGTTAAACTCTGTGAAACTCCACAGAGAAGTCACCCCTGGATTCTAGGTGTAAACCCTGTGGTTTAGGCTCAGGCAAATCTTTGGAATATTTAGGAGTTGTCTTGTCTGTAAGCACTGAACAACACAAATTATCCTACAGAATTCCCTGAAAAATGGCTGAAAGAAACTCTGCCCTTCCAGACAACAAGGCCAGGGAAATTCACATCCAGCTCTTGGTCACTCCCAGCCTTCAGGCAGCACATCCGAGCTTTTCAACTCCCTGGCAACAGGAGAGATCAGCAATCCTCATTCAGGCACGGCTGCAATTCCAGAGGCTGGGAACAGCAGCAGCCGGGGCTGTTCCTGTTTGCAGCAGCTCCCAGGGTTCCTCCTCTCCTCCCTGACATCCTCCTGGAAGCTGGGATGCTGGGAGGGAATGCTGAGAGCAGGAGGGTGAAAGGAAGGGGCTCCTGAGAGCTCCTGCTGCCATGGGATCATGGATCACACTTCTCTCCCTCTGCTGAGCCTGCCAAGCCAACTCCAAAAAGTCATTCCTGGCCCTGGAATTCCAGAGGTCCCGAGCATTCCTGATCCACACCAAAGTGACTCCTCAGAGCTGCAGCCCTCCTGCCCTGCTGCAGTTACCAAATGCCACTCACAGGCACCGATTTTTCACTGTCCAGAAGCTCTGACCATCCCAAAGGATTTCATATCCATAAATCCTGCTGAGATGCTTGGGAAAAGGTCACTTCCCAGTGCCCAGCCCTGTGCACTCAGTGCCTGTGTCCTTCCCCCAGCCGGCTCTGAGCTCTCAGACACGCAGCAGACACACACACAGATCTGAGATCGTGTTTCAGGTCATCTTTAAGGTCCTTCTCAACCCAAACCGTTCTGTGATCTGTGAAATCCTGGAGATTTTTGGTTATCCAGCCTTCTCTTCCTGGCCAAATCCCCCCATTCCTGGGAGAGTCCTGTAGCCGTGGAAAGGGGTTTTAACCCTTTAAGTGAGGCAGAAATAAGATGCTCAGCTCCATGGTCGTCTTTCATGACAGGAAGAAAGATCCAAGTCTATTCAGAAACACTTGGTTTTATAGCATGACTGCAACTCCAAGAGTAGAGAAAAGGTGATTGGTTCAGAGAGAAGGCAATCCCATTTTTAGGGTTTGGTCACGTACTACAACAGGTGTTTTATCTTGTTATTAATTCCTTTTCATTTTGACCAAATTATCACCCTGGGAGAAATTTTCTCTAGCCTTGAGCTGGGCCAGTTCATTGGCTGGGAACAGAGCTGAAAAGCTCCAGCCTGGAACATTTTCCAGGCTGTAATTTTCTTACTTTCTCCATATGTGTCCCACAGAGTGGTCAGGGAAGCTGCCCCGAGGCACCTCCAGGAGCATCTCTGACAGCTCAGCTTGGGCCGAAAGGGGATGGAGGAATTCTGTGGGAGTCAGACCTGGACAGCTCCCTCAGCCGGCAGGTGGGAGCCTCCTCCTCTCTCTTTTGGGATCCCGCAGCTTTCCACACAGGAATTCCAGAATTATGCACAAGGAGGCTGAGGCTGCTCCCTGACGGGGAGCATCCCTTTCTCCCTGTTCCTCCCCTGGCAAGGTCCCAAAAGCAGGCAGGGGATGAACATTTGGGGGTGAACACTCGTGTTCCAGAGTTCTGGAGTGGCAGGACACAGGTAATGGCTTCCAGAGGGCAGGAATGGATGGGATATTGGGAAGGGATTGTTTCCTGGGAGAATGGTGAATTCCTGGAATGGAATTCCCAGAGAAGTTGTGGCTGCCCCTGGATCACTGAAGTGTCCAAGGCCAGGCTGGATGGGTTTGGAGCAGCCTGGGATGATGGAAGGTGTCCCTGCCCATGGCAGAGTTTGGAATTAAATGGGTTTAAGGTCCCTCCCAACCCAAATCATTCCATGATTTTTTAAAGTGCCAACACCATAGAGATGATGCAGTTCAGGCAGTAACTCAGGAAGATTTTTGGGGATTCATTGTTGACTTTCACCAGCCCAGGTGATGTTCTTCCTCATTTCCCTGTGACTTGTGACCATTTCTGTCTCATTGTGCTGCAATATTCCCACATTCCCAATCCTCCAGCCATAAAGCTGCCTGGTGAGAGGGAGAATATTCCTGATATTCCTGCCCCCTTCCCTAGAGCTGGCCAGTGCAGGGATAGTCCAGCTTTGTTTCTGGAAAGTAAAACTGCTTCAGGATGAAACCTGAGGATGTGGATACCGTGGGGATTTGTTTTCTCTACTAGAAAAAAAAAACCAAACTAAAGCAATGTTTGTGAGAGAGAGGCTGGGGGAAAAGTCCAACTTCCTAAAATAGGAAAACTGTTGCACTCATTTCATTTTTTCTCCTGAGGAGATTGAGAGGGGGGAAAAAAATTAAGCTGGCAGATGTCTGTGATTGTGCTGAATGCACTCAGATCCTTGGGTGATAAATGTGGCAGGAGAGCTGGAACAGAACAGGATAAATGTATTTGGTGAGGTCCTGTCAAAGGATCCATTTCCCATTAAAACAGGAAGGGAGCAGCAGGAAATGTGCTTGGAATGGGAATGGCTGATATAAACAGAAGGGGGTCCTGGTTCCCTCCAGCACCCCCAAGGCAGCCTCAGAACCTCCACTGAGACAATTTTGGGGTATTTCCCATGATTTTCTGGGTTTACTCTGGAGTTGGTGCCCACCCCCCTTCCAAAATCTCTGTTTTCAGGGAGGATCAGGAGATTCTGGGCACTGCTCACACCAAACAAAGCCAGTCAGGGATTTCCCACAGGATTTTTTTTCCCTCTTTGTCCTCAGCTCATCAAACCCAAATGTCTTTGTCATCTTCTCTCCTCTTCCATAAAGATCCTGGTGCCAGGAAAAGGGATTCAGGTGAGAACTGAGGGAGGATTGTTGGGAGATTACCAGGACAGGATGGAAATAGGGAAAGGAAACAAATCCCCTGGATACTGTAAGAGATCCGTGAATTAATTAATTAATTGGGCAGAATTAATGAATGTTTGTGCTCCCTTCTCTGTCCTTGCAGCTGAAGGAGCTGAAGAAGCTCATGGGTATCAAATAAACAGGAATTAAATGGGATATAACAGACATTGGGATCAGGCAGTGGAATTTCCCCTGCCCATTTCATAGCAGGAGTAGAAGAATTGTTGGTTTTGTTATCAAGAGGGAGGGAGAAGCTGAGCAAGGAGGGAAGAGGAGCAGGGCAGACATTCCACCCCTCCTTTGCTTCCTGGAGCTTCCTGAGGGATTTATTTGGGAGAAGGGTGAGGAGCAGCAGCTGTGCAGTGAAGGATGTGATTCCTACCCCTCCAAAAATCTCTTTAGGAGGCGTTGAGGAGGTTTTTCCCTCTTAAGAGTGGTTGAGGAGGCTGCTGTGGATTCCCAAATCCTGCATGGAAATGGATAAACCAGCAATTCAGGCAGCTCTCCTTCAGCAGGGTGGCTTCCCTAAAAAAAGACCAAGCAGCTTTCCTAGGAAAAGGGCAGGAGCTTCTGGAGCCACTGAAGCTTTTATCACTTTGAAAATGCTGGGCAGTTTTTAAAGGCAGACACTTCCCTGGAGCAATGCCAGGGCTGGAATGGAAGCACTGGAATTTCTCATCCATAAAGCTGCAGGCAGGTGCAGGGGATGGAAAGCAGGAAGGATTTGTCATAGTCCCAAAACAATGAGGGTGATTCCGTGCATGATTTCTCCTGAAACAAACCTGGAAACCCAAATATTTTGGTTAAAGGCAACAGCAAGGAACATTGCAACACTTCCTGGGATGTGAAGCTGAGATCTCAGATTCCCAATTTTCTCTGTAGCCTGGGCTTTAGGAGGGAGGATGGGCTTGAATCCTGAGCCACGACAGAGGTGGGAAGTGCTGGATGCTCTGGAAAATAACATGGAACAGAGCAGAAAAAATATCAGCAGGAAGGTGGATTAGGATTATGTTGTGCCTGCTTTGGAAAAAAACTGGATGTTCCCACTGCCTCAGCTTTCCTGGCAGCCCCAAAGGTGCCACCAAGGCATCAGGTGTTGCTTTAGCAGGAAGGACAGGAAAAGTTGGATTTTCCAGGCAAGGAACTGAGAAAGGAAGGAGCTTCTGTCACTTTTCTCCTGTGCTGCAGCTTCCCTGGATCAGCACAAGCTCCTCACTCCTCTTCCTCCCCCTCACAGCAGCCTGGCAGACACGGAGCTGACTCATCCCACCGAGTTCTTTGGGAGCATCCCAATCTCTGGGAGGGTGCAGGAGGAGCTGTGGGTCAGGGCTGAGAGGTGCTGGGGAATATTCTCCTCTCTGCTGCCAGCCCTGAACCCACAGCTTGTCCCCAGCCCAGTTTAGCCAACTGGAGGAGGATTTGTGTCTGCAAGTTGATGAATTCTGGGGAAAAAATAGCCACTGACAAGATTATTCATCCTGCAAAACAGCCAAGGCTGGAAGGTCCTTGGGTTTGATGAAGGAAGCAGCTAAAATTGTGTCTAAATAAACACAAGTAACACATGAACAGATATTAAAAGTCCTGACATGAAAGCTTGAATTCCTCATGGAGTAGGATCTTGGAATGGTTTGGGTTGGGAGGGACCTGAGGGATTATCCAGTCCCCTCTCCATGGGCAGGGACACCTTCCACTATCCCAGGATGCTGCAATCTGGCCTTGGACACTTCCAAGGATAGGAAATCTGTGCCAGGGCCTGCCCACCCTCACAGGGAGACTCTGGGAAGTGCTCAGGGAAGGGATTTTCCTCTCTGTAAAGAGCTCAGTTAATTAACATCAGCTCCCTAAAACCACAGCAAAGCAGTGGCCATAAAGATTTTAGCCCCTAATCCTGAGATTGGCTCTTTTGGAGTGGGAAGAAGGACCTCAAATTGGCAGGAAAGGTTCCAGTGTCATTTTGCCCACAAAAAAAAAAAAAAAAAAGAGAAAACAGAGCAGATTTTAAACCAACAAGAAACCTTTCTGTGTTTTAGCCTGGCAACCCTGGCTTGTGTTTCTGGGTGCTGTCACCACTGAAAGGGTCTGGGCAGGTGACACAAAGCAGGAGTTGCAGGGAAATAATCTTCAGATCTCCTGAATTTCCATCTGTGCAGTTTTAAGCTCCCTATTTCAGCCAGAGAGGCCACAGAGCTCGAGGGCTTCAGAGCAATCTCTGCCAGCTCCAGACAGGGAATTGGAGTCCTCACAGGGACGAGGGCAGGGCTCCTGCTCCAACATCTATTTCCACATCCAGCTGATGGGAAAAAGAGAAAAAAGCTCCCACAGTTATAAAATCATAGACTCCTGGAATCATTAATCTTGGAAAAGTCCTCTGAGACCATCAAATCCAATTATTTCCCAGCACTGCCAAGGCCACCATTGCCCCATATCCCCGAGGGCCACATCCACAGGGCTTTTAAATCCCTCCAGGGATGGGGACTCCACCCCTGCCCTGGGCAGCTGTGCCAGAGCTGGAAAAACTTTTCCATTAAGAAATTTTCCATAAGATCCAAGCTGAACATTCTCTGGAGTAACTCGAAGCCTTTTCCTCCTCCTGTCCCTGTTCCCAGATCCCAAATCCCCCCGGCTGTCCCCTCCTGTCAGGGAGTTGTGCAGAGCCAGAAATTCCCCCTGAGCCTCCTTTTCTCCAGGCTGAGCCCCCCCAGCTCCCTCAGGGATTCTCCATTCCCTTCCCATTTCCCTCAGGGATTCTCCAGCCCCTTCCCATTTCCCTCAGGGATTCTCCAGCCCCTTCCCAGCTCCCTCAGCCACTCCTGGTTCTTCAGCCCCTTCTCCACCTCCATCTGCTGCTCCAGATCCTTCCCAGCTCCAAGACCAGCAGCACCCTAAACCAATCTTTTCCCTTTCAGAGCACAATCAAAACGCTGTTGACTGAAAACAAACAGAAACCCAACATCCTTCACTTCAGCTGGAGCTGTTGGAAGGAATCTCTCTGGAACCTTCCCTGCTCCAGGCAGGAGTTGTTTCCAGGGCGTGGGGGATGAAATGGGGAGCAGGGCTGAGTCCATCGCTGTCCCTGCTGGTCTCTGTGCTGAGGAGGGAGCTCTGTCCCAGCAGGAATTTTCCTGATCATCCAGCTGGAATTTTCCTCACCACCCAGCTGGAAATTTCCTCACCATCCAGCTGGAGTTCTTCTGAAAATCCAGCTGGAGTTCTCCTGACCACCCAGCTGCATTTCCCCTGATGATCTAGGTGGAATTTTCCTGACGATCCAGGTGTTATCCTGACGATCCAGGTGTTTTCCTGATAATCCAGGTGAAGTTTTCTGATGATCCAGCTGGAGTTTTCCTGACTACCCAGCTGGAATTCTCCTGGCCACTCAGATGGAGTTCCCCTCACGATCCAGCTGGAGTTTTCCTGGCCACCCAGCTGGAGCAGAGGGATTCCAAGCTGTTCCTGCAAACAGCAGCCGGTCTCCTAAGAGCTTCTGACATTCAGCAGGCACAAGATTAAACAATTCTTTCCCTGCCAGATCTTTAATCATCGTTGGAAGCTCGAGATGAGGCTCTGAGTGCTCCTTTGCAGCCTGAGCTGGGTCTCCTGCCCACCTGTGTGTCCTGCATGGATTTGGGAGATCTAACAGAGCTGTTCCTTGGCTTTCCCATCCCATCCATTCATGGAATTGTAAAATCCCATTCACAGAATTCACAGAATTCTAAAATCCCACCGTGGTTTGGATTTGGATGGAGATTAAAGCCCATCTCATTCCACCCAAGGCTGGGGACACCTTTTCCCAGCCCAGGTTGCTCCTTTTCCTTTGCCAAGTGCTGGATCCTTATGGAAATTGTTTTCTTGGCTGGAAAAGCTCTGGGGAAGTAGCACTTTGTGTTTGTCACCCATCCCTAACTCTCCTCTGGGATCTCAAGGGATAAATGGCTGCTTTGGAATGAATTTTCAGGGATGGGAAATGAGCTTCATTTGCATCCCAAAAGGACCCATCCAGGACGACAAGGGGGAAAAGAGGGGCTGTGTGTAAAAAAGGTGATTAAAAAGGCCAGACAAGACCCTTTAATTAGCTCTGAACTGACCTTTATCTCTCACAGGTCCCCAGACCTCACTGCCCCCTGCTTTTCATCAGCATCCAACCCTCCCTAACCCGGGCTGTCCCTTCCTCCATCCTTGTTTTTCCTTCCATCCATCCCCTCCCAGCAGGCTGCTGCACTGTCCTGTTGGAACCCTGAAGCCTGGGAGATTGGAACTTTCTGTGCTTTCTCCCCCAGGAGAACACTGCTTTTGATTTGAGGCCTTGGAGAAGGCTCCAAATTTGAGTGATGGAGTTAAAATCACGGGTGGGCAGTGAATAGAAGTGTGTGATTGCACATGGTGAAGGGTTTGGAATTTGAGGTTTTAGAAAATAATGATAAGTATGGGACAAGATGGACATTCCTGGGTGCTGTCTCTTTCCTCCTTCTTCTTCTTTCTTCTTCATGGTTTCAAATAGTTTTTAGTCAGAGAGAAAATCCCACAGTGTGGGTCACAAGTGTTCAGTTATTGGGTCAAAAATATAAATAATATAAATGTTAGTTTTTAATTAAATAGTTAGCCTTTAAAAGAACTTGCAACTAGCTAAATCTCCCTCCATTTTCTCCCTTTTGTTAACTAGAAATGTTGCAGAAGTCTCTGCACTTTAGATAAAATTTAATAAACAACCAAGTCCAAATAAAAAATCTGTCTCTGGAGCATTCAATCCTGACTCTGAGGAAAAGAAAAAAAAAAAAAAAAAAAAAAAAAAAAAAGAATAAAAAATCTAACCCCTACCATTATTCCAGGAGCCATCAGGGCTGTTCTGCAGCTTCCTGGGGAGAGTTCTCAGTGCCCAGCCCTGCTCTGCTGCTGACAGCTCTGCCACAAGCACAGAGTCATTCATTAATGAGGCCCCCACAGATAATTCCCAGTTTTGGTTTGGGATCATCCTGCTTTTCCAGCCACAAGGATGCTGTGGTTTCCCAGTTTGGCTCTCCCTGAAAGGAATTTGGGTTTTTTTTTGGTGTTGCTGGGGCTGTGTGCCAGTGCTGCAGTGTCCTTGTCAACAGCAGGATCTGGGTACTGGGGCAGGTGCTGAAATCCCAGTGTTTTACTGGGAAAAACCTGGGTGCACACCCCAAACAGATTTAATTCAAACCTTGAGATAAACTGCTTTCCCATCAGAGGGAAGATTGGAGGAATGGGATCCTTCCTCTTGCAGAAATTCCCACCACAAACCTGCATTTTAATGCTCCTTTCTCCAATAGAGAACACAAAATCTGGAATATCCATTAACAAAATCATGGCCTGGGTAAGGATTTGAAGGATGTATTGATCCCTTTTGTAATTTTAAATCAGGGAATCATGGAAAGGGTTGGAAAGGACCTTAAAGATGATCAAGTTCCAAATCCCTGGCAAGCTGCTTCAAACATCAATCCCAGTTTAAAAATTAAAAAGGAAAAAAAAAAAAAGGAATTTAACTGTAGCTGCAAATGACATGGAAAAGGGAAAATGACACATTTGATTAATTTTCTTACATAAAAGAGCTGCACTCCTGAATGCTCTTCAGAATGAATCTGCAGGATCTTAATTTGTACTTCAGAAGCTGCACACGGTTCCTAAAATTGCTCGTTTCAAACTGAAAAGGCCTTTCCTGGGGAGTGTGAAGCCATGGCCAAAAAATCCCATTTCTCTGCAAAATGCCCAGATTCCCTGGGAACTGGCATGGGATTGTTTGTGCCACAGGAACATTTCTGGGGAAGCAGCAACATTTTCCCTGGGAAGGAAACAGAAACTGTGCTGGGTCACTCCTGGGGCTGCTCTTGGGATGCTCCCAAATTCAATTCCACAAGTTTTTCCTCCCCCCCACCCATTCCCAGAGAAGTGAATCCCTTTGGATCTGCCAGGCACTGACCCAGGAGTGGAGGACACCCCTCAGAGCAGAGCTGCAGGTGAAGATCCCCACTTGAAACCCGTTTTTCCCCCATGCCATGACCCTGTTCCCTACTTTTCCCTGTTCCTGGTTCCTTTCCCAGCTCTCCTGCCAAGGGAGCAGAGCCTGGGAGAGGCAGCAAGCACAAATTCCCTGCTCCAGACATTTTTAAGGACAAAAATTCCAGGGCTTTTCCTGGAACAAAGCTCCTTCCAACCCTCCCAGGGTGACACCTGTGTCCCTTGCAGGGACAATTCTTCTGGAATGAGTGAGAGCTTCTTGTGGCTCCACCAAAAACTTCCTTACCTTCCAAAATCCCCAGGCACTGCACATTCCCATCTCTGTGTCAGCCAGCGATAAACCAAGGAGATTTTGCTCTCGTGGCTGCAAACACAGCCTGGGAAAGGCTCAGCTGAGGGGAAAAATAATGATGGAAAATAACTGGCCCCAGCTCCCAGTTTTCCCCAGCTCCCAACTCCCCCTCCCCGAGGCAGCTGCTGCCCGGGGGAGCGGCCTGAGCTGTAACCAGAGCCAGAGGCAGCAGATGGAGCATTCAGGATATGCAGATTTTGGCTTTCTGTGGGAGCACGGAGAGGTGAGGAGCAGGATCGAATGTCCCTGCCATCAGGATGGAAATGCCAGCTTCAGGAATTATTTGTGGAGCTGTGGCCTCGTGCTGTGGGTCAGGACCTGGATTTGCAGCATCCTCAGGAACACTGGGATTGCAGATGGGGACAGGAACAGATCCAGACCCTTGGTTCTACACTGATCACACCCCAAATCTTCTCTCTGTGCTGAAGCAGCTCCGATTTTCTCTATTTCCTGCAGGATTTTTGCAGAGGAGATCCATTGGTTTTCCTGAGGAGCACCACCTGCTCTCATGGGATGGCAGTGGGAGGAGAAACCTGGGAATCTGCCAGTGTCCATTGAGGAGAGACCTCTGCACATCTCCTAATTCCTGAATTTCCCCACGTTCCCAGGAAAACCCTCCCTGGCCCCTCAGCTCATCACTCCCATGGTTAAGCTCCCCCTGGTTTGTAAGGAATTGATGGGAAAGGCTAAAATCAACATCAGCTTTTTATTTCAGGAGAAAGATGATCTTCAAACACAACCAAATCATTTTTCTGGACACTTCCATGAAAGGCTCATTCCATTCTCCAGAAAACTGGGCTCTCCTGTCCCTTCCCAACAGCAGGAAGTGAATCCTAAACCCAGCATCCATCCCAGCCACAGGATCCTGCAGGTTTATCTCCAATCACAGGGACAAGGTTTGGTTCCTAACACACAACAGGTTTTCATTCCTCACCCCACACAATATTTTGGAAACCAGAACATCAGATCTGTGTCACATCCAGCATCAAAGAGCCCCCATGAGAGCCAGGTCAGCAGCTTAACAAAAACCAGCAGAGGGGTTTTGTGTTAAGCTGGGTTTAAATTCACCCTTGCTTTGGTTTTTAGCGTCAGTTTTGTCCTTTTGGTTTTGTCTCTCTGAAGTTTGACAGAAATTTATTCTTTGGAATACACAATGAATTCATTCTCCTTCACTCCTCAAAACAGTCCTCTGAAAAGGCAGGTGTAGAAAAATACTTGTGAACTATGACATAAAAACAAATAAAAAATAGCTTTGGCTTGCAAATGTGAGTGGGTTTGTTTTCCTGCTTCTCCCAGAAAATCCAGAGCTGATTTCCTCCCACCTGAGGTTTCCTGGCAGGGTTGTAGAGGCAAAGGCCATACAGACAGGTTGGATCCCCCAAAATCAAAAATGCAGAATCCTTGTATCCAACTCCTGTCTTTTCTCCCATGGAATCTTAGGAGAGAGCTTGGGAAGAGATGTCAGTGTAAAACTGCACCATTTGCAATCCTGTGTTCAACAACAGAATGTGGCTACTTTACTTTAAATACATCATTTTATCCAGTTAATGGTGACACAGGAATTTGGATCCTCTTCCTGCAGTACCCTGAGCCTTTCATTCCCTGATCCATTCCTTCCAACCACATCCAGGCTGACTCGATGTCACAAATCATTCCCAAGGAAATGGCACATTCCAGCTTTTCTCCCACAGAAATATCCCAGGCCTTGGATCAGCTCTGTCACCCTTGGGTGCTCCAGGTGAAGCCCAAACCCAGAACAAGCTGGAGGGGGAAAACAGTGGAATGCATCAACACCTGGAAAAACGTCAGGAATTTGGAATTTTGGGGTGATTCTGTCACTTTTTCTCCGTGGCCTCCTGCCCTTTGGCTGCAGCCACCCCAAACTGTGGAACATAGGGAACGGTGGCTTTGGGCTTGAGGCTGCTGTGGATAAACTCCTTGACATTTGCTGGGATGTGCTGGAGAACCACCCCCTCTGGGAGCAGATCCGTGCTTTGGGGCTGACACATCCCCCTGGAGCTGTCAGCCAGGAAAATGTCCCTGTGTCCCTTTGGCAGGGATGTGATGCCCAGGTAACACAGGCTCCTCTGGCTGCTGCCTGGGAAAGTTTCATCCAAAGGCTCTGAGAATCCCTCTGAGGAAACCAGGGACAGAGCCCTGCTGGGCTGGGAGCCAGGAAACACCAGGAATGCCCCACTCCCAACTTCCCAAGCACCACTGGAGAAGGCACCTAAACCCACAGAAGCCTCCCCCAGGAAGCAGCCATCCAAACCATTCCTTGGGTTCGTTTTCCGTGGGCAAAGGCCGCTGGATTGGGAATTGCTGATGACTGTGGCATATCTGAGCTCACTCTGAGCTCTGCTTTCTCCATCCTGGCAGCTCCTGGAGAAGCTGCTGCTCTGGAAGTGGCTGCTGGAGCAAGCTGAGTCACATTCTGAGTCTTGGGAGGTTGGAAATGTGGAATCAATCCCTAAAAAATCTCCTGGTTCTTTTTTTTCCAAGGGTTTGGTGATGCTGATGTCTTCCAGCAGCACCTCTGCCTCCAGGAGAAGTGGCTCACACGACATTGGCTCGGGGTGCTTGGCAAAAAGATGCTCCAGAGTTTCAGGCTGGAAGAAAAGAGGGATTTTAATGCTCATTTATTATGGAACAGCTTGATTTCACTCTCCAGGTTTTATGTGATCCAACACCAAAGGTCATTCCCAGGAACCTGGAATTTTGCCACATGAAGTTCACACATTGTTTTTTAAGAATTTATAGTTGAAAATCCTCTAGGACAGAATTTCCTCAATAGATTTAATCATTGCTGCATCAGCTGAAAGAACTTTCCCTTCTAGGATTGGATTATCCAGGTCAAATTCAGCCTTTCCAGAGGATTTCTGGAGCATTCCCACCTGTTTGAACAGTGAGTGAAACACCTCTATTGGGGAGAAATGCAGGATTTGCTGCTCCCTAATAAATGCACATGGAAATTATCCACCAGCATGAACTGACAGCAGCACAAGAGCTTCAAGGGAAAATTCCCTTCTATTTCCTAATGAATTCAGGACAAAAGAGATAAACTCAGGTTTTTTGTGGATTAACAAATCATTTTTAACAGCAGGGAAGTTGCCAAAATAATGAGGAAAATGTCAAAATACTTGGAGTAGTGGGAAATTGAAGCAAAGAGTGAAACTCTTGGGCTCTGCTCAGTCCAGACTCACTGTTGGTGACACCTGGGCCCTGAATTTGGGATTTTTCCCCACACAAATCCATCACCTTCCCACATCAAAATGAACAGAGAGTTTTGAAACAGTGAAAATAACTTTTTTTCTCCTCATGCATGTGGTTTATCCCTAATGGAGATGTTTGCTCCCCTCTCCATGGACACCCCAGCAAAGCCCTCCCAGCCAAGGCCAGGGGTGTTTTGGCAAAGGCCACCATCTGTCACCTGTTAAAAACTGGCAGATATTTATCACATCCAATGCATATTCCAGAGGCCTGGGAAATTGGAACCTCTGGATGGAGCCAGGGGGGTGAACAGGGCTGGATTTCCACTGGAGACAGAGCTGGGACAACAGCCCTGGGTGGAGGGAGCAGCAGCCCCTGGGAAATACAAACCTGCTGGAAATTAACTCCCTGTGCCCACGAGCAGTTCCTGGGGTTGGGAACATCCTCCCAGAGCAGCTTCTTCATCCTGAAATGTCAGGGAAATGCTGGAGCTGGTGCAGGGAAGGAATCTCTGCCATTTTATTTATCCACAAATCATCATGGAATAATCATGGGAGAGATGATCAATGGCCCAAATTTAATCCAAAACATAAAGAAGGGATATTCCAGGTGGCAGGAAAATATAAAGGTGCTGAATGATCACAACCCACAGGGCCTAAAGGGGCTCCAGGAGAGCTGGAGAGGGATTTGGGACAAGGAATGGAGGGACAGGACACAGGGAATGGCTGTGAGCTGGAAAAGGGGAATTTAAATGGGATATTGGGAAGGAATTCCTGGTTAGGAGGGTGGGGAGGCTCTGGAAGAGAATTCCCAGATTTGCTGTGGCTGCCCCTGGATCCCTGGCAGTGCCCAAGGCCAGGCTGGAGCAGCCTGGGACAGTGGGAGGTGTCCCTTGGGTGGCCCCAAATGGGATTGAAGGTCCCTCCCAACCCAAACCAGTTTGGGATTGTGTGACACCAGTTCAGCAGAGTGGCCCCAGTGCAGCTGCAGCACCTGAACTTTTGGGGAACAAGGAAGAAGGAAAAAGGAAAAAGGAAAAAGGAAAAAGGAAAAAGGAAAAAGGAAAAAGGAAAAAGGAAAAAGGAAAAAGGAAAAAAGGAAAAAGGAAAAAGGAAAAAGGAAAAAGGAAAAAGGAAAAAGGAAAAAGGAAGGTACCTTTGGTGTGAAACCAGCAACGTTCCCAGCAGCAAAACTGAGGTGGAAAAAACAATTGGCAGAACCACGTGGAGGCTGCCACTATTGCCAGGTTCAAATCCCCCTGGAAATGAAGGAGTTCAGCCATTAATGCAGCAAAATGATTGTCTGGGAGCAAATAGTTGGCAAGAGGGAAATGCAAACAGTAGAAACAACAGCTTAGATGGGGAAATAACCTTGAGCAACAGTTTTATTGCACATGGACAAACCTTTCCTTTGGGACTAAACAGACAAAAAGGAATTATTTTAAATAGGAGTTTAATCCCTCACTCAGCCCAGCCCTCAGAGTTCTCAAATTAAAGCTGAAATCTGTTCAGTCTGTTTGTAGGTACATTACAGTGACTTTATACTTTTTTTTTTTTTTTTTTTTTCAGAAAGGACAGAGATTTGGCACTTAAAGGTCACTTTGACTGCAGAAAAAAAACAGGGGAAAAGATCCTGTCAGTCACCTTTGGCAAAGTGATCCGTGGCTCTGGCTTTGCCAACTCCTCCAGCAAACACAGGGTAGAGGCTGAACTGGTACTTCTCAATCAGGATAAAGTGATCTGGAAAGGGGAAATCAGCCAGGGAAATCCACTGTTACCCATTTTTAAACAATTCCCTCCACAGAGGCACAGATCAGAGCTCAGAGCAGCCCAGAGAGGGCAATAATGGATCCATCTTTTATAGATCCCTACTTCAAAATCCCAAGGTTTAGACAATTAATCCAGCATTGTTCTGTCATGGAATGAACTCCTTATGAAGCTACTGTGATAATTTCTAGGAGTAAAGTCAAAATGCAAAGGAAATGCAGATATTAATTTGAATAATTAGCTGGTGTGTTCAATATTCCAGAACTAATTTTACTGTATTGCCACAAAATGAACTCACTCCAGAGCTTAAACTGATTATTAATGCAACAGGCAATCGTCTAATGAGCATCAAAATTTGATTTATTGGCCAATAAAAGTGATTAGAAACAGGGAAGAGGAAAAAAGGGCTCAGAGCTCAGAAATTCCACATTTTCTGTTCCACACCAATTAACAGCACGAATTCTATTTCCAAGCACACACTCACCATAAATAAAATATTTCCTGAGATTTGGAGGAACTCGCAGCCATTTCATCTGCTCCCCTTTGTTCAGGTTCTTCCACTCAATCACAAAGGATTTTATCCCAGGGATTTGGGGACAGAGAGTCCAAACCACAACCACACAGGTGCTGTTCACCAAGTAAGCACTCAGGGATTGCACAGCATCCACTGGGAAAACAGAGAGAACACCTGGGGTCTATATCCCATAAATTGCTGAAGTTTCACCACTTTATCACTTTAATTACCTTTTGTATGATAAACCCACATCAGCAGAGAGATTTATTTTCTTCAAGCCACCAAAATTTAGGTTACACTAAACCTAAGTCCCAAGCACTCAACACATCAAGTTTCTTACAGACATCAAATATCCCAATTCTCACATGCAATTCCTCAATTATCCTTATCTAAAAAATTAAAACTCCTGAATTCTCAAGAATAAATTAAGCAGAGTGCAGCCAAATCCAGGAATTGCTGCTCAGGAAGTCTGAGGACTCTGTACCCTGGCAGCCCAAACCACGACCACGTTTCATTTTGGAAACAACAAAACATTCCCCAGCAGGAATGTTGGGTGTTCCCAAATCAAAAGAGATGAAAGATCAGTTCTCCAGCAGAATTTTATTTTTCTTTGATTAATTACTTTATATTTTATTAGTGAAAACAGCCCAATGACAGCTTTTTTCCCAACCCAAAAATCACAGGATTTTCATGATGGAAATCTCAATTTTCCAACAGCTCTGTTGGTGCTGAATGTATCCCCATAAAACATTCTTTATTCTAATAGAATTTTATCCCAAAGAAAGCTTTCCCCATGAACATCACCAGGACTCCTGGCATTTCCCACATCCCACTCATTGCTGCTCTTACCTGTGCTCATTTGCTGGGATAGAGTTAAATTAGAATTCATTGCAGAAATTCCAAGTGAATTCATGGCTAAAATGGTGACAGTGTGGGTTGGCTCAATCCATGGAAAAGTCCAGCTGGTGCCATGATCCACAAATTCCTCCCAGGAGCTGTTCCCTGGGGTCTGGTGCTTTATGATGTATCTGCTCACACTGCACAACGAGTGATTCTCCATCAGGGGCTGCAGCAATTCATTAATTAATGGCCATTAATTCCTGAACTCCTTCCCCATCCCCTGATTCCCACAGCAAAGGTTGTTTGGGCAGCTGCAGTTTGAAGCAAACAGGACCCAATAAGGAAATTCTGGCTCCTGGCTTTTTACCCAAGGGCTGGAGTCCTTTGAAAGGCTTCAATTGTCCCTCTCAGAGCTGACTCTCATTCCTTCTCTTCCCAGCAAAGGGAAGTGAAGGACAAGGAAAGCCAAACTTTCAGATTCCCATATTTTACACATTTTTCAGGGTTCAAACCCCAGAGCAGCACATGAGCAAACAGGAACAGGCACTGAGGAACTTTTTCCTTTTCTGCATTAACATTTTAAGGCAAAGAAGGCAAAAACATCTCCCATTTAATCCAAGGATTCCCACCAGGATTCACCTGGCCAAGCAATTAAAAAGGCAAATCCTAATTCCCACAAGCCTCAAGTGCCTGTCACACTCCCCTTCTGGCAATTCCACCTGGTTTTAGGATCAAAGGTGCTCCCACCTTCCACAGGAGTGTCACATTCCTCTGCTTCCTCACCGGGTCCTCAGAAATGATTCTCCAAAATTCCGGGCCTTGCAAGGGAGCTGCAAAACAACAATTTGGGAAGGTCAGTGACACCCGAGTGTGGCAAATGCCAGCCCTCAGGGTGTCCCTGGAAGCACAGACCTCTGATGTCCTGAACCAGGGTTTGGGCTGCTCTGCTCCAGTCACTCCAGTATCCAGATCCATCCAATTCCCTGCAGCGCACCTGCACCACGTATTCCACACAGAGCTGCTCCACTTCTATCACAGCCCAGCTGCCTGCAGGGTTTAGGACTTCATAAAGCTGGGAGAAAAGGCAAAAAAACTCAGAGTGAGAACAAAAGGATGTTCAGGCAGCTCTTAAGAGTCAAAATTCCTGAGAATGAATCCAGTGAGGAAGTGGGATTGTGAGGAATATTCCTTTGTGGATGCTGCAAATGCTTTTGGCTGGGATTTCCTCCGTGGATCAATGCCATAAAATCCAGCTCCACTCTGCAGGACAGCAGTGCAATGATCCCTGCTCCAGCCCAGACAGCACCTGTCAGGGGTCACCTGCACCACCTGAGCAGTGCCTTGTCTGCATTTTCTGCTGTCTTCACTCACAGTCAGGGTTAAAAACACAAAGGAGATAAATTTCTCATTTGGACTTGGCTGTTTATTAAATCTTATCTAAAGTACACAGAGTTCTGCAACACTTCCAGCTACCAGCTAAAAGTGAGCAAATTGGAGCTGGTTACAAGGTGTTTTAAACAGTTCAATAAAGAGCTAACACCTGTATTATTTATACTTTTGACCCAATAGCCAAACACCTGTGACCAGCAGTGCAGCACAAACTGTCCAACCAAAAATTACTGCCTGAAACTAGGAAGGAGAAGGAACAAGAAAAGGAAAAAGGAGACAACACCCAAAACCTCCATCTTGTCCCATACCTATCACTGTATTCTAAAATCCCAAATTCCAAACCCTTCACCATGTGCAATCACACACTTCTATTCACTGCCCACCCGTGATTTTAACTCCATCACTCAAATTTGGAGCCTTCCCCAAGGCCTCAAATCAAAAGCAGTGTTCTCCTGGGGGTCAGTGCCAGAAAGAACAGAAAGTTCCAATCTCCCAGGTTTCAGGATTCCAACAATACCTGCCATGGGATGTCCCCCCTGCTCCCTGAGCTCCAGCGGATCTGGAATGTCAGATCCCTGCTGGCAAAGACAGGTTTGGTCCAGCTCACGTTCAGCAGCCCCCAGGAATTCCTGCTGAGTTCTGCTCCCACGTCAGAAGGGGGGAGAGGTTTCACTGGAAAATGGAAAAAATTCAAAAAAGACTAATTAAAACATGTTAAAAATGCAATGTCTGCACTGCCACTTGCCACGAAATCAAATCCTGGATGGTTTTTCCCTTGTCCTGAGGGTGGTGGGTAACACACAGCCTCTGACACAGAACCCGTGGCAATGTTTCCATGGATTTTATTTTCATTTAAAGCACAACAGATGATTCTGGTGCTGGCACTTGCTACCTGGCCTGGGATAAAGAGCAAAAGACAGAGCCTGGCAATAAATGTTGAGGGTTAGGTTGGATATTTGGGCAAATTTCTCCATGGAAAGGGTGGTGAGGCATTGGAAAACTGCCCAGGGCAGTGCTGGCTCCCCATTCCTGCAGGGATTTAAAATCCCTGTGGATGTGGCACTTGGGGACATGGCCAGTGGTGGCCCTGGTTGGACTCCATGAATTCCATGATTCCATGATTTCCAGGGGTGACCCCTGCAGAAAGCAGCAGCCCCTGTAAAGGCTGGGGGCAGACATTGTGCAGTGATTAATGGAAATGGTTTTATTTTATTAATTGAAAATTTCCCCCAAATTCAGCTTCTCCAGAACAGGAATCTCCCAAAACTCTTGTTTGTTAATCAAATTGAAATAAATTTCTTTTGGATAATCAGGTGTGAATGAGGAGAAAACAACAACAACAAATAAATAATTTCTTCATTTTGGATGGTGCTGGAATGGGTTTGTTTTGCTTTACTACAATACAGAGCACCCAGCATCCAGGATAAATCATTGTCACCACATAATAAATGTATTTTACAGTTATATAACTCAAATTTATTTCATAATTATGTAACTGTAATTTATTTCATAATTATAGAACTCGAATTTATTTCATGTAGCACCTCTGGGATGCAGCTGCCTTATCTGCTCTCACCCATGTTCACATTTGTGTCCCAAAAAATACCCAGTGACCTCTCTGTCACAGAGCACATAAGAAGAGGTGATTTGCACATTTTTGGAATTTTTAAAACCCTCAAACACTGCTCCTGCCTCTTGTTTTTATCCAAATTTAAGCACAAATTTAATTTTGTGCTCTGTGTGTCACAAAACTTTGCACGAGTATGGAAGAGCAGGGAGAGTCCCCACGATTTTAAATGGATTTATAAGTGTGTAAATAATATACTGTACTGGAGTGTAAACTTAATTCATTGAAGACAAATCTGTCTGGACAATTAAATAATCAAAACCTTAAAAATGAGTTTCATTTTGCAATATAACACTTGCATTTTCTAGAGGGAATAACAGGCAGAAATGGATGCTTCATTTAAATCTCCTGTATGGAAATAACATTTAATCCCATTTTTTTAAGGTAATATCAAAACTCTCATGTTTTTATTTTAAAAAAAATGTGGAAAAAATTCTTTCCCTACACCATTTCAAATCCAGGGGCACAAAGGAAGAGAAATTCATGGATTTGGACTTACCCACATCTGCTGGAATGACACAGGTTGGGGAGGATTCCAGAGTTCCCAGGAAATGTTTAAATTCTATCCACAGGGTATATCCAGATAAAAGGAAAATGGGCTGGAATGTGCACTCATAGGAATGATTCCTCTGCAAATGGCATTCCTTCACCTCTGAGTTTGGAGACAGGCTTGGAAAGTCAGAGCAATAAATTTGGCTCCTTAAAAGAGGAAAAAAAAAAAACCACCAAACCACATTAAATTGATACATTGTAAGTGTAAATCTGGAGGGAATTAAAGGAATGGTGGCACTGGGAATGTCCTGGGATTTTGAGGAATATTTGGATCTTGAACCTGAATCTGAACTGAATGGATCAAAAACATTTAAATCCTGGGATTTTGAGGAATATTTGAACCTTGAACCTGAATCTGCACTGAATGGTTCAAAACATTTCAGTCCTGGGATTTTGAGGAATATTTGGATCCTGAACCTGAATCTGCACTGAATGGATTAAAACATTTCAGTCCTCAAAGCCTTGGCTCTGGGAAAAGCAGGACAAACGACCAAAAGCAACAGGTACAGCAAGAGAAGGCAGCTCCAAATCCTCATCAGTCGTGGGATTTTAGGGATTGGCAATGAACACAGCAAGGCAAGTCTGCCAAGAATTGACTCCAGTCAGGAATGACTTCCAAAATCCCAACTGGCAACCAGGGGGAAGCTGCCACAGACACCCACTGAGGTCTCCAGGAGATGGGAATAAAAACATCAATTTTGGATTAAAAATCTCATATCCAGTTATCACACCTGGCAATAGAAAAGAGGAGCCCTGGGTTGTGGATGAAATGGAACTGGATAAATTCTTGGAGTGGGAATTTTTCAGCTTTCTCCTCAGCCATGTGAGGAGAGGCTGTGAGTTACTCAGCTGAAGCACCAGAGTTGCACTGAGGTGAAATTTCCTTTTCCTGTGCCCAGGATGAAAGCAGTGCCTGGTGCTTTGGAGGTTGGGATTGGAGCATTCCCTGCTCCCACAGGATGATCCCTTTGGAGCTGTTTTTCCTGGCACCACTGCCTGCAGAGGAAGATGTAGAAACAACCCAAGCAAAACAAAACCCCACAGGCAGAGCAGCACACACAGCACAGCAGTGCTGCACTCCAGCTCCAAAAGGGAACAGCAGCAGGAATTTCATTGCATTCTCCTCTTTCAGGCCTTGCTCTGAACAAATAACCACAAAAATCAGAATAAAAACAAAGATCAGCAGCATCTGGGAAGGATTTGCAGGCAGTGGTAATGTCACTGTCTGATCTAGCAGGAACACGAGCAAATCTCCACATTATCACCTCCCACTAGAAAATCACATTTTTAGCTAAACTTGAACAGTGAGAGAGTGGGAATAAAAGCCATGATGAGCAGCATGGGGTTTATTCCCAGCTCCCTGCCCAGCAGTGCACTCATTATATTCATATTTGTGAAGGCAGATTTAAACAAAAGCTACCTCAGCCCCCCAGCCAGGCATTAATCCTGCCCTAAAAGCCTCCACTTGAATTTCCAGCATCCCAATTATTCCTTTAGCCCACAAAACCCAGGGAAATATTCACCTGGCCACCAGGATCACTCAGAACTCCAGCAGAGAAGCCAGGCTGGCTTTCCAAAGGATTAGGCCCTCAGAGCTGCCAAAATTTCTGCACCTCCAGCCCAGCAGAGCATGGAAATTTTGGGGTTTTTTTGCCTCAGGAAGAGCTGTCTGTCTGTCTGTCTGTCTGAGTGGTTCTAGGAAACCCTCAAGCTCAACATGGCAGGGATGGGATGGGATGAGCTTTGAGGTCACTCCCATCCCAAACCAGTCTGGGATTCTGGAGTTCTGGGGTTCTGGGAATCTAAAGTTCTGGGATTCTGGGATTCTAGGATTCTGGGGCTCTGGAATTCTGTAATTCTGTGATTCTGGGATTCTGGGATTCTGGGGTTCTGGGGTTCTGGGATTCTGGGATTCTGGGATTCTGGGGCTCTGGAATTCTGTGATTCTGAGATCCTGGGATTCTGGAATTCTGTGATTCTGGGATTCTGGGGTTCTGGGATTCTGGAATTCTGGAATTCTGTGATTCTGGGGCTCTGGAATTCTGTGATTCTGAGATCCTGGGATTCTGGAATTCTGTGATTCTGGGGTTCTGGAATTCTGGGGCTCTGGAATTCTGGGGTTCTGGGATTCTGGGAATTGCTGCAGTCCAAGCTGCTGCCCCCACAAAGCAATATTCCCTTCACCAGCTAAGCTCTGGATGTCCAAGCAAGATTTTTTTCCACCTTGGAATGAATTTGTTTCATCCTCTCATTGTACACAGAACAAAAAAATCCAGAATTATGGAAAAATCAAAGACTGAGTGGAGCCCTCAGGAGGTCTCAAGTCCCATCTCAGACTCAGAGCAGATAAATTCAGATCAGATGGAGCTGCCAGGATCTGAGAGGCTCCAAGAAAGGAATTCTACAACTCCACCAGGCCAGGCATTCCCACTGGGAATGGGCTGTTCCTTCATTTCCTTACAGCTTGGAGATAGCAGCAACTGGAACAAGTTTTTGACTGATCCAAAAAATCTTCTGGAATAGGAGTGGCTCCCAAACAGGTTGAAAAATGCTGAAAAACCTTAATGATGATGATAATAATAATAATAATAATAATAATAATAATAATAATAATAATAATAATAGTATCTGTTGCATACTCAGCTATCTCTGGTTCCCTTCCTGCACACAGAATAAAGAACCTGTTAATTCTCTAATTGCATTTCTCCTGAATGCTTTGATAATGTATTTATGTATTATATAATTATTATTATAAATATATATATAAATGTACTATTTTCTAATATATAAATTACATCTATAATTATAACATTATGATCTATAAATTATATACAATTATAATTTAAAGACTTAGCACACCCATTTCAGTCAAGAGTTGAGCAGTGCTCTGAGTTCTGCCCTCCTGCTGCATTCTCACATTATAATATTATATATCATATTATTTCAAGAATATTTTGAGCAATGCTTTTCCAACAGAAAAAGAGAATTAAAATCCATCCATACCTGTAATACCTTAACTGCAAAGTCCCCAGGAGCAAGGTGGTTGGGTTTGCAGACCACCTGCAAGTCATTTTGGTCAAGTATCCATCAGTCTCACAGGAAATATTAAAATCCATGTCTAATTCAAAGACACGAAAAACTTCATTAATGAGAGAGAAGGGTTGTTAGAACGAGGACAAAAAGAACAAGAACAAAACAAAAACAAAACAAAAATAAGTAAGGAAAAAACAAAATAAAACCGAAACGAAAGATAAAATAGATTTTTTTAAAAGGCAATAAATGGATTTAAAATGGAAATATTCCATCCTTACTATGAAAAAGCCCCAAAAGGAGAATGGAACCGTCTGGATCTTACCTACTACATAGAATTCAGCGTATCTATGGTGACATTCCCTACTTTGGTGACAACAGTACAGAGCGTTAGAGAAGAAACTTCCTCTAGGTTGGCTTGCTTTCAAGTTGAAAAGAGTAACTTTGCTTACACGATTGTTCACAAGGGAATATTGGCTGGCTGGGATTTCTTCTGCTAAATTCAGCCACCAAACCACCTCCCTGGCCTCTACAGGCTCAGCTCTGCTGGTGTAGATGCACAGGAATGAAATGTTGGAGCCAGCACTGGTCAGGGTCTTGGCAGGGAAGTAAAGGACTTGAGCTGTATCAGAAAGGGGAAAAAATTCCGTTGGGATTTGAAGTTGAACTAAAAAAAAAAAAATATATATATATATATAGAAGTATTTGTCAATAAAATAATGATAAAAAGTAATAATAAAAAAAATTTAAATATTGTTATTATTGCTACAGATGCAGGAATGAGCCCTGGATTGTCTCACTCCATACCTAAAGTTCCTCAATTCTGATTAAAATAAACTTTAATATCCCCAAGTTACACAAAAGGAAAAAGGGAGGCAAAATCCATTGAAATTGAAAATGGAACCAAAAAAGATTTTTAAAAGTGTCAATGGAAAATAAGAATAATAATGATGATAATAATGATAATGATGATGATACTATTATTGTTATAATCATCAACATCATCATTATTAACATTAATTTGTATTTCTCACTTTCCTACTTCTTAATCACTACAAACAGGAGCAGAAATGAGCCCTGGACTGTTTCACTCCATATCTGAAGTTTTTAAACTCTGATTAAAATAATCTTTATTACACCCATTACACAAAAGAAAAAAAGGTAAAAAATCCATTGAGACTAGAAATTGAACCAGATAAAACAAGAATGCATTTGTCAAAGGAAATCATTATTATTATTATTACTATCATCATCATTATTATCATTAATTTGTATTTCTTACTTTCCTCCTTCTTAATCACTACAAACAGGAGCAGGAATGAGCCCTTGGATTGTCTCACTCCATACCTGAAGTATCTCAATTCTGATTCAAAAATTAATATTCCCAAGTTTCTAAATTCTGATTCAAAATTCAATATTCCCAGGCAAATGTGAATGAAGTGAGCAAATCCCTGGAGGGTGCAGAGCAAATAACACAGAGCAGCACAAGGGGAACCAAATAAATTGAATCCATCTTTGCAAGAGTTGCTCTTCCTCCTCTTCCTCCTCCTCCTGAAATCAGCAGGAGATTCAAGTCCCAAAAACTGCAATTAACACCAAATTAGAGCAGTGGTCCAATCCAGGCTCAAAAACATTGAATTTTCCAAGGATTTTAAGAAGTTTAAACTCAGTCCCCATCACTCAGGGATTCAGGGAAGAGCTGGAATGGAGGTTTTTGCAAAGAACACCCCAAAACCAAAATCCTTTAAGATTAAATTGAATTAAATGAAAATTAAATCCTTTAAAGGTCAGGTTTGCTTCCCCCACTGAGGAACCAGGCAGAGATTTTTAGGATTTTCCCCAAAATTTCCCTTTCTCAGGCAGTAAAGCAGATTTAGGATCTGTTGTTTAAGGTTAAGCTCTTTTCTCCAAGGTTTAATTCTTTCTTTGGTGCAGGCTCAGGAACAGCACAAGAGTTCAGAGAATTCCTGTGGCAGCACAGAGCAAAATATTCCCAGGGAATTCTGAGCAGAGCATGGAAAAATACAACAAAATAATCAGAAATTCAGCTTTGCACAGGGCTCAGCATTACAAACTAGCTGGACTGTATAAAAAGTACATTGGATTTTGCTCTGGGCCTTTAGTTCAACTACAAAAACCACACCAGAAGTGAGAAAAAAACATCAGGAGAAAAAAATCTTGAATTGAGGAGAGTTTCAGTGCTGCCAGCTGGAATTGGAAATGGAAAAGCTCAGAGGAAAAATGGAAAAGCTGTGAGGAAAAAAAAAAAAAGCTTTTTTGTGTGTCTGAGCAGGTGCTGCTGAGGGAGTGACAGCCACAGAGGTGATCTCCAGAATTCCTAATGCCAGCCTGGCACAGGGAAGGAGCTGAGCCTCAGGAAAATCCAGGCAGGAAAAGCTTCCATGGGATTTTTTTATCCCAACTCAAATTCTCCAACACCAAATTCAAGAAACCAAGTGGAAAATTGTTGGAAATTGGGAGTTTGGAACTTTCTGTGCTGTCAGGCAGTGACCCCCCAAAAGAACACTGCATTGACCTTGGAGAAGGTTCCCAAAATTGAGTGATAGAATTGGGATTATAGGTGTGTATTTTAAATGAATTTAAAATGTTTAAATTTAAAAAATTTAAAAATTTTTAAATTTAAGATTTTTAATATCACAGGGTGAAGGGTTTGGAATTTGGGGGTTTAGTTTATAGTTCTAGGTATGAAGCAAAATGGAGGTTTTAGGGCAGAAGTTTCTTTCTTCTTCACTTTCTTCATGGGTCTGGGTGGTATTTTTGTAATTGGATAGAAAATGCTGCACTGCAGGTCATGGGTGTTTGGTTATTGGGTCAAAAGTAAAAATAATTCAGGTCTTAGCTCCTAATTGGACTGTTTGGCTTTAAAAGACCTTGGAAAAAGTGAGATCCATCACCATTTCTCCATTTTTATTTGTTAGCTGGAAGTGCTGTGGCACTCACTGTAACATAGGTAAGAATTAATAAACATCTGAGTCCAAACACAAAATTCCTTCTCTCGTGCATTTAATCCTGGCTCTAGCAGAAAAAAAGAAAAAAAAGATTAAAAGGAATAGAAAATCAGCTTTATTCCACAATCCTGCAGGTCCTACCTCCCAGAGTGAGGTTGTAGGGTGAGCTCCAGTCACTCCAGAAGCCTGGACCATGGAGATTCCTGCTCCTCACTTGCACTGAGGATGGAGAGTCCAGCAGGGCATTGTCTATGGCCACTGAGCTTTCCAGAGCAACCTGAAGCATCTGTTGGATCATCCAAACCCATTGTTGTTGTAAAATGAAACAGGAAAAGAAACAGAGGGAACATAAATGAATTATATGGAGTCAGAATTCCTTACATTCCCTCTCAAGCTTTCTCTTTACACTCAGTTTTTGGGAGTGCTGAGTAAATCAATTTGCTCATTAAGAGACAGGAGATAACGTCCTCATATTCCACACAAGGATTTCCTATGGTTTTAGGTGGCAAGTTAGGTAAAAAAAATCTTTCTTCTTTAAATTTCCTGTCAATTAGAGAGTGGCAGAAGGATAAGAGTTGTTTCATTATGGGCTGCTAATTAACAGCTGCTTGTTATTCCAGAGCCACTTGTGTGGTAGGAACAGAAAAAAACAAACCCTATTTATACTAAAACTGATAAATATTAAACATAGATGAGTTATAGAACATCTAGAATGCTGAAAGAAAATGGGTTTGGACTTCACAGAAACCAGGATTTCACCTAAGGAGAAAAATGGGAATTTGTTTGTGAGAGCCAGCAGGAGATGGGGATTCTCTCAGTGTGGACAGATGTAAAATCCTAAAAAGCTTTTCCAGGAAAAAGCAGCGAGCTGAGCCCAGCTCCAGCAGAGCAGCCACAGTCAATCCAAGGGCAGGGAGAGGGGTGGGAATGCAGGGATTTGGGAACCCTCACCTGGGATTTGGGAATCCACACCTGGGATTGGGAACCCTCACCTGGGATTTGGGAACTCTCACCCGGGATTTGAATCCTCACCTGAGATTTGAATTCTCACCTGGGATCTGGGACTCCTCACCTGGGATTTGGGAACCCTCACCTGGGATTTGGGAATCCTCACCTGGGATTTGGGAATCCTCACCTGGCTGTCCCCCTGTCCCAGAGGAGCAGAGATCCTCACTTGGTGCTGCAGAGGGAAGGGCAGCAGGGCAGGGCTGGCCCAGCACAGCTTCACCTGGCCCCTCTCAGCCAGCTCCAGGTGCAGCTTCACTGGGGCTTCAGGCTTCACTGCACACAAATTAACCAACAATTAACCCCAACCTCACTGCCCCAGCCTGCTGCGTTTTACTGACTCACAATTCAGCCCTTAAACCCAGCTCTGTTAAACCCAGCTGTGTTAAACCCAGCTCTCTTAAACTCCATTTTCAAGAGCTACTCTACTGCACAGCAGTGATGTTGTGTAACATCCCTGGAAAAGTCACCCTGGTGCTGTTCCATTTATCAAGAAATGCTGTTTGAGCTCCCATTTCCATGAAATCTGCAGGAATTTCTTCCTTCCAGCCACAACTTTCCCCAATAGCCAAGTCCTGGCTTAGCTGCATTGCTGGAAAGAGGGAATGAGGAAAAGAGGGATGGGAATGCTGAGGAAATCAATTTGCTCCTTATAGTGTGCACAAGGATTTTCTAAATATTCCCATCTTTCCACAGGGGTTATGGCTGTGAAAGGAAATCTGCAGAATTATGTGAGGGCAAAATAAAAACGGAGAGTTTGGATATTGCCATGAGGATAAAGAGAGTGGGGAATGGATGGGAAATGCTCAGGATTCCATTCCTTAGACAATGACAAGGAACCAAGGTCCTGCTTTTACCTGGTACTGAGATCTTGCCTGCCTTGTCCTCATTCACAGCTCAGTTTTTCCCATGGAACTGGAAAACCCTGCTCCAAACCAAGTGCAGAAGCTGAAGGGAAAACATTCCCAAAAAAAAAAAAATCCTGGGCAGTGGGCAAATGTTCCCTTTAAATTCCATCTGCACTGGTGTCCCACTGAAGTGCCTTACTGGAATGTCACTCAGATCAAAAATCTCCTGTAATTTTCAGTATAAATCCATCACACCAAGCCAGATTTAATTATTTATATCAAATATCTCTTATAATTTTCAGTATAAATCCATCACACCAAGCCAGATTTAATTATTTATATCAGAAATCTCGAATTATTTTCAGTATAAATCCACCACACCAAGTCAGATTTTATTTAATTTCTGCTTCTAGATTATGTCAAAGCAGTTAACTTCATGAAGGCCAGCAGGGAGTGATTGGGGAGGAGGCAAACAAAAGTCAGTGGCTTTTCCATCACATTTCTCTAAATCAGATCCCACAGATGATGATGCTTGTGATGCCACCTGCTCCACTATCAGCAAATAAAATCCACATGGCACAAGCACTCAGAGTTTTACATTCAAAATAGTTTTAATTGAGCTAAATCTTGGCAGAACATATATTAATATTGTGCATTTTTAAAACATGCTTCACTAAGCAGAGCTAACTTGTGTCATTTTTAAATACTGGCAGACTCCAGCCTGAATTTTTAATTTCTTCCTGCAGCATCATTTCAGCAGGATGCAAAATGCCACCTCTCATCTTACAAACAAGCCCACCCAGAGATTTTAACTGGTTCTGTCTGCAGAGCACACAGTTAGGAGGAAGTTTATAAAATTCCTAAGCCTTTAAGTTAATAAGATGTTCATAAAACTTTAATTTTTTTTTTTTCCCTGCAGCTGACAGCTCCTGCCTTTATGAAATCTGCCCAAATCTGCAATAACTGGGCACGTTGGATAGCAACACATATCAAATTCATCATGTCAGGAGAGCTGGAGTTTGATCAAACACACAGCAATGTTTTCCAGCTTGGGGTTGCATGGGTGAGGAAGAAAACATCAGGATTAGAGAGCTGCTTGGGAAAATGGGTGAGATTCTCTGCTAAGCAACTTTGGGAACAACTTTTTAAATTTAATTGAAGTTCTCAGCAATAAGCTCCACCACTTGTGCACAGAGAGATCCTGATTAGAAAGGAAAAACTGAGCAAAAACCAATTTATTGAGTGCCTGGGCTGTGCTCAGTGTGGTTTGCTCTGCAGCCCAGACAGGGATTTGGGAATTTTCCTGCCCTGGCTGTGCCCCTTTCCCAGCAGGGCCATCCTGGGATGTTTTCCAGCCTTGATGTCCCATCTGGGTCACCAGAGCTGCTGCCTGGAAAGGCTGAGCTGGAACAGAGACTGGACAGAGCAAAAGGAATAAAATAGGAATTGATTGAAAGGATTCACCTTGGGCAGTGTCAGAGCCCAGCCAGGGCTGCACCCAAATCAAATCCAGAGTGGATCCTGGTCACGAGTTTCACACTTTTATAAGTTTTGGTTCATCTACATCTTGGGGTCAATGATCCCCCCACAGCCCCAGGTTGTGAAGTCTCAGCCCCTCTGGTTTTCCCCCTTCCCTTCCCATTGTTTCTGATTTTTGGTACTGGCTGTCCTCGATTCTCCAGCTAGAAAAGAATTGTTTTGTCCCTGCCCTGAGAAGAGAACTCACCAACACCTGAGATTTCAGAATGACACACGGAGCAGCAGAGATTCTGCAAAACAACGAAAGCTGAAAGCCAAGGCGGGGGGGGAGGCTCAGCCATGCTCACCTGTGTCCATGGGCTGCAGGGCCAGCACAGGGGACCCCAGGGCTGTGGCTCCTGCCACCACCTCCAGCCACAGCAGGTAGGTGTGGTTGAGGCTCGGGGAGGCCACCAGGCACTCACAGCTGGCCTGGTCCCCACAGTGACACGGAGCCACCCTCACCGTGCCCTGCACAGAACTCGTGGATGCAGCTCCCAAGGACAGCTCTGATCTGCAGAGGAGGGTGGGGGGGGAAACAAAGCAGGAAACAAAACAATTCTGTATTTTTTTTTTAATGTATCTCAAGAGGTTTGGTCATCTGGATATGGTTTATTGATCAAAAAGTTAAATTATTTAATTTAAAAAATAATAATTGTAACCAATCGCTTTAATTTTGCTGCTTGTCCCTTTTTAAATGGTTTCCAAGTAATGAACACAATTCCATTAAAGCATTCCCAGATTTTTTTTAGGCACACAGTGTTGTTTCACCTTCCCATGGCAGCTGCCTGCTGTCCCAAAAGAGATTAATTCCTAATTCCCATCCATGAGGCACTGAAATAATATCAAAACAATTTCATGTTCCCTCCAGCTCCTGCTACAATTGAGCATTACAGGGAATATTGTAATTATGGAATAGCTTGGGCTGGGAGGGACCTTCAAACCCATCCCATTCCATCTCCTGCCATGGACAGGGACATTTTCCACTGTCCAGGCTGCTCCAAGCTCCATCCTTGGGCACTTCCAGGGATCCAGGGGCAGCCACAGCTTCCTTGGGAAATCCATTCCAGGGCCTCCCCACCCTCACAGGGAACAATTCCTTCCCAAAATCCCACCTAAATCTTTGGAACCAGCACTTCCCAAAGGATTCTTCATTCTCACCTCTACTTTTCAGGCTCTTCCAGAAGCCCACATTTATGGAATTCTGCAGGTATCCAGTGAATAAATCCTCCCCAAGGTTGGGAATTTAATAGTGCAAATAATTGGTGGCCAAATTTCTCCCAGCAGCAAATCCAAGACAAACCCTGACAGTTCAATCACCTCGGATCCTTTCCTGCTTTTCATGTTTCATCCTTACCCAAAAAAATAAATAAATAAAAGCTCCTGTTTGGAATTGTTCTGCAGTGATTTTGGAATTGTTTCTGTCCAGGAAAGGCTTTGTTTTACTAATTCAGAGAAAGAAATGGAAATTCATGGAATAATAATTTCTGTACATTTTCCCAATGGTTTTACAGCTGGCACGAGTCACTGGAACACTGGGATTCAGGGAGGGCAGAGATCTCTGCACTGGAGGAGAGGGGAGGACGAGATTTGCTGCTTTATTTTTGGGGTTTAGTCCATTTGTTATCTGCTCCATTTATCTGAGAGCAGAGCACAGGGAACTGGGAATGATTCCCCAGCTCCATTTCCATATCTTGCCCTGCTTAGAGAGGAAAAGGTCAGAGAATTGAGGAGAATTATGGAGATGGGAAAAGCTGAGGCTGGGACTGCAGGGAACCACTCCTGGATCATCCCAGCCCCACTCCCCTCATCCCTCACTGATCTTTGTGCATCCACCTGGAGCTTGGGATCCTCTGAGGTTGGAAAATCATGGAATTCCAGCAGCACTGCCCTCCCAGCTCCTGAGCTCTGCAGGAACAACCCCAAGCAGGTCCATACCAAGGTATGGTTTACATTTATTAATGCTCCAGACAGCCAATCCTGACATTCCTAAAATAATTCTCACCAGGACTCACAGACTTTAGGAATTATGCTGATGGTATCTGGCAGACATAGAACTCTGAAATTACTTGGAATAATTTTGTTTTTCTAGATGTGGCTCCACTGTTTTCTTCTGAATTTCCTTTCAAAGACTTCACAGAATTTTCTTTGAAGCTTCTCTGCCTTCTCCTGTTGCTCACAGATTTTATTGGTCTCCAAAAGCCACAATCAAACCATAAAAATGTTGTTTTTTCCTCGAACCATGTCTTTGATCTGAGCTATCTGGAAAGTGGTTACCACCACACCAGCCCCTCATCATTCCTAATAATGATTTCAATTTTTAACCATCCAAATGAACTTGTTTGCACCAAAAAAAAAAAAAAAAAAGCAGTGTAAAGTGAGAAAAATGTTAAAAGCCTCCTCTCCTGACTTATGAACCCTCAGAAGCTGAGGAGAGGCCAGTGGCTCCTCCACCCAAATCCTGTCACAGACAGTTCTTTTAGCCAACACCTTGGAAAACCTCAGAAAAAAAACAAAAAACAAACATTTAGGGAGTCCTGAATGTTTTATATTTATATTCAACCCCCTTCAGAAGATGATGCTTCTCCTGCTAAATTCATCTGTGGCCCCATGGGGAATTTGGAGCCTTTCAATTAGATGCTGCAAAATGGCTGAATTTCAATCTTGTTCTTGCAATTGAAAAGAAAAAAAGTCAAACTTCTTTGAGGAAGAATTACCTGAATTGTCAGGAAAGGTCTATCCCAACCAGGTGCTTGTGAAATAGAATCACCATTGTAACTCTGCTGTCACATTATTCCTACATCCTTTCCAAGCACTGCCTTTATTGGGAATGGATGGAGAAAAGCTGTTCTGGAGCTTCCAGGATTTTTCCATAAATATTTTCCAGTGTTTTTGATCAATGGTAGCTCTAGAAAAATCTTTATTTGAAGAAGCCTCCTCATTAAACTCAGCAGATCTGCTGAGCTCATCAATCTCTAATGAGAGGTTGATTTTCTCTGCCTGGAGAGGCTCAATGCACAACTGATGCACTTGAGGCAAACTGCATGATTTGAACTATAAAAATGGGAATTTAGTTCCAGAACTGGAGGAGAACCTCCCAGGTATTTCAAATAAATCAAAATATGAATGCAGCTTATGAGCTCAAAGGGCAAATGATAATCAGTGCTCAGAATGAAACTGGGAGCACCCAGGAGATCCCTAATGCTAAAGATTCCAGCTCATGGAATTAACCATGGATTTTAATCATTCCTGGGATCAGGCAGCTGGAAAGATGTTTGGTAGACAATTAACTCAACTTGTCTAATGAAGCTTTGGAATAATCTTTTCTCATCTTTTCTTTTCTATTCTTCTGGAATAACTTTTTCAAAGCTCCTTCCTCTCCCTCACTTGAACCTCTCACACAGCACTGCCATGGGCAGGACAGAACATTCCCATCCCTGAGATTTCCAAGCAGGAAAACTGGGAATGTGATAAATAAGAGGAGACTTCTCTAATACTGAAAGAAAAAAAAAAAAAAAAAAAAAAGCTGTGAGAGATCCAAGCTTTTCTGTTGTAGATTCTCCTGTATCATTATTTTTGTGCATTGCCCTGCATGTGAGAATCCTGGCTGGATCTCCAGACTCCCAGGGAGAAACACATGCCAGGAATGCATATTTATAAAACTGGGAATGTTTTCAAGGTATTTTGGCTCAGGAATAAAATGTTAAGGTACCAGAAAGCCAACAGGGAAAGCTGTCACCTTCCCAAATGCTTGTGTTTGCTGTTCCCCCAGAACACTGGGACCCTAAAAGGAAAATATTCCTATGGAATGTGGGGAGGGAAATGAGTTCTCCAAGGTTTTGCTTTGTTTCTCATCTTTGCAGCAAAGAGGAATCAAACAGAGACTCTGATGAGGCCACAGGGCCTGCTCTCCTGAATTGCAGGGCACTCACTGAATTCCCTTCCCAACACAAGGAACCTCTTCAGCCCAGCTGGGGCTCCAACCTGCTGGCATCCCAAAAAAACTGCAATATAGAGATTTCTGCTCTGGGATCACTGGCAAAGCTTTTCCTGTGCAGCTGAGCCTGGATGGAGCAGAGCAAAGACAGAGCTGCTTCCCCCACAAACACCCATGGAATTGTATTTCAGGAATCAAGAGTCATGAGGAACACTGGAAATGGGAACCCACCTCACCAAAATGGGATTAAAATATTGTGCCAGCTAAATAACCATATTTATTCCTGAATGACACACTTGGTTTGTGCTCTGACTACAGGGATGATTTGTGCCAAGTGAGATCTGGCTGCTCAGGAAGTCCTTCCCTGGAAGTTCAGCTAACTCAGCTATTGCAGTTTATCTTTTTTTCCTAAGGAAATGAAGTCTGGGGGTTTATAGCAATCCTTCAAACCTATCAATAATCCAGAAAAAAAAAACCAGGGTGGTTTCATGGAATCAAACAGATCTTTTTATAACCAATGTATACAACAAGACCTGCCCATGGCACAGCCAGGATGATTCCATCTCTCAGCATTCCAGGGAATATTCAGCACAGTGACAATGAGATGACAGCAGCATTTGATATGGCATCACATGTTAAATACTTCAAGAGACACAATATTATGGTCAAAACCAAATAAAAAGCAGAATCAAGACTTTAAAATTAAGAAATTCTAACAACAAAGATACTGTAAGAAGTTAATGCTGATTTCATTAAAATATTTTTAGAAATATAGGACGGACAGAGAATGGGGACTCTCCATTCTGACCATTTTTCATTCAAAAAACCACAAATTTCCCATATTAACCAGGATTCCTTTTAGACAGGACAAAGTAAAATCTGCAAAGTCAAAGCTCCCACCATGCTGGAAGCTGGAATGTTGATGTTTTAGGAAATGCTTTCAGTTTTCCAGACAAATTTAACAGGGCTTGTACTTACTTAGAGTACAAAAGATTCACCTTCAGGTCAGCTCTCAGGTCCAGCCTCAAAAGCTGCAGGTTACAAACCAAGAGATCCAGCTTGCCTCTAATCCAACATTCCATGTTCCAGCTCCAATCTGGACAAAAGACAGGCATCACACTTTTCTGAACTGAATTACAACAAAATAAAATAAATTCCTGGAAAGAACTCACAAAGAGAGGACAAGGAACAGATATTCCTGAAAGTGAGGCTGCACCACAAATGGGAAAATATTGATGAATAATCTGAGTTGGGCACCTTAAACATTTCCAAGGTTCATAATCCATGTGGTTCTGCACTGTCATGATTAAAGAAGGAATATTTTTCACCTGGATTTAGGGGCAAGGCTGCAGGGTGAAGAAAAATGAAGCTGATGGTGGTTGCTGTGTCCTCAGCTGGGGATTTGTGAAATGAAATTCTACCTTCCTGAGGTCAATGAGATTCCTGGCAGCAGGATGGCAGCTCTGTGTTCCTCAGAGACAGGAGCAGGAAAAAAAAAAAAAACCTTGGGAAATAAAATCCTAATCCATGTACAGATATTTACTGCATATTTATTATTTAAAGCCTCATATTTCATGTAGAAATGATGCCATTTGCTCTGCCTGCTGATGGAGTTTAAAGCTCACATCCACCAAAAATATTTAAAATATTCCTCACAGTGTCTAAACTCCTTTGAAGATCTGGCTTTATGTCCTTTTATGCAGAGCTCCATATTTTATTCACAATTCCCCTGGAAAGACAGCTAACTTCTCTTTTTCCTTTTGAAACTGGGCTGTACAATTCCTCCATCTTCCACCACGTTCTGAGGAAGGATTTTACCATATTGACAAAGGATTTTACCACCCTGAGGAATGATTTTACCACATTAAAAAAGGAATTTATCACAGTGGAAGAATTTTACCTCTCTGAGGAAGGATTTTACCACCCTGAGGAAAGATTTTAGCATATTGACAAAGGATTTTGTCACCCTGAGGAAGAATTTTACCACATTAAAAAAGGATTTTACCATCCTGAGGATTTTACCACACTGAGGAAGAATTTTGCCACACCGGGGAAGGAATTTACCTTTCTGAAGAAGGATTTTACCACTCTGAGAAAGAATTTTACCTCTCTGAGGAAGGATTTTACCACCCTGAGGAAGGAATTTACCTTTCTGAAGAAGGATTTTACCACTCTGAGGAGGATTTCACCACCCTGAGGAAAGATTTTATTTTACCACCCTAAGGAAGGATTTTACCACTCTGAGGAAGGATTTTACACCCTGAGGAAAGATTTTGCCTCACTGTGTTGCCTGCCCAGAATAAAAGTGAATCCCCATTAATCCAACCCACCCCTCTCCTCCCAAACAACAAAAAAAACCTAAATATTTTTGGAATAATTAACACCTTTTTGCCCTGGAGTGCTAAACCCACCTATTTGCTGAGGAGCAGAGAGATTTATTTCTGAAGGAATAAACTTCCTTGCCTGCATGCTTGCTCTGTACAAAGAACAATCAATGCTGCTGGCACTCCAAAGGCAACACAGAAAATTGTCTTCATTCATTAAAGGCTTGATTTTGGATGCTCCAAATTCTCCTCTCAAACCAGCTGAGAAAGGGCTCAGAAAGGTCTCATTCAGCAGCACACAAGGCAGTGTGAAATTCCTGGGAGGAACTGGATGGACCATGCAATGGGCAGCTGCCAGCTGAAGGAAGTCTGCAAATATAAAGGGAAAAGTATTGGAAATGAAAGGAAAATTTTGTCTTTTTTTTAAACAATTAAAAGGGAGTGGTTGATGTGATACAGAAATGTATTCATTAGGTAAAAATCAGGTTGTTTCCAGGGGTTGTACCCTGAGGTAAAGACAAAATTAATAAAAAACATCCTTTCTAGGTAAAAACAAAATTAATAAAAATATCCTCTCTGAAGGGTGTCACAGATTCCAGCCTTTTACCCCAACCTCACCGCACCTAAACTTTTGTTTTCTCAATCTCTTGAAAAAAAAATCAAGATCATAGGCAAAGCATCTCTCTGGGATAAATTTGCTTTTATTACCCAAAACTGCAGTGAATCCTAAAGTGAAGTGAATCCTAAACTGGGTATGAGTCTCATCTTCCCACACAGTGCTGGAACAGATCCCCTCCAGCTCTTTTAAAACAGCTCCATTTCAATAAAAATATAATCCTGCTGTAAATATAAAACATAGTCCCAGTGTAACTCTTCAAGAAAAAAAGGACAATATTACTGTGGGTGCAACTGCACAACCCCAGGGCATTATCTGGGAAGTGAGAGGCAGGAAAATTATCTTTTTTTTTTTTTTTTTTTTTTTTGCATCAGACTTAAAATAAAAGCACTGAGCACATTTGTTGATGTCATAGCTTGGACTGTGCTCACAATGGTTTAGAGAAGGACAAGCAGGAAATAAGTTCCTGTAAAACTCTGGGAATTTAAAGATGAAAGCTCTACTTGCAGCAAGGCACAGGGGCATTGGTGCATTTTGCATTTTGCTCAGGAAGGGCAGAAATTTTAAGCAGTTTAGAAATTAATTGATGCTCTATGCCTTGCAACAGCCAAAATAAGAAATATCAGAATATCTCTGGCGCTGTTTGATTAATGGAAATTCATAATTCTCCAGCACAGAGTTAAATAATAACATGAGTTATTATTTAACATGAGTTAAATAATATCAAAATATGAAATGAGAGGTCTAAAGAACAGCTGTTAAAACAGAAGATGCAGAGAGTTACTTTGCTTTCTGCAGACTCCTGCAGGGCTCTGCTCTTCCCTCCTCTCCCACTAAACAGAGTTTGTGTCTCTGTAAATCCCAGTTTCATTAGGCCTGCAGCAGGAGGAGTGGAGCAAACAAACTCTCAGGGCACAATCCATGATGAAAAAAGGGACAAAAAAGTGACACAGAGGAGGACACAGAACCAGCAGAGTCCCCAGCTCATCTCTTCTGCTAAGGAACTTCCCCTCGTGGATCACAGATCATCTCAAGGGATTAATTAAATCTTTTAAAGTAAAAAAAAAAAAAAAATGCTCAGCCCCTCTCCTTCGAAATGGAAAGCATGAAATGACCCAGAGGAAGGCCTGACCTGCAGTTCTGTCCCCAGGGCTGGGGTGAGCAGGGCCATCAGATGGTGACAAACTGCTCTGACATGCCAGGAAACCTCCCTGCAGCATCCAGCTTTTCCAATTAAAGCTACTCAATATGTTCAGATCACAGAAGGGACTTAAAAAGAATTTCAACAATGCAATATTTGATACTGAGTGGATAAAATATATACAGAGCAAGATAAAAAGGTGGTTATGCATATAAAAGGTACCTAAATCTAATGATTTATATTTTGTAAAGACAACACAAATTTTCAAAATAACTCCACTGGATTACAGGGCTTGCTTTGTCCCTAAGCACCATCATCAAAACCCTTGAAATAATCCTTATTTTAATTTAAAAAATAAAAAAAAAAAGAGAGGCAAATACCAGTTGTCCTTGCAGAGCAGATGCCAATATTGTCAGAGGCATTTCCCAGTTAATGAATCCAGCATTTGGAGTGGGCTGAGCACAGGATCTTTCCTTGCACTTTTGGGTGACAAAACCCACTCCCCACAAATTTTTATCTCATCCAATCTGTCCAGGGAATTTATTTGGATGTGTCCTGACTCGACACATATTTTTTCCTGATGTTTCCTGATGTGAAAAGTTATCCCAAACTGGTTTTTGGGATGTTTTTTTAGTGACTTACCCATCAGCACAAACACGGTTGGGATGATTTGCCAACACATCTTGTTTTGTAGAGCTGACCTGAAAAACACACAGAAAATTAATGGAGGGCTTCTAATTATCAGTCCATTATTTAATTTTGGTGTATTTCAGTTCATTTGATGCTCACACCTTTGTAAACAGAATCATGGAAAACCAGAAACTTAAAAATCATCTCATTCCAAGACTCTGGGATGGGGAGAGACACTTCTCCCTACACCAGGAAAGGAAGAACAGGCCAGAAGGGGAGAAAAAAATCAGAATTTTCCAAGTGCAGCACACACAGGAGCACTCATCCATTTCAACAGTGAACACTTCACTAAACTTTACAGCAGTATTTCATCATTGTTCCTCCATTTAGATACTTTCTTCTTTTTTATTTTCATCCAATACTTACATAAATTTTGCTAAAATCTGAATATATTTTCATACTCAAAGCTCCACAGAGGAGAGTTTGGCTGCTGCTGCTGCAGTCAAGAACTGAGTGCTGAGTAAAATCCACAGCTCAAGTCAGACAGCAAATGCCAGGGTGAGAAATTCGAGTTAGGGAATCCCTCCAAAGGTTTCCATTCCTGAAATATTTCTGAGAACAGTTTCCTTGAGAACATCCCTGGAGCCAAAAGAGGCCCTGCCAAGGTTATGTAATGCACTGACCTTGCAGTTAGGGGCTGTATATCCTGGAAAATACATTTATTTTATATTCCATATCTACCTGAAGCAGCAGGCAAGTCACAATTCCCAGATCTTTTTCTCCCTGCCTGCTCTCCCCAAAATTCCTCTGAATTTCTGCAGCTCTGTGCTCTGCAGGATCAGTCAATCCCAGTCACTTTTCTCCCCATCCTCCAGGTGCTTTTTCAGCTCCATTTTCAGCAGTTAAAGAGGGAATCTTGGATTTTTCCCAGCCCCGGGGGATAATTTGGCTCTCAGCACAGCTGGTGGATCACCCACCTCACCTTTTCCTTTTCCATTAGTTTATTCCTATCAGAGAGCCATGAGGGCCTGAGGAATTATGGAGCTAGCAGGTCATTTCACAAAGATACAGGCAGGAATTCTTTCCAAATAATTGAAATTACTTGGATTTTTCCTAATTTCAGAATAAAAAATACGTTTTTAAAAGAGTTTATTTGACATAAATGTACAATATTCACACTTATAAATGGTTTAATGAGAAACAGCACATATTCCTCTTTTACAGGTGCAACAGAAATTCCCTGTCCATCCTTCAACCACTTCCCAGCAGGAAACTGGCAGAGATCACCTCCTAGAAAACTGGAAAAATTTCCAAAATTGATAAAGTTATCCATAGGTCCTGGGTGTTAAAGTTTCCCCTATGAAATATCCATTTACACCGAGAAGAAAACAACCACAGAGCCCCAGAACCCCATAGGGAAGGAAAATTATAATTTCTATGTAGTTTAATGAAGATAAAGGCTTTTTAATTTCCTGATGGGAGAATTTTTCCCTGGAAAGGGTGGTGAGGATGGGCAGGGAGGTTTGGAGGTGTCCCAAGGAATTCCTGGAAGTGGCACTCAGTGCTCTGGGATGGGCACAAAGTCGGCCTTGATGGTCTTGGAGGGATTTTCCAACCTTAAATGATTTTGGGGATTCTGACATAAAAAATAGAGAGAGCAGACAGAGATTTTGATGTCAGCACTAATTTAATATTTGGAGCAGAAGGCAAAACCACTTTTCAGAACCTCCTGTCACATCCACCTAGGCTGGATTTCCAGAGGTGTTTTCCCAATCCCAGCTCCAACAACATTCCTGACCAAAAAGCCCTGCAAGCTGCATGGCCACAGAATCAGCCCCTTTTCTGTTCAAAGTTCAGCCTTCCCTGTGTAAACTTTGCAGAATTGGGTAAAAAGAGACAGCTCCAGATAAATCCCATTTATCCAGGGTAAATGCACTGCTGGAGTAGAAGGGATTTCCCAAAATCTTTTCCAGTGAGAAGAGTGAACTTGCCAGAATTTTTTTACTCCACTGTAAGAAAGAACACAAGTTTTACAGGAACATTTACAGGGAACAGGAAGTTAAATAAAGAGAATTGTTAAAACTTGTAAGCTCTGTCCTGGGGAGAATAAATTGACACAGCCAGGACAAATTGGTTTATTTGTGACTGGGGAAGTGTCCGTGCAAAAGGGAGGATTTGGGGTCCTTTTGAACAAACATAACTTAAATTATTCTGGAATTGGGAAAAATTACATCTCAAATTATTCTGGAACCACTGACTGCTGCTGTGTACAAGAAATTTTCTGATTTCTTATGTAAATAATATATTCCTCTCCATATCAACCACAGACAGAATAGCTGAGCAAGAAGAGTTGGGATTAAAACCAAAACACAACAGGTATGACAGGCAAGGAGGAGAGCAATGAAATAAGATCATTTTTATTTACAGGAGAAGAGCAATGAAATAAGATTATTTTCACTTACAGGTAAGAAATCATAGAATTCCCTGGCTTATCAGCATGGGAAACAAGTTCAGCACAACCTGAAATGAGCAGGACCCACAAACATCTGCACTGGGAATGGAAAACCACATAAACCATCCCTGAGTTTTGCAAGCACTGCACTACAGCTGGTTTTGAATATTAAAAATCTCTAGAAAGCATAAAAATATTTCAGTAATAATGTTTATGCACAACATCTTCTGACCTTTCTTTAAGGGTAGCAAGGGCTTTCCAGCCCCGTTGGTCTGAGCGTGGAATTCCACTTGCCACTGAATATATTAAAAATCATTCTTAATAAAGAGTTCTGAGTAAATGGTACACACAAAATAGAAATGAGTAGGACCCACACTGAATAATTTTGCTAATATTAAAGCTGTAATAAAGGCAAGTTGGGCAGAAGCACAGCTACAAATCCAACTCTAAAACCTGGTGGTGGAGCCTGGACCCCAAAACTCGACAGCGAAACGTCCCGAACTCTTCAGAGTTTCTGCAGATCGTGGAATTTCTCTTGTTTATAGTGAAAATGCTCCTCATCCATGCTCTGGATCTGTCCTTCCTTACGTGCAGAACTCCTGGGATTCCTTGGCACTTCAAGGTTATATCCACGTTATTGATGGGCACGCCTGGACGTTAAGGGCTCTCCGTGTGTTCATTATAAACTCCATTTACAAATGCTGTACCACTCATTAACTTTCCCAAGCTCTCTTCTGTCACAGCTCCCGCAGCATCGGGGACTCACAGGGCACATTCACCGAGATTTATTTTTCTTTTGAATCTCGGGGAATATAAGGAGGGAAAGGGCTGAAACCTCCCGGATCTGTCAGCGGGATGTGGGACCGGCTGCGGGCTGCGCTCAGGGGGATGGCTCAGGAAATTAGAAGCGGGGGAAAAGCGGATAAAAAAAGGGGATATAAAGTAAATTCACCAACCTGCTTCTCCTTGCTCTCGGGGTTCCGACCGGCGGCTGAAGCGACGCTGTCACGATGTTGTTCCGATAGCGAGCCCCGGACGGGCGCTTCCCTCAGCTCGGCTCCCCTCAGCCCCGAGCCCTCAGCCCGGCTCCCCTGAGCTTCCCCCGGCTCCCCTCAGCCTCCCCCGGTTCTCTTCAGCCCCGATCCCTCCGTCCCCAGCCCGGTTCCCCTCAGCTTCCCCGGGTTCCCCACAGCTTCGCCGGGTTCCCCTCAGCCTCCCCCGGTTCCCCTCAGCTCCGGCCCTTCCGCCGCCCCGCCCCGGCCCAGCGCCCCGCCCGGCCCGGCCCCTCACACGGGATAGCGGGAGAGGAGCTGGAAATGTTTGAAACCCCGGGACCCTCACACGGGATAGCGGGAAAGGAGCTGGAAAGGGTTTGAAACCCCGGGACCCTCACACGGGATAGCGGGAAAGGAGCTGGAAAGGGTTTGAAACCTCGGGACCCTCACACGGGATAGCGGGAAAGGAGCTGGGAAAGGTCTGGAGCACCGGGACCCTCACACGGGATAGCGGGAGAGGAGCTGGGAAGAGTTTGAAACCTCGAGACCCTCACACGGGATAGCGGGAAAGGAGCTGGAAAGGGTTTGAAACCCCGGGACCCTCACACGGGATAGCGGGAAAAGAGCTGGAAAGGGTTTGAAACCTCGGGACCCTCACACGGGATAGCGGGAAAAGAGCTGGGAAGGGTCTGGAACAGCGGGACCCTCACACGGGATAGCGGGAAAGGAGCTGGAAAGGGTTTGAAACCCCGGGACCCTCACAAGCATAGCGGGGAAAGGTTTGGAGCATCGGGACCCTCACACAGGATAACGGGAAAGAGTTTGGAACAACGGGATCCTCAAAAGAGATAGTAGGAAAGGGTTTGGAACACCGGGACCCTCACACAGGATGGCTGAGAAGGGCTGGGAGCACCGGGAGAGGCTGAGGGAGATGGGAAGGGGCCGGAGAATCCCTGAGGGAAATGGAAAGGGGCTGGAGAATCCCTGAGGGAAATGGGAAGGGAATGGAGAATCCCTGAGGGAAATGGGAAGAGGCTGGAGAATCCCTGAGGGAGCTGGGGGGGCTCAGCCTGGAGAAAAGGAGGCTCAGGGGGAATTTCTGGCTCTGCACAACTCCCTGACAGGAGGGGACAGCCGGGGGGATTTGGGATCTGCTCCCCACGTTCCATCAGAATCTCCTCTTTGGCACAAAAACACCGATGTTGACCAGGAGCAGGAGGGATAACAAAGGAGGAGGAAACTAAAATTCCTACAGACACAGCAGGAGGGAGAACCTCGGAAAAGTTCAAGTCCGTCTCATTCCACACTTGCCACTTTCCACTAGACCAGGTTGTCCAAGGCTCATCCAGCCTGGCCTGGCATCTCATAATGATGTTAATTAATTCAAATATTTCAGGACCTGGTTGTGCTATAATGCACATATCCATTACCTGCTGGCTCTAATTTATTTTTGATATAAATTGCCTTTAAGTCCACAAGTTATGGAATAAATCACATTTTTGACCCTTTTTCACTTCAGCATTTGAGGAGATGTAAAGCAATACCACGCATTTAACAGGAACTTGTAACTAAAAAAAAAAACAACACCCAAAAATTATTTCAAGGAATTTCAAGCAAGGACTGAGCCCTGTTAAGAAAGATTGTCCTTTAATTTTGCTTGTGCTCATCCTTTTGTACAAGGCAGAAAAAAATATAGAACCAGTGAACCAGAGACTGGAAAGTCCCAGCCAGGCCAAGCTGAGGGTTTTATACAATGTTTTTTTCTCTTCAGCAATATGATTTTAAAAGAAATGCAAACTCATTATCTCTGCTTCATGACTATGAAGACAAATATTTTTGTTTCCCTATTGCAAGGGAAGTAACTAGGCTGAACTATCTTTTGGGTGGTGTAAACACTTCTCCCATGAGCAAACCCACTGATAGGCTTTAATTTATTTATTGACTTTCTGTAATTCACAACCCATTTCTTCAAAGCAGCATCAGCCAATTTCACTCCTTATTAAAATAACCCTCTCTTAATTGATAAATTCTATTTTTAAAATATTTCCTGATTCTAATATGGCAGTTTGGGAAATCTGACTAAACACAACTCATGTCTGAGGTTAGGAAGCCACTGAAGCTTTCATATCCCAGACTTTCACAGCATAAGCAAAAGCTGTCAAAAGCTGCCACTAGAAAATCCTTTTATTTAGAATATCTTGAGACAAACATTTAACAGAATTTTCTTTCACCTCCCCATGTGCCACTGCTGTTCAGCCAACCAGAAAAAAAAAATCCCCTACAAAGCTTCTGCTAGTGCATATTTATTTATTTTGAAGGGTTTTTTTGCCCTCCTATAATAACTAAACTAAAATTTCCTTGAGCTTAATCCTCTTGAGGAAGACAGAAGACAGGTAATTCCTCCTGTCAGAGTTCTTTGACGTGTGTTATGTTGTTTCATGCTGATCATCCTTTGTGTAAACTTCAGTTCCACTTTATTTTGTCTTTCTTTATAGATCAGCTCTCCTGGAGCCTCCTAAGGCTGATCTGGCTCTCCCTGACAGCATTGGGGAACCAGGTGAGAGTCAGGGAACAGGGACAGGACAAGACAGCAGGCTCAGGTTGGATATTGGAAAGAATTTCCAGCATTTCTGGAAATGCTCAGGGAGGTTTGGAGTGCCCATCCCTGGAGTGTCCAAGGAATTCTGGATATGGCACTCAGAGCTGGGGACAAGGTGGGGGTCAGGACTCACTGACCTTGGAGGGCTTCTCCAACTTAAATGATTCTTAAATTCTATTACTTTATTGACATCTTGTTGCTCAAATATTTTCATCCCTGTTCTCTTGTTTCTCTTCATGTCCAAACCATCTCCCCGAGTTTCTGTCTTGCCAGTGCCATTTTGACTCCAGGATTTTCAGTTTCTCTGTGCTTTATTCACTAAGATATGGAAATTCAGGATCCAGGATGTTCTCCAGCCTCAGCACTGCATCCCCTCTGCTCAGGGCCTCCCATTTTGTGGAATTAGAACAACTTTTGGAGAGGCTTTTATTATAAATACAAACAAGGAAATGTTTTTTTATCTCTCAGCCTCTCTGTTTCACCTCCGGTTTTCTCCCTCAAAGCATTACAAAAATAACAAGGATCCAGAAGCTTTTCAACGAGTTTCATGTTGAAAAACAACAAAATACCATAAAATACCAAGCCCCAAGTGGTTTTGCAATGCACACGAAGAGATTTTGGTGACCTATGTGCATGTTTTGTATCTAAGTGTGAGCAAGAAACACAGAACTGTTCTCCAACAGAACAGGATTCTGCCTTGAGGGTTTATTTATTTTAAAAATGTGACATTAAAGCAATTCCTTCCACCAATTATGCTGGATACAGCCACAGAGCCTCTGTGTGGCAAATAATAATAATTCCCTGATCTCTTAGAAATAAAAATTCCTAATCCCCTGCTCAGCTTTCCTGAGTCAATAATCTCCTGCCTGGTTTTACATGCATATAGATTATCTGAGGAGGATCAGAGATGCCAGGCTGGGTTTGGGTTGGATTTTAAATCCCATCCATTCCACCCCTGCCATGGCAGGGACACCTTCCACTGTCCCAGGGTGCTCCAACCTGGCCTTGGACACCTCCAGGGATCCAGGGGCAGCCACAGCAAATCTGGGAATTCTATTCCAGAGCTCCCCACCCTCCCAGCCTGGAATTCCTTCACAATATCCAACCCAAACCAACTTTCTTTCAATGTGAAGCCATTCCCTCTTTTCTTGTCCCTCCATCCCTTATCCAAACTGTTCATCTTTTAGGCAAAGAACACCAGGAGTTTGCACCACAGCAAGCACAGGGAAGTTTCCAAAATGAAAAAAATATAAGCACAAAAACCATAAACCCCTTGACACTCACAAGATAAAACTCTTCATTTATGCAAATCAATAATTATTTTATCATCAAAGCATGGTTTGAGAGGCAGAATTGACACCAGGAGGGGCAGAGTCACAGCAGCTCCTCATGGACAGGGAAGAAGGAAAAAAGAGAGGAAAACCAAGTGGCTCCAAACAGCCCTGGCTTCCCAAGGGAAGTTCAGCTGAACCAGTGCAATATTTCATAACATATTCTTTATTTTTTTAATAGTTCAGCTCTGTTAGGAATAAGCTTTTGAGGGAGGCAGAAGGGAATGATCTACAGCAAATTCCCAGCAGGAATTTCCATCTCTTTTTAAGCCTTCACCTGGCTGCAGGAGAGGTCCCAGGTAATTATTGCTGTCACCATTAGTGCAGCTTATTTCCCAAATGCCACGGTGCCATTTGGCAAGAAGAGCATCCTGAGTGCATTCAAGGGGGAAATTGCAGCAAAAAAATATAAGTTTGGAAAAAAAAAAAAAAAAAAAAAAAAAAAAAGAAGTGGTCCTTGAAGCAGCAGGCTGTGCAGTTTAACTTTCATTTTGACAGGCTGGATGTGTTTGATATGTCTATTTAATGGGCTTTTAAATAAAAGCACTGTTACTATAGTAACATTTACATCAGAGGTTGTGCTCATGCTGCCTCTGAGGTACAGAAAACCAATCTGCTCTGCTCACCTTTGTGCCTCATTTTACATGGCAGACCTGTTTTCTAATAAATAATTTCCTTTTTTTTTTTTTTTTTTTTTTTTTTTCCCGGAGTATTTTCCCTCTCAGCTTGGCAATGAGGATGTATTTGAGCTGGTTGCCTTTGCAGTGACTCAGCCCAGTGTGTGGGAACAGCATTCCTGGTGCCCAGGGAGAACAAGGACTGCACAAAAAGGGAATTGCAGCCTGGGGAAATCCATGCTGGAATTGGCCAAGGCCACCTTGGACTCTTGGAGCCACCTGGGATAATGGGAATGTCACTGCCATGGGAATGACATGGCCTTTCCAAGCTAAATCATTCCAGGACTCTACAATTCCATCTAATAAGATAAATTTTGATTTTCTACTCCTCTGTGAGGTTTTCCTGGTCCAGCTCTGCTTTCACTCAACAGCACCAGAATATTTATACAGCAAAATGTGTAAAGAAAAAAAAAAACCCTCTTTGTGTGAGGAAATGAAATCACCCAGGGCTCTCAATTCCCCTAAAAATTCTTTTTAGTCGTGCATGTCCTTAGCAGGAATTAGCAGCTGGAAAATAAGGAGTATAATAATAATAAAGAGATAAAAGATAAAAAATAGATAAAAATAAAGAGGATAACAGGAGGAGTGAAGGAACCTTGGAGCCATCAGACACCTCTCCACCAGCTTGACTTGATTTTCATTCCGTTTTTCTTCTTGATGTGCATCATTTCAAATCAGATTTTAGTGAAATGGATGGGACTGGAACAAGCCAAACACTGCTGGCCACGTAAAGCCAACTTTGCTGATGTCACAACCAGGAAAAAAACCAGGATTTACTTTAGATTTCAAAGCATTGTTTGGTCTGTTATCCCCACAGTGCCTGCCAGGATGACACACTCAGCTCCATCTCAGTCAACACCACGACTTTTTTCCTCAGGGGGTGGTGGGAATCTATTTCCAGCAGCACTTGAGAAAAGCTGGCACCAATCATGGTTCTCAAGTGGGATCTCACACAGAGGCCAGGAATTCAAAGCAGAGAAAAATGTTGCAGAAAATGAGAAGGTATTTTGAATAAATGCCTTCATTAAAAAAAAAAAAACCAAAACTAAAATTCTAGGCTTTTTATCAATTTAAAGTGTTTCTAAATCTGTCCAAAATTCAGTTTGTGATAGTCACAGACTCAGGAAAAAAAATATCAAATGGGTAGTGAAAAAAAAAATCAAATTAATCCAAATTGAGGCCACTCTTGTGTTTTTGGTTATGGAGAAAGGATTTTACTGAAATGTTTATATTTCAGTGATGAGTTTCATCCCACATGAAATAGAAACCCCATGTACTCATGCTCACAGTAAATGAAAATTATGGAAGGATTGGAAGGAGCCTTCAAGTTGTTTTTTTTTTAAATGCCACGATTTTTTCATTAGAAATTGGGGAAGTTTGAAAATAGTTACAAGGATCCTCCCACACCTTGTCCCACCATCCCAAAAGAGAAAAAAAACATTCCTAAATAAGAGACAACCTCACACATCTTTCATCCCAAAAGGGAGAAAAAAACCCATTCCTAAATAAGAGACAACTTCACACATCCTTCATCTCAAAAGAGAAAAAAAAATATTCCTAAATAAGAAACAACCTCACACATCCTTCATGGCTCTTTTCAGCTCCATTATTCTCAAAAATCAGATTATTTCATCTGATAATCAAGAGAAATGCTGGAATAGTGTCCAGTTTTTAGCTCCTACCAAGCACAGGTTTGGGCATTATTTTTGGATAAATCTTTGGAAGATTTTTGGGTAAATCCTTGCAAGATTTGAGTTTCAGTGTCCAAACCCTGGCACAATTTCATCCCCGTTTAGCTGGAGTGTGGAATGGCTGGATCCATCTGCTGAGACATTGATTTTTTTTTTCTGCTTATTTTCTAGATAATAATTGCTGAGAAGGAATTGCATGAGAGAGGGGAGGGGAAAAAAAAAAAATTGATTGTGCGGTGGGAAAACAGGAAAAAGTGAGCTAGGAAAAGAAAATATGGGAAGAGAGAAGAACAAGAAGCAGATGGATCCTGGTGGGGTGGGAATGATGTGTCCACACAGGGCTGGCACACAGCAGCTGTGGGGGAAAAGGATGAGCCTGGAATTCTGGACACCAAAAAAGGACCCAAATCTGAGAGGGGCTGGCAGGGATGCTGTGCCCTCGGATTTATGGGATGGTGGCAATGCTCGGATGTTGGGTTCTGAAGTTGTTCCCTGTTTATTTAGCAAAAAAAAAAATAAAATAAATGGGAGCAGCAGTGCCTGGGACAGCCATTCCCAGGTTTTGACAGAAAAATGAGAGCAGCACTGCCTGGGACAATTCCCAGGGGTTTTTTACAGAAAAAAATGGGGGCAGCAGTGCCTGGGACAGCAATTCCCAGTTTTTTTTTGACAGAAAAATGTGAGCAGCAGTGCCTGGGACAGCAATTCCCAGATTTTTTTTTACAGAAAAAATGGGGGCAGCACTGCCTGAGACAGCCATTCCCAGTTTTTAGCAAAAAAAAAAAAAAATGGAAGTAGCACTACCTGGGAATGGCCATTCCCAGTTTTTGACAGAAAAATGAGAGCAGCAGTACCTGAGACAACCATTCCCAGTTTTTTGGCAGAAAAAATGGGAGCAGCACTGCCTGGGACAGCCATTCCCAGATTTTTTTTTTTTTGCAGAAAAATGGGGGCAGCAGTGCCTGGGACAGCAATTCCCAGTTTTTAGCAAAAAAAAAAGAAAGGGAGTAGCACTGCCTGGGACAGCCATTCCCAGGGTTTTTTGGCAAAAAAAATGGGGACAGCAGTGTCTGGGACAGCCATTCCCAGATTTTTTTTGCAGAAAAATGGGAGCAGCAGTACCTGAGACAACCATTCCCAGTTTTTTGGCAGAAAAAATGAGAGCAGCACTGCTTGGGACAGAATTCCCAGGATTTTTTTTGTAAAGGAAATGGAAGCAGCAGTGCCTGGGACAGCCATTCCCAGTTTTTGGAATTAAAATGGGAGCAGCAGTGCCTGGGACAGCCATTCCCAAATCTGATTGGATTATTCAGTGCAGACAGGTTTTCCTTTCAGAAAGGTCACATTTATTTAATTCATTTATTTAATTCCCTCCTGGAGTTGGCTGCAGGATATCTGAGCACTCCTGAATCATCCCAGTTCAACATCAGCTCTTTCCCTCCTCATCACCACTCCAATTTCTTTATACATGACTTAATCAAAGAGTAAATTGACTATTACAATTGATTAACAATGCTAATTTCAAAAGGTTTCATTTTGGGCCAGGAGTTTTAAGGTTTAAATGGGACCAAAGCAGCCAAAATCCTGGTGCCACACTCAGACTCCAAATAAAAATACAGCCCTAAGGAATGACCTATTGCTGCCATTTCAAAGTTACCTACTATTCATTTAATGAGATTACTCAAAGTGCTACAGGAAATCAGCTGTTGACTGACCCTCAAAATGAGTTTACCTCATTACCTGCCCATTACAGAGCAGAAAATACAATTATTGCAGGGACTTGGAGCACTTCACACAAAACTCCAAGAGTTGTGGGCAGTAAAAACACTTTAGTGTCAAACAAACAGGTGGCAGAAAATTGGTTTTGCCCTTTGATTTATTTAAAATTCTGCAAAGAATTCAAAAGTTTGGGAATTTGTGCAATGATCCCCCCAAATTGACTTTATTTCTGTTTTAATTCTTCCCATCACTAAAGGAAAAGGGAGCAGTGCTGTCATTCACTGACTTCCATCACTTGTCAGAAGCATCCACAAGATGAGACTAAAATTAAATCAGTTGGGCCATTTTTCACACCAAATCAAAGGCCACACTTTAAAAATACCTCACAGCCCACAAAGCTTGAGAAACCATCTCAAAACATCACACAAACAATTCTTTTCAAAAATTAGTAACACTGATGAGGGGTTTGTATTTCATAAAAATTGTTCTGACATTCAAAACCTTCCAAATATGACAAATCAACCCCTGCAAAAGAGCAGAGAAACCTGGGATGATCTCCAGGTGTCCAAAGGGAGGCAAATAATCCCAATCCTAATTGAGGATATTGGTTGAATCCTAATTAACTTTCCACATTTCCCCACTTCTGAGACTCCCAGACAAAGGCTGGGCATTTGGAAATTTTTTTCTAATGACTGGCTGGATATTAAGAAATCCATAAAAACTGATTTATTTTCTGCTGTAGATTTTAATTAAGCAGCAAAATATTTGTTAGGAATGCAATCTTGAAAGGAATGGGAAGAAAACCCAGCATACTCAGGATTGGCTAAATTATATTAGTTTGTATAATCTGATTTAAAAGATAAAATCTATTTCTGCATGCAGGAGAAATATTCTGCATTTTTTAATCTATTGAAATTAAACAGAGCAGAGTTTTCTTTGGGGATTTTTTTTACATGGGAAATGGTTTTATCATCCTGGAGCTGTTGAAAACAATCATTAATTTGGTGATAAAAACCCAACCACACTAAAATTGTGCTGCCAGGAACAAGGACAAGCTGGTAAATCCTCTCCCCGAGTTGAAAGCAGGGATTTGTGGATCCAACACCCCATTCCTGGCAGGCAGAAATCCCAGCCAAGGGACAGTGAGTCCCACTCAGATTAAAGGGTCACCACCCCAGCTGGATCAGGTTTTCATCCCTCCTTGATCCCAAATTCAACTTCCAGAGGGAGAACTGCATCAGCAGCAGGAAATGACAACTTTTCTCTATTGCAGCTTTTGTTTCTGGGTGGTGGAAAGAGTTTGGGGGTTGTTTTGTTGGTTTTTTTTTCCCATTAAAGATGGAAAATTGGGAATAAAGACTCCTGTTATACTGGGAAATAGCAGAGCAGCAAAATCACAACCCCAGATCAAACATGCAAGTGTCACCCTCAATCCTCTTATTCCAAGTATTGCTTTCAAAGGCATTTTAAACACCCTTGAACTTGTCCCCAAATCCTCAAAGAACCAAAAACACCCAAGCAGAATCTGCCATTTATTCACATGGACCAAGAAAAGGGAAGCAGCACAGTCAGGGCATTGGAAAATGAAGCTCCAAGCAGTGAAAAAATCAAAATTCAAAAGTATTGATAACCTGAAATAATCCCTTGGACCTGCCAGAGACACCAGCATTGCTGTTTGTACCTCAGAATTATTCTCATTTTAAGGGTTTCAAATAATATAAAACTCCATCCTGAGTATGATTTCTTTGGTTTTTTTTTAACTCCACAACAGTGAGCAATTCATTTTCTCAGCATTCCCCAAGAAAACGTGCAATTAAAAATACGTAATAATGGAACACAGGAAGTCTCCACCAGGGAATTTCCACCAGTTTGGCTGTGGGCAGGCAAAAAGCTAAAAAAAAAAAAAAAAATAAAAAATTAGGAGTTCAGATCCAAACACCTGGGCTGATTTGAAATTCTTCTTATAATCATTTCAAAGAAGTCTTCCCTGAATGTAAAACTGCAAAAACAAGGCTTATTATAATGTATAATGTGTATTTATTACTGATATTATGTGTCATTTTGCACAGTTATGTTCACTACATCTAAATGACTGTATTAAAGAAAGCCATGGGGTTGAGTCTTACTTTGAAAACAATCTTCTACTCGTTCCCTAAGAATTTCCTGAGGGAAAAGAGGGATGTTTTTATAATCCCTCTTGTCTCCCCAGCAGCACCTCCCTCAGAAAGAAGAAACTCCAGGTGTGGAATTCACAGGCAGACAAGGGCTGGGAGAAGAAGCAACTCCAGTAGAAGGAAGAATATCCAGAATATTTGTTACAATCTAGAACTATTCTAGAAGGAAGCAATAATTCCATTAAAAAAATAAGCACTGCTCATGGGGAATCAACACCTGTAACCCATTTTTAATATAACCCAGGAACAGCTGAGCCAAACCTCAAAATAAAGGGCAAAAGCAAACCAATAAACCAAGATAAACACAGAACAGGCCTTTGGAGAAAAATCTCTCCAGCTGATCTTTAAAATTTGATCCCAATCCAGCAGCCAATGCTTCCTTATCCATTTTATCAGATTTTCCCTGGAAAGCCCTGCAGTAGGAAGTGGTCATGTGTTTACAGGGGCCACTTAAACAAATTAATATCTCATTAGTACGTGGTGAGCATGCAGCCTAATGAGAGATTCTGTCCATCCTTGATCAGAGCCCAGAACAATCCCTGCAGAGAATCGTGGAGATTCTGAAAAGCCCTCCTGGCTGAGGAATGGAGAGCAGGGTTCCAAAGCTCATTTTAGAGCTTTCCACCCTTTGCTGATAACAGCACCGTTTGAAATGTGTCTGAGCAGGACACTCGGTTTGCTGTCACCCTGCTCTTAACGAGCTTACACTCATTTGATGGGATGAAAGGTTTTAGGAAGTTACCCAAGGTCACAACAATTGCTCAGGAAGGTTTTCAGCTTCTGGGAGGATTGAAGAACCCACAAAAGCAGTGCCAGACTGTGACCAGCACCCCCTGTAATGATTTCTTTAATCCAACTCAGGGAATAACCAAGGAAAATAATCTGAAATAAAGATGGGAGGGGAAGGAAATCAAAGCTACCCCACACAGACAACACCCCCAAATCCAGCAGCAGGTTAAAACAGGGATCTCAGGATCAAACCTAGAGCTGAAGTGACTCTGAATTGATGATCAGCATTCCCAAAATTCCCTGTGCACAGCCAGCAGCTCTGATCCACACTCACCTTCTCCAGAGCCTTGAACTCAAAGCTCTGCTGTGGAAATGAAGCTTTTCCCAACACACCACAAACTCCTCCTCATAGTGGGGGATTCAATAACTCCATTTTCCCAAGCTCTGGGGGGGATCAGAATTCCCCACTTTAATATTTTCAGCACCTTAATACCTGGAAGAGAAGGAGAGCTCTGATGCTCTCTGCATCCCTGCCCTGCTGACAGATTTTCCTCCAGACTCCTTGCAAGAAAGGGATGTGGGAAAAGCTCAAGCACTGCCTCACATCCCATTTTTTTTTATGGAATGATGTTAAAAACCTCCCAGAAAGGGAGAATTGATGATCCTTTACCTTTCCAACACATTCTACATTAACTCCACTTCCATGGCTCCTGGAATTTTCCATTCCACCATCAGGAAAGCAGCACTGGATGTGTTTTACCTTCCCTCTCACACCTGTCTGTTGTCACCTCTTGAAATTTAAGACAGACAAATCTTTTAAGCATCAGATATGTTTATTAGACAATTCCAAAAGTCAGTTTTAGTAGGCAACTTGGAAAGAAAAGTAGGATATATTTGAATGTCCATGGTTTAATACTTCATGATCTCAAGGATGTGGCAATCACAGGAGATAAAAACTGTTTTTACAAAAGGTACAAAAGCTGCACTGCATTCCCAGTGGCAGGAAACAGCATTAGTTGACAAGGAAGCTTTGGAAAAATGCAGATTTCCAGCTGATATTGGAACACTGATGTTGTCATGGAGGTGCATTCCCAAAAATCAGAGTTGTGTGGAAATTAAGGCACTTTGGATAGACAGTATTCACTTCCACATGGAAAAACCATTCCAGAGAAAGCACAGGAAATTCTCACTGGAGGGATGGGACAGAATTCCCAGTACAGACCAGCAGAGCTAAGTGGGAGTGAAGCTCTGGAGAAAAAAAACCTCACTGAAATATTATTTTTTTACCATATTTGATAATAAAGTAAATTTGCTTTACAGAGGTTAAGGGAGATTCTCCATGATTTCAACACAATTTTAAACATTAAATGTAAAATCCGTGGGAAAACTGCATGAAATTCACATTAGGGATTAGTGCACACAGCTACTTCCATATAATAATAATAATAATAAAAATAAAATAATAATAATAATAAAAAAAGCATTGACCTTCTCCACTCAACACCCATGAGGTACCCACCAACCACAACCCAAAGGGGATACAGTACAAGGGGAAAATTTGGCAAAAAGCAATTTCAAACAGCATTTTCTGCTCCTCCTGGTCACTTGAGATTGTCCTTGTTCACTGTTCCTGGCACATTCTACAGCAGAGCCCACAAAAAATGATTTATTTTAAGGAAAAAAATTCAACCTCAGCTGCTTTTCCTCCCCAAAACTCCAGCAGTAATTGAGTAGTTTTGTAGATTTCTAGTGCAGCTTTTGGTACATAAATGGAGGAAAATGTTTGCAGAATCCAACCCCAAATCCAAGAGGGGTGAAATGGAATTGTTAACAATGGCATTAAGGATTTATCACCAGGCTGGGTTTTATTTCACTGCTTTACTTCATTATTGAGTGAAAAAATGTCACTGTACAGTGAAAAAAAACCAACTTCTTTTAATTCAAAGCAGGATTTAAACGTGGAAATGATGTTTCATCTGAAAAATTTGGTTTATCATAAAAAGAAGTAATTTTCCCAGTTCCAACAGATGTCATCAAAAGCAGGAAGACACTCAGATAATTTATTATTCCCAGGATTTTTTGAAGTTTATCCTGCTATGTCTTGGATGGAGCATTAACAACCAGAAAAAAAAAAATCTGTCAATAAAATTAATTAATTTCTCTTTTAGCAGGAGACAACCTGGAACCCCTCAAATATCAAATACAGCTGCTCAAGTGTAATTTCCACAGCTGGAATTTCCATGGAAAACATGGAATTAACCTTCCTGAAATTCCATTTTCCATTCCATATCCCACGACTGGGGACCACAAAATTATTTCTGTTCCCATTTCAGAGTGCTCAATTAATTCATTACTGACCATTCCCATTATTAAAGTAATAAAATTCTATTTTCTTAAGTGTGATTATGTAAACGTTTACCAGGATAATGCTATTTCAAAATACAGTGTTTTAATGTAATAACAACATCCTTCCAGACAAACAAATAGGAGTTGAAGGTTTTTTTTTAAAAAGCAAGGAGGAAATAAGAACACTCAATTCCTTGCAGTTCACACCCATAAAAATACAGAGTTTTACACTAAATTGTGATTTTTATCTGTCCTCAGGGTAGTTTCTCCTTTTGTGAACCTTCACAGAAGTCATGTCAGCTTTAAGATGCATTAAATGATATTGTTCCCCAAATATAGCCACAATTTTTAAACTGAATAGAGACAGAAAATATCTTTGTGGGCAGAAAAGGATCTTAAATAAACCTAAGTGAAAAGGTTTTTAACCAGGGTTATTTTCTTTTGCTTTCATTAGGCAGTAAAAGTTGACATAACTTATGTTTGGTTTTATATCATTAAGAAAAAAATCACAATTTTTCTCCAACTACAATTAAGGAGATGTAAATGAAATATTTACTCATCCTAATTAAAGCAAAAAGATTGATCAAGTTGAACAATCCCAATTAAGATAATCTTTCAAATGTTCTTTGATTAGATGGCTAAAAACCAACAGGAATAGTGACCAATGGCTCAATGCAATTTAACCAAAAATTAATGCAAATATAGTGAAAAATGGGTAAAAACTGCTTATGTTTTGTAAACTTCTTCAAGGATAAATTCATAATAATTCCAGATTTTAGTGACTACTTCAAGTCAACTGTCAGCACTGTCCCTTTGGCTGAAGTGCATCAAAAAAAAAAAAGCAAAAAAAAAAAAAGCAAATTATTCAGTGAGAATGTAAAGCCACGTGGATAACAGACCACATATATTATAATATCTATACATACACACAGAACAGGGGAGGAAAAAAAAAAAAAAGCTGTCAAATATTCAGAATTACCAGCACCACAGCGAGCTCCTACCACTGCTCCCAGCTAAAGTCATCTCCTCTGCCAAACACAAGGAAAAAGCCTAAAATAGTCAGGAAAATGACTGCATTGCCAGCCAGCACCAGGCCACAGGCTCCCCATTTGATCTGAAATGCAAGAAATGGAATAATCAAAGCAGTTCTTGGAAAAGATGCTCAGGGAAGTTATTTCTAGGCATTAGAACAGCTCAAATATTAAAAAAAAAAATAAATAAATCGAAATACTACAGGAAAACGCTAAAAGCACAACAGGCAAACAATAAATAATTCAATTTGTGTGACTAATTATTCAATTAGCAGCCACTTATTATCACTAATAAACATTTCAGCTAAGCTACTGCAAGGATTTAGAAGAAAATGATGACTTGCCTTACAAATCATTAAAACACACCTAAATCAGAGAGAAATCTGGTGAAATTAATGCTCTCCTTTCATTGCCATTAAACAGAATCAAAAGATCTCCTTTTAAATAAGTAACAGGCATAGAAAACATGAATTTAAAAGTGAATAGGTTGGGTTTTTTTTTCATGAGCTGCACAAGTAATTCACTTAAATAAGCAACATTTACTCATAAAATACATGAGTGAGAGTTCCCTCTCGTGGTTGTTCTGCTGCTGCCAGGCCACAATTCCAAAATAAAAAAAAAATCAGGGGAATTTATTATAAATAAATTCAGAGCAAGTACATCAAATTTAAAGGACCCAGTAAAGCATCGCTGGGTGGTTGGGACAGGGGGAATTCTTTGCCTTTCACACAAATGTGACCAAAATTTCAGCACTGGAAAGAAAAGCAAAGAGGAAAGAACTGAGACAGAGTTTCCTTAGGATTTGAGGAAAAAAAAATGTTTGGGAAATGCTTTGAGAGCCACAAGAGCAGCTCTGGAAGCTTGGCTTTTATTTTTTAATTCCTAACATTTCCCCAGCCCCCAGGTTTGCAGCATCCTAAGGGGAGAATTCAGACATTCCAAGAGAAAAATAAGGAAGCTGGAGCAAGAAATGATGGAAAAGGTCATGAGACAGAGAGGTGGAGATATGATCTTGTGTTGGACCAAAACAAGGTTGGAGGGGGGAAAAAAAAACAGCTAAAAACTTTTCAGTCATGTGAGGGGTTTTTTTTTCAGCTCAAAAAGGCAAATTTCAGTGGATTATTTTCACCTGCAGTGGATTATTTTCACCTGCAGGCAGCACAATAATGAAATGAAAGCAGGATTTGAAGATGATATCCAGCAAGTGGTGCCTGAGAAGAAAAATTAGCAAGGACTTACTGCTTCCACCCGTGCAAGGATGATAGGAAATCCAAAAGCAGAGACAACAATTCCTGTGGTGAAGAAATAGGCCAGCTCCCTGCAGGCACTGCTGGCTGCATCACTGTCATCACCCACTCTCTTGGCTATGAAGTGGGGAATGGGGCAGATGAAGTAAAATATCAACACAAACAGGGGCCAGTACACACTGGGGAGGGGGGGGGAAAAAAAAAAAAAAAGAAATGCATCATCAGTTAAAATAAATATTTCGATCGGGAAGTTGGTGCAATACCCCTAAGCCTATTTTTTGGCTTGAGAAGTGGATGAATGAGAAGATTCCACCCAAAATGGGGCAATTCCACCTCGTTTTCCCTGCACTGAGAGAGCAGCATTAATTTATTTTATTTTTGCGTTCAGTTTTGACTCATTTTGCTGATTCGACTGTGGCCACGGAGGGAGTAGCTTTCCCAAATGCCAGGGATAAAACAGGCACACCCTTACATCTCATTTGTGTCAGAGCTCTCACGAACCTCCTCGGGACTTTTAAAGTGTTACAGACACGGAATCACAGAATTCCAGAACAGTCTGGGCTGGAAGAGAACCCAAAGCTCATCCCCGGCCATGGGTGGGGACATCCCACACGGAAACTTGTAGGAAGATTGCTCAAAAAACCAGGAAATTAAAGAAAACGTTTGTGTGAGATTAAAAACGCCGCTTTAGCAAGGTGGCACCGCTTTTCCTGAGGCAGCACAGAGCTCTTTGCACTCTTTTTTATTTTAATAGAAATGCAAATACCGCCTAAGGAAGTGATGTTTAATCACAACAAACTGCCACGTGCCAAGCGCCTGGAAGCGGAGGGGGCTGCAGGAGGAGCCAAACGAGGGAAACGCCTGAATTAATGAATTTGGAACAGGACAAGCTTTGAGAAAGGCGCCGGCCACGCTCACCCGTAGTACTCCAGGGCGCAACCCAGCATGAGGAACGTCAGCCCGATGGCTCCGCTGAACGACAGGGCCACGAGAGCTGCAACGGCACAGGGCGGCCGGTGAGGCGGGGCCGCCGCACCGGGCATCCCTCAGCGAGGCCCGAGCATCCCTCCCCGCCATTCCCGGCCGCCCTCCCCCGCGCTGAGGCGCTGCCCGGGCCGCGCTCCCTCACGGGGAGCCCCCTGTACCTTTCACGCCCGCCATGTCCGGGCTCCGTTGGCACTTCCGCCTTCTGGCCCCGCCCCCTTTTCGCCGCGTCACGTGACCGAGGCTTTAAAAGGAAAGGGCGGCGCGCGGGGAGCGGCTTTTCCCGCCCCGCCCGCGCTCGCGACAGGGGGCGGGGCCTCCTGAGGGGACCGCCCTGGGGTGGGGTTTGACACACGTAACCCTCACAAATAAACGCGTTTATTTTCATATAAAACCCCTGTACGCACGTACCGAATGTACATATGTGTGCATTAAATTCATATCTGAGCGTAAGAAACGTATATTTGTGCCCAGCCGCGATTTGGATCCATAAGCACGGCTTTAAAGAGCCCCCGCCCCTCAGGCGCTGCCGTTTTGTGGGGACTCCTGAAAATCTCTGTTTTCACCCCAAAAAATGGAGCCGGCCGCCCTTTTGCCTCGAGCAGGGCCACCTCAGGACCTACATCATCCACCCTTCTGCTAATCTACACTAAAAAAGGTAACCGTGGTTTGTTTTTTTTAAGCCGTATTTTTCAAACCTTGGGTTTTTGAGGTGACACTTCGGAGCTCCCAGCTGTTTGGGTATTTTGTTGGGGTTTTTTTTGCCCCAACAATGGCCTTTTAACCCAAGAACAGCCGTATTTTAATTCAGCGATGGCATTTTTGCCCCAAGAACCGTCTTTCTGTTTCAAGAAGAACCTTTTTACCCCAAGAACAGCATTTTTGCCTCAAAACCAACCTTTTTGACCCAATACCAGCATTTTTGTCCTTATAGAAGGAAAATTTGCACAACTTTTTCAATAATCCTCCCCAGAGAGCTTTTCTTCAGATACCTCCCTCCTCAGCCCTTTATACATTCCCTGATCCATATTTTTTTCCCATTTTTCATTATCTAAAATTATTTTGAGCCACAAGGCTTATTAAAACAGGCTTAATCCACTAAATACTTTAAAAAAAAAAATTGAAAAATTTTGGTTTGCTGGCTGTGGGTCTCTGAAGGCAGCAGCCTAACAACAGCAACGCTAAGTTTTAATAATTCCCCAAAAATTCCCAAATAATTTGGGAAAAGCACCTGGAATGCCATTATCCATAAAACTGACCCGGCCAGGGCTCACCACCCCTCACAAAGGACGTAGGACTTGAACCTCGTGGTCACAAGGACAAAAGATACCTGAATATGTTAATTTGAGCTTTTTTAATGTATATACAAATGTTTTAGACCAGTCACAATTTCATCGAGTATATACCGTATTTACAAAAATTACAATAATTTAGTCAAACAGTAAACCTGAACATTGATAACCTCTGTCACTACCAGATATGACAAGAATGGGGTTTTGTTTTTTTTTTTAGTTAACTATTTGGATATACATACATCCTAATACTTTCATGCATCCATAAAAACATTAGGGATGGAAGTAATCAAAGCTTAAGTGGGGTAGAGGGGTTTGGTGGGGTTTTTTTTTGGTAAAGTTTAATGATGGATTTGTATTTTGTGAATGGATGTGTATCCAGAGTTATGTGCAGTGACAAACCCGATACAAAGCTAATGAGGTTTTCATCATTAAAAAAAGTACATTATAGTAATGAGATCCTTTTTATTATATAGGCATAGGTCACAATATCTACAAATGTGAATGAGAAACAATAAACCAACAAATCACAGGAACATGATTCACATTCCAGTTATCTCTTTAAATAAGACAAGCACATACTGGATCAAAACATTAATAAATAACATCCAGTTTGTTACTATTATCTTAAGGTCTTTTATATAAAAGGAGACCTATGTGTTGGTTTCACATTTTCAGTTAATGGCAGTAAATAATGGACCAGTACAACAAAAGGATGTTTTATACAGAAAGCCATGTACTTTGACACACTGTGTTTGCAGTAATAGCTTTGCCACTTGAAAATGTAAGTGCAACAAGTAGTGGATTGTCTTGAAAAACCACCAGCCTTAAAGACTCACATCCGATGGCAACCTGTTCCTGAGGCAGTAAATACACATTATTTCCTGCCCATCTTCTGAGTATCCCTCAAATACAGACAGGTGTTGGTAAATAAACTGCTAGCTTTAGTTACTCTGCAAAAGAACACCAGAATTTGGGGTGAAGTTTGAATTTCAACTCGCTTTTGAACTAGGAAAGCTGCTTTCAGCTTCAGCAGCAGAGAGATTTCCTTGTGATGTTATTGCTTTGGTCCAACATAAACTTTGAAGAGAATCAATTTGCACTGGAGTGACCCCAGAAATCAGACCTGGTCTGTGGATGCCTGTGTGACAGCTCGTGCACCATGATCTGAAAAATGAAGTTGCAACAGGTTTCAGCCTGCCAAGAGCCTTGGCCAAGTGCTCTGGAGCTGATAAAGGCATAAAGGTGATACAAGTGGGCTGGGAAAAGTTCTGAATCCTCAGGAGGGGAAGTGGTACCTAGAAACTGGGAAGTTTCTAAACCTTTCCAGCAGAATTTTAACTTGTTGGTATTTCTTTGATGGTTTCAGGCTGCTGATGAGAACCACGGGAAATGCAGCACGTGCTCATTCCTCACTTGGACGAGGTGAATTCACCTTTCCCCCCCCCGAAAAAAAACTGCTGCTTAACAAACCAGCAAGGGGCTGTTGGATCCAGGACTCGTTGCTTGCTTTCCAAAGCACGTGCTGAGGAATTCTGCCTGCACGTTTCACTGCGGGACTGGGAGGTGAAGCACAGCATCAATGCAAAAGCAGCTGCCACACCCACCCAACCCCAGCATTCAGCTTTGGCTCTGTTCGGCCAGACTACACTAAATGAGCAATTAAGCAGCAAATGGTGACTGTTAGGAGTGTGCCTAAACCACAGCTGAGCACTTCAGTTGGATAATTCCATCCAAACCCAGAGGAAAATAAAATGTACATCAAAGTTTGGGCCTCACCAGCAGCTGTCGAACTCAACTGAAGCATTGCCACATCACACCTCACAAAAAAAAAAGGTAGGAAAAATTCACCAGCTACACTTTGTTGGAGACACACCAATTCCACCTTTTCCCAGTATGTGTTCTCTCTTGTCCCACTGGAATCCAAAATAAAATAGAAAAGTTACCAGAAGCTGTAACCCTGTGGCTCTGGTAAGGTGAGCCAGGTGGCCAGAGTTCCTCTGAGCTCAGAATTCTTGGAGACAAGTGTTAGGAAACCTTTCTCGTGCTCTTCATGGTAAGTATTAGGCTCTTAGTTTTCTGAAACTTCTGAATTTCCAGCCAGAGTTTGGTTGATCTGTGACATTTGTGACAAGAAACTATATAAGCACTAGCACGGGTCTGGAGTGGAGGCTGAGAAAGTACCTAATACAAGGGTTTTTGTCCTTGGTTTTCAAATTCTGACCAGGCATCGTTTAGCTCCATAAATATCATCTTTGCATATTGTTCATATGGCTGCCCAGTAGCCTGGAATAAAAACAGAGAGAAAAGAGGGAAATCAGAGCTCCCAAACCCAACCCCAACAACTGGCATGTGAGCAGATTCCCAAGCAGTTCCATGAATTTCCACTTTTTTCTTGACAAAAATAAGCTACTCTGGAGGGCTGTTTTCCTTAAGAATTTCTTGGCTTTTGCTGCTCCTCAGAGCTGACAACCCCCAAAGTGGGATAAAGCACTGTCCCATGGGCACAATAAATGTAACTTTCTAAATAATAAATATAACCTTGGCATTGAGAGAGGAATTCCACCTGCATGGAAGGGAAAGAGCTGCCACCTGACACAGTTCCTGGATGAAATCAGAATCCCTGCAAACCTCGGGCAGCCCACATTCCTGCCAAGCCTTGAGACTCTCAGGGCCTCCATTCCCTGCCAGGTGGAATCTTCTTCCTCCCCATGGGGTGTCCCAGAGGGAGTCCTTGCTCCCTGGGCAGTGAGGGGCAGCAGCCAGAGCATGAGCCACGAGCTGGGCAATCAAACAGCTCCTGATGATTCCATTCTAGGAGCTTGAGTTAGAGCAGGAACTGTTGTCCAGCAGCAGAATGGCTGAGAGTCAAAGGGAGGGTGACAAAAGCTCTGAATTTCTGCTGCTTGAAGCTGCAGGTTCCAGGCACAGTCTTGGAGCTGGGAGTGGTTTCACAGAAGCCCTGACTGGTTTGGGTTAGGAGGGACCTTAAAGACTAAAATGGTCCCATGGGCAGGGACACCTTCCACTATCCCAGGTATGCTCCAACCTGGCCTTGAACACTTCCAGGGATGAGTTTAGAGAAACCAGCACAATTCTTGAGCTCCCACTTTGCACAGGGCTGTCTGCAGCAATAAATCCCATCCAACACTTTCTAATCCCCCTTGGTGGAGGTGGAGGCAGCCCAGCCTTACCTTGTCGGGGTGCACGACCAGCACAGCCCTCCTGTACACCTTCTTCACCTGCTCTGGAGTCACCAGGTCTGCCATGCTCACAGGCTTCCACTTGGTCTCCCCTGCCCACAGCACCGTGTGCATGGTGGACAGCAGTGCCCTGATGTTCCTCTCCTTCCCTTCAATCCACTCCAGGACCTGCAGAAAGGAGGGTAAGTGTCTCTTTATGTCTCACATTAAATATCCCACCGGGACAAAGTTTCTTCATTTGAATAGCTGTGACCCCGAGGAGCATCTTAAATTTCTTTCCATTTCTAAAGAAATGGAAATCTCTAAAGATTCCATTTCTTTAGAAAGCCTTCAGAAAACCTTTGTCTAATTGTCATTAGTTTTTATATCACTGCTTGAAAGTTAAAACAGACTTTGAGCAACATCCCTGCTAAAAACACTAACTTAATAATGCTTGATGGAATAGTCAAAAGACAAATTAAGTGTTTAACTGTCTGGTTCTTTAGCAATGTTAATTGCACACCTAAACTAAGCTCAGCTAAGCTAAAATGTAAATGTGAAAACCAAAGCATAAGTAGATTTTACTTATTTTACTAAGAGCTCCAGGCTGAGCTGTCCCAATGAAATAAAAATGCATCAGAGCAAAGAGAATTATATTGAGAAGGCCAAATCATCTGGGAGCTTCAGTGGCTCAACAGCTTTTGTGGGGATAAAAATGGGAGCTGGGAAAACTCCTGCCCACTCCATGGCCTGACCTCTGCCCAGCTGTGGTGGCTGATGGTGATGTTCAGTGTCACTTCCCAAAGGTTAAAACCTTTCCAACAAGGCTAGAAGCAGGAAATTTTGAGAGGGTCAATCTGTTTTCTAGAAGTTGGCTTTTGCTGCAGCTTTTCCTCTGAGTTCTCTCTCCTTTTCTAATTCCAATTTGTGGTCTTGTATTTCACATACAGAGCAGGACAGGCTGATTTGCCTTCCCTTTCATAAGAGATCTGCAGTTTGGCAATTTATTGAGGAGAGATGAGAGAATTCCAAAGCAGGCAGGATTAATGAGGCAGAGGATTAGTTCAATTAGCTGTGCCTGCTAATCAGGGCTGGAGTGCTGGGGAAGAGCAGCAGCCCAGACAGTGACACTGAGCAAACCATTGTTGATGTGGCCTGGTTGAGGACACAAATGTAACCTTGCAGTTTTAAATCTGTTGAGGACTGGGTGAGGACACAAATGTACCCTTGGAGTTTTAAATGTGTTGAGGACATTCAATGACTGGGAGAACATCACCAAGCATTTTGCTTACTTTTAGTTTTTCAGGGTCCATCTCCTTTGCCATTTCTTCTTTTCTCATCTCAGCTATTGTTTTGGGACCCTTCTTGTCTTTGTGAGCATTAAACCCTTGACCAGATAATAAATCTTCAAAATCTGCAGACACTTTTGGCTTGGAATCTTGAAAACCAAAAAGATTTGAAATTATTATCATAGCAGGGGTGCATTCAACACTGGCTTTCTACATCAGTTACATCCTTTGATTAATCACATTAACAATCTCCCAGTGCTAATGAACATGCAGGTTCTCATGAAAGATGCTATTTAATGTTACTTTTAAGTTGTTGTTATTATTATTATTATTATTATAGAATGCCAGAATGGTTTGTGTTGGAAGGTTTATCCAGTTCCAACCCCCAAAGTTCCAACATCTTCCACTATCCCAGGATGCTCCGAGCCCCATCCAACCTGCCCTTGGACATTTCCAGGATTATTTTGGAAGCTCATTTGGAATACAGAACTTCCTAAATAGCACAGTTTAGCATCCAGGACAGGATAATCAATCAATCAATCAATCAATCAATCAATCAATCAATCAACCAACACTGACTTGCTTAGCCCTACCCTGCAAACCCAAGTGACATCCCAAGTGACCCCACGCTCTGGACGCTGAATCCCCAAGCTCTTACCAACATTAGCGGCTCCTTTCCCCCGCTCCGCCTGCGCCCCCTGCGAGAAGCTCACGTTGTAGTTGGGCTTGTTCTGGGGGGAGGCGTGGGGCACGCTGGGCTGGCCCTTGGGCTGTGTCCCCTGCCAGCCGTAGCCCGTGCCCTGCTGCCACCCGCTGCCCCCCATGGGCTGCGGCGGCGGCTTCTGCGGGGACGGGGGGAAGCCCCCGCCCATGCCCGTCGGGGTGGTCGGTTTGCTGGCGAACGAGGAGCCACCTGCGGAGAGCGACGGGACGGGGGTTAAAACAGGGACTCCATCCCACCAAAATCCCCCCCCCCGCTGCTGGATTTTACCCTTTTGTCACCCAGAGATGGGGTAACTGAGAGGCGTTTTGAAAAGCTTTTATTCCGTTTTCATTCCAGGCTCGTATGAGTGGTAAGACAATGCAGATGTTTTAATTCATGCCATCACATTCACCCCTCCTGAGTTCTATTACAATACATTTTTCATAGTTCTGTTTCTCCAAAGTATCCAGTCTTATTTACAAAGCCATCCTTTAAAACTCTTTTTTTCTAGCTCCATTTCTCTCTCAACAATATCTATCCTATTCCATGCCATTTCTAAATCACCATTTCTTATCTCCAAGTTTACATACTAATACATATTGTATAAGCCTTCTGTCAAGTCTTGAAAACTCTCTATAAATCCATTTCCCACACCCCAGGCTTCCTTTTTCAGAAAAGGAAGAATTTTTTTCAGAATTTTTTTTGCAAGGTCGCTTTTACCCTGAGGTTGCTCTGAGTGTTGTTTATAGGACAGCACCTGGCTTTGAGGGTTTGAGGAACTGGAAATTCCTTGGAAAACTGGATGTAGCAAACAAGGAACCACAGCTCTGTGTGAATGGTGGCAACAAACACTGACAGAATGATTAAAGGTGGGAGGGACATTAAAGCTCATCCAGTCCCATTCCATTTCCCATGCTCAGAGCCACACCCAGCCTGGCCTTGAGCACTTCCAGGGTTGAGGAAGCTCTCTGGGCATCCTGTGCCAGTGCCAACGCCCAGCTGGTGGTGTTGAAATCGTGTCTCCTCACGTTGTGCTGATTAAAACCATCCACAGAGATGTGTCCCAGCACCTCACTGCTTTAGGGGATGCTCCTCTGGCTCTGGTTGTGTTTGTGGGAGGTACCAGTGTCAATGTTTTGTTATTTCACACTGACATCCACACTCAGCTCCCAGCTTGGAAATGTGTCATGGAAACTGGATGAAGTGCTTTCGATTTAGTCACGACTAACAAAAATGTGCTTAAATATCCTGGGGATGCCAAGCCTTTTGTTTTTAAACCCCACCACTCTCCTACAGAATGCGTGTTTTAGATGGACCTCGGTGCCTCTGACATGGGGCTTGGCAGCTTTTTTATTTTGCTCCTGCAGAGCAGCCTGAAATCCAGCAGAGGGAACTGGGAAACCTAATTCCAGACCCATGCTGGGGCTGACGCAAAGGGGAAAACAAACATCACACCAAACCACAAGGGCTCTCAAAGAGCTGAGGGCAGCAACAAAGGCAAGGAAAATCTATTTATCACACTCAGACAATGCTGGGCTGCAGGGAAAGCTTCAATAATTTCTCAGAATTGCCTTTTAAACATTGGATTTGAGGGCTTGTTGATTGTTTTTTGACATAAAACAAGGGGAAAAGGCTTTTCTAAGCAGTCAAGCTTTGTAGCCTTGCAAATACCCCACCTTTAGATAACAGTGCAAATTAGAGGCAGATCAATTCCACAGCTTTTCTCACAAAGCAGAAAAATGAGCCAAGTCTTGAAGGAAGCAATTCCTCAAGAACCCCAGCAGCTTTGCAGAGCCAAATTCTCCTCCCAGGCCTGTAGCAGCACTTGAACACAGAGCATCCTCAGCCACAGCATGTTTGGACTGATCACAGGTTGTGCTTTGCAATCCGTGGAGCCTGCTGAGCTCCCTGCACGTTGCCAGCACATTTTTTTGACTGAGGATCAGGAAAAGCATGGATTTGTGAGAGTTTACAGACAATCAGGCAGAAAGGAAAGCCTGGCAGCAGCACTGGCATGCAGGTGGGTTGAGAGGTCCCACACATACCAGGCTGCTCAGCCTATTTCTCTAAAAGAATGCTGGTAATTTATTATTTTCCTTTTTTTTTTAATAAGGGTTACAAACCTGCTAAACTGGCTCCAAGGCTTCCCAGATCAGCAAATGGATCCAATGTTTGGGGTTTAGCCTGATGAGTGGGAGTGCTGTGGAGGGATCCTGTAGGACTGGTGGCAGCAGACTTACTTCCCATTCCTAGACCACCTTAAAAAGAAAAAAAAAAAATTTTTTTTAAATATATATAAAAGAAAAAAAGAACATTTTTCCTCTTCTTTGATATGAGTGCAGCTCTTCCCCAGTGCTCAGCCACATATTAGAAGACTGCTATTAAAATTGAGTGTACCATTGTCAGGTTCATGAGCAGCCTCAGACTTGTGGCACTCCCACTCCCAATTAAGAACAGCACAGGAGTGTTCCCAGACTGTCTGCACTGCCAGAGGAATTGTGACACATTAAAATATGGATATATTTTAAGAACTAGAAGCCTTCAGGAAACAACTTTGGGAGGCCAGACACACTCTCCCAAGATTAGAAAAGAGTCGTGCAATCATTGAGTGGCATCCTGGGAATGCACAGCACTCCCCAGGTTTTTCCAGGGTTTTACATGGAATTAAATAACCTCTGGAACCCTCACCTCACCTGTCCTGCTCTGGGCTCTTAAGGAAACAAACCCTTTTTTTTTAATATGGAAATTTTTAATTTTTTTTTTTTAATATGGAAATCAGAAGGAACCTGTTCTTTTCAGTCACTGGCAGCATTTTCCCTCTACCTCTCCCCTCTCAGAGCTCCTTAAAGTTTGGGGTTTTTTTTTTTTTGCTAACCACTCTGAATTTTATGCCACATACCTGCTTTATTGGGCCAGTCCCAACCACTGGAAACATCTGGTTGGATGGAAACTGTTGGAGTGCTGGAAGCTGAAGAGAATGGTTGGTATCAGTATCTCAAAGCAGCCCAGCAAAACCAGCACAGCCCAGTGCCCACCAGGAGCCACTGGGACTCTACAAAGTCTAAAAACCTCAGGTGGGAGGTGGCCCTGCCCATGGCAGGGGCTGGAACTGGATGATTTTTAAGATCCCTTCCAATTTTCCAGGGAGATCCTTCCAAGGAGCAAGTGTTAGATGATCAGGCACAAACAAACCCATGACTGGATGTGCTTCAGACAGGGTTACACATCACATTTTGGGCTGAGAAGGAGGAAATGAGGGAACTTTTAAACAGATAGAAGAGAATTCCTTCTCTTGAGTCAAATTCAGCTGTGAATTTGGTTAGGGAGCTAAAGAAAGTTGCTGCAACTAAAATGACCAAAGCATGTGTGTTTTCTCTATGGCTGTGTTCAGTGCAATTAATGATAGTTTGGTTCAGAGGAGATCTCATAACCACAGGAATATGTGGGCAGACATTCTTCATGGCCTCTTTTTTATTGATATAAATAGCCTATTAATTAAATCTAAGACCTGAGCAAAACTCAGCTCATCCCTACCACACTTGAGATGCTGAATATACTTCAAGTCCAGAGAGAAAAAGCCCTTTCCTGTTTCCTGGGGTTTCTGTGGTTTAGAGTCGTTTTATGGGAAGCATCAGTTTGTACTTAATGGCTCCATTTCTATTTCAAAGCAACATTTTACATTTATTTAAACACCCTGGAAGAGCCTCTCCTCTCTTACCCATGTGAAAGGGATCGCTGTGCACAGTTGGTGAAGGGCTTCTTGTGGCTTGAAGGAAAGGATCCCCAGGGCCAGCTGATGAGCCAAGGAAGGAACCCAGGAGGTCTGGACCAGTTTGCTTGGGGCTACTTCCAAATGGATCAAAGGCAGTGGCTGTGAAAATATATTTGAGAAAATATTTGCACCAGGAATGTGCTTCAGGATAAGGGAATGCTGTGGGGAGAGGAAAGCTGATAGCTGCAGGTAGCAAATAGGAGACTGTGGGAGAGCATCAATATCCCAAATTCTGGGCACCTAAAGATCCCCATCACTTGGTCATGGCAACAAACTGATCCCCATCTCTCATTTCCTACAAGAGGCTGAATTTAGAGCCAGGCAAAGTGAGTACTAAAGTATTCAGGCACTTCAGATGGGTTTTGACTGCCAGTGGAGGGTGGAAGACAGTCTGGAGCTTGGAGTTCCTGCCCTGGTGCAATTCCTGCCATTCCTGCTTCCTCTCAAGATGATTTCAGGCTGGCAAAGGTTATCCATGTTGGGGATAAAAGGACTTTTAGAAACAGCTTTAGAAAATAATGGATATCTGGCCTACATCACTTGTTAGAAAAAATCCAGCTCTTCTCAACCTCCATTTTTGATCAATTTGTTCAGTCTTCTCTCTTTCATGTAAAAACCCAAAAAACTCAACCAAAAGAAACTCCTGTGAAGTCACTCAGATTCTTGTCAACAAATTTAAGGTTAAAAGCATCCTGAAAGGTACAATCCCTAGAAGCTCAGCACTGTGGTAATGATGTTACTCACTAATGTTACTCAGTCACTGCTCTTCACTCCTTTCCCAAGCTCTTATCCTTCTGTTCCTGGCTTGGGACAATTGAGCTGTGTGATTCTGGCTCTGCAGAGCTCATAAATCCCTAAATCTTTTCCTGGTCTGTTGCTGCACCTCTTGTGTGATGTGTCTGCCAAACCTCCCCTGGGTGAGAGTTCTCAGACTGAGCCTACAACAGCCACAGCAAGAGAAACCTTCTCCAGGTACCAGAGACCAATTTCTTCCACTAAAACTTGGATTCTTCTCCTCTCTCTTTGCACTTGCTCTGCTTTATCCTTCAAAAGATCCCTCTCCTAATACCTGTCAAACCACTCCTGCAGCCTGGTCTTGGAAGAAATAGAAATTCTCTATTTCCTAGTCCAGCATCACTCTCACAGCTCCAAACCCCCTCTAAGTTAAAAGAGAAATTCAACTCACAGTGCTGTAAGTCTACCTGAAACCCCAGAGGATTTTTTTGAAAGTAATGTGCACTATTGAGAGCAAAACTGAGGATCTCCAGTGGGGACTGCTTTGGTGAGGATGCACCAGCGAGAGGAGAGGAGAGGAGAGGAGAGGAGAGGAGAGGAGAGGAGAGGAGAGGAGAGGAGAGGAGAGGAGAGGAGAGGAGAGGAGAGGAGAGGAGAGGAGAGGAGAGGAGAGGAGAGGAGAGGAGAGGAGAGGAGAGGAGAGGAGAGGAGAGGAGAGGAGAGGAGAGGAGAGGAGAGGAGAGGAGAGGAGAGGAGAGGAGAGGAGAGGAGAGGAGAGGAGAGGAGAGGAGAGGAGAGGAGAGGAGAGGAGAGGAGAGCTGGTTGCCCTCTTGGCATGCCCCACACCAAAGAGGGATAGCCAAGAGCAGATCCCTCCAAACCCAAGCCCCCCTCTGGCCAAAGCCACCGTTACCTTCTCCCACCCTCGGTGACGGCGACGGCGACGCCGAAGCTGCCGAGCGCCGCGGGGTCGAGTGCACAGATCCAGGTGCCCCCACGTGGAAAACCTCCTCAGCAGCAGCTCCAGCAGGGCTCTGGGACACCCCAAACAAATCATTCAGCAGGTCAGAGTTAGAGGGGGCAGCGCTGGGCTGCGAGGGAAAGCTCTTGCTCATGGGGCTGCCATCCAGGCCCAGCAGGTCCACGTCTTCAGGGGGAGGTGCTGCTGCTGCTGCTGCTGCTGCTGGAGGCTCTTGCTGCTTTTTGCTGTGTTTGGGTGTCCCGTGGGGCTTGTCACCGCTGGCATTACTGTGCTGACTGGAAAGGGACAAGAGTTCGTCATCTGACTGTTCGCTTTCCTCATGCACCAACGCTGCTCGATCCTCTGAGGTGGGGTGAGAGCTACTTTTGTCAGATTTCTGATCTAAACGATGATTGGAAATAAAATTAGGCAGCTGTTAGTTTGGTCATCACAAAGGTCCCGTAAAAATCAGCTTACAAGCAGAACAGAAAGCTGAGAATAGCACAGCAGCATTTGGATAAAATAATTTTGTTTTTTTAAAATAAGAGCTGGCAAATTTCTTCCCCAAAAGGGTTTTTCAGCCCTGCCACAGTTGGGGTCCCCATCCATGGAGGATGTGGCACTTGGGGACATGGTCAGTGGTGGCCTTGGCAGTGTTGGGGAATGGTTGGACTTGATGACCTTAAAGATCTTTTCCAACCTAAATGATGCCATAATTCCTTTGCCAAAACCTAAATTTTTATCATCAAGGTTTATTTATTTCAAGTTTTAACAAGAAGGAGGCCTTGGGTGAAGGTTCCCCCTAGAACTGTGCCCATGATGGTCCCACAGAGCACAGTTTGAGGAGGATGTTGTAGGAAAGGAATTCCCACTCCACTGCAAAATCGGGGTGTGATCAGCTCTAACAGCAAAGCTGTGCTGCAGTGAGATCCCTCAGCCCCACTCCCTGCTCCAGGCAGGGGAACAGCAATTCTTTGTGTTCTCTGGAGCAGATTTGGCTCTGAAGCCCAAACCTTGCCTACCTTGCCAGCTGAGAGAGGAGAAGAATGCACTCTGCCCAACATTCCTGATGTTATCCTGGGGGGAATCTGTGACACCTCTACCTGCAGCACAGAGCACCAGAGAGGTGGAGTTAAACAAAACCCAGCTCAGCATGAAGAAATCATGGCAAGGGAATAAATCCATGCAGCCCTTACCTGCCAAAGCAAGAGTGTCCTGGTGCTCCTGGTGGGAGGAGAAGAGAATGGAGGGATTGATGTCTTTTGTGGTGAAATTCTCCCATGGGGGAGTTAATTCAGTTTGTCTGTCTGCAGACTGTATTTCTATGTCCAGTATAACATGAAAGAGCTGAGGATATTTGTCTGGAGAGTCACAAGCATCCAGCTCAGGCCTAAAGGGGACAAGAGTGGTCCAGTTTAAAAGGGAAGAATATTTCTGGAAAGCTATAAAAAATAGCTTTCACTATATTCAGACTTTTCATATTTCATCTGTGACAGTTCTCTCTCAGCTTTCATCAGGCTTTTATGCATCAGGTTTGATTAATGTTCAGCTTCAAACACTCACTTGGTGAATTTGAGAGTGGTTGTTCCTAGGGCTATGAATCCAGTATGAAATTGAATTTGGAATATTTGTGTGTTGGTCATCTGAAAAAAAAAACAACAGAGAGAACCAGACTGAACAAGGGCTTAAATACAGGAGTTTGTTAAGCCTACCCTAATCTTAGCTGCTGCATAACAGAATTCACTGTGCTTGTTCTACAGGCAATATTTCCTTCTCAATATTCCTAAATATTCCAAATATTTCCATCTGCCTTCAACCCTGCTGTTGCAGCCTCTGTACAGCACAAGACCTTCAGGAATAATTTTGAGGTGAATTTGGGTGAATTTTGAGGTGAATTTTGGGTGAATTTTGGCCATTTTGGGGGCTAGTTTTGGGATAATTTTGAGGTGAATTTGATTGAATTTTGAGGTGAAGTTTTGGTGAATTTTTTGGTAAATTTTTGGTGAATTTTGACTGGTTTTGGGGATAATTTGGGGATAATTTTGAGGTGAATTGGTGAAATATGGGTCAATTTTGAGGTGAATTTTGGGTGAATTTTGGAATAGACCTTCTCTCCCTGCTTCTCTTTACTTCTGGGATCTACTTATCAGTTTTGCAATGAAATTAAGCACTGAATACATTGGAGCAATATCTTTGTGTCCCAAAAAAACATGAAACCATTTCACTTGGAGTAGAAGCCACTGGGAAATATCACCTACACAGCAAAGTGCACCAATAATGAATAGAGAGGAGCACAACATTCACTGCCCACTCTGCAAGGTGAATATTTGAGTTTCAATTCTATAATATATATCATATCCTCAGGGAAATGCTGGAGATTCCCTGTTTAGGCAACTCTTAGTTCCCCACGTGGCTCCAAAGAGAAGTGAAAGCAGCTCTTACTTTGGCTTGGAGGCGTCCCCCGATGGTGGATCTCATGTGGTAGACAGAGACAACGACATCTCCGTGGACAGTGGCTCCCAGGGGGATCAGGACCTTCCCTTCCTGCACACGGTATTCTCTTGGAGAGGAACAGGAGGAAAGCCACGGTTAAGCTCCCTTCTGCCACATCAAAGGCCAAGCAAGGAGGAGTATTCAGTGTTCTGCTTGCTTAAAATAAAAATATTCCACAGGGGGAAGCAACAGAGCACTGGATGGTCTCTAGGAAGGTGTTCTGCATCCTGCCAGCCTCACATCCTGGTGTCTGTGCACTTATCCCACTCCTGACAAACTCAGATCCTGATGTCTGTGCAGTTATCCCACTCCTGACAAACTCAGATCCTGGCCTCTGTGAACTTATCCCACTCCTGACAAACTCAGATCCTGGTGTTTGTGCAGTTATCCCATTCCTGAAAACCTCACATCCTGATGTCTGTGCACTTATCCCATTCCTGACAAACTCAGATCCTGGCTTCTGTGCACTTATCCCATTCCTGACAAACTCAGATCCTGGCTTCTGTGCACTTATCCCATTGCTGAAAACCTCACATCCTGGTGTCTGTGCACTTATCCCACTCCTGACAAACTCAGATCCTGGTGTTTGTGCAGCTATCCCATTCCTGAAAACCTCAGATCCTGATGTCTGTGCAGTTATCCCACTCCTGACAAACTCAGATCCCAATGTCTGTGCAGTTATCCCACTCCTCACATCCTGATGTCTGTACACTTATCCCATTCTTGCCAAACTCAGACTCCCTCTGGCCATTTATCAACCCCAGCCACAAACTCTCAGCGAATATCCTCATTTATCAGCATCTGGGCAGTGACTGCAGCTCAGATATTCCAAGCCAAGTACAAGTGGCTGCCTGAACTCACTTCATCCTCTCATACTCCTGGGAGGTGCTCAGGATCCTGGTCTCCCCGCTGAGGATGTCACAGAAGGGCCGGCAGCCGTTGCGCTGCTTGTTGAAGCAGGGCACGGGGCTGAGGGTCACCGACTTGATGGTGAGTGGTTTGCAGTGGGGGATGACAGGTTTGTCTGCTATTAGGTCACAGATGTATCCTATGTACCTGCAGGCAGAGAAAACCAGGGCTGGAATCTCCATTTCTTTCATTTCATACTCAAAATCTGCCTGGAAATCCAGTGGTGGTGCCATTTTTTGAGAGGGCCAGGACTGGAGTCTCCACGTGCTCCAATATCCCAGCAGCTGGCACAGAATCTGCACTTCCAGCTCTGATTCTGGGAGGATGCAGCTGGCACAGAGAGGGATGCACCAAGGCCCTGTTAACCACAGGTTCAGGTTGGGTTAGAAGGACCTTTGGTTGTCATCTGATCCCACCCTGTGCAGTGAGCAGAGACATCTCAAATAATGGAATAATTGGGTTGGAAAGACCTTTAGCAATTATCTAATCCCACCCTGTGCAGTGAGCAGAGACATCTTAAATAATGGAATAATTGGGGTTGGAATCCCACCCTGTGCAGTGAGCAGAGACATCTCAAATAATGGAATAATTCAGGTTGGAAGGACCTTTAGCAATCATTTAATCCCACCCTGTGCAGTGAGCAGAGACATCTCAAATAATGGAATAATTGGGGTTGGAATCCCACCCTGTGCAGTGAGCAGAGACATCTCAAATAATGGAATAATTGGGGTTGGGAGATCTTCACAGCTCTGTGTCAGAACTTGATTTTGTGCTGGGGGTGATACCCCACTGAGGATCTGCAAGGAAAGAAATCCCACAGCTGCTCTGGGCAAGCTCTTCCAGCACCTGATCCCCTCTCATTTCTGAGGAGCACTCTGGGATGTGGACACCTGGCTGAGCCAAAGCACACCTGACAGGTCTTTGGGCAGCTTTGAGCACGAGCAGTGGAGCTGCCAGTGCTGAGCCAGGATACTGTACCTCCTGTGAGATGGCCACAGTACAATTCCAGGTCTCTTTGTGTTCAGCAGCTGCACAGCAGGGCCAGGATGAGAGAAGAGGTGACAGAAACAGAACATTGCACTGACCAGAACTGCTGAGGCTGCACGGCCATCCTGGCAACAAAAAGGGGCAGAGAGGAAAAACTGTATCAGAAAAATCCTTTAAATTTCACCTCTCCATTCCTCCTGAAATCACAAAATATGATTTATCCAGAAAGACTAGGGTTGAGACCACGAAATAATGAGGAGTTTTGAGTTCTTTGTCATTTGTTCAACACTCAGGACTTCAGTGAACAATCAAAGCTAAGATAAAATGCAGGGAGCAGCCAAAGCTGAGGGTGGTTTACACTTGTTTGGAAAGCCCACAAGAACATTTTGGCTGCAAATGTTGGTGTTTCGTGGCTGCTCCCCAGCTGTAATTTTATAATTATTTCAAACATAGGCCTGGAAGAGACCACAGGGGTCAGAGTGCACCCATCCTGCAGCTGCAGGCAGTTGTCTAATAGAAATTTATCCTGGAAAAGGATAAACAAAACAAAAAAATCCAGCCCCAGGTTCCCTCACCCAAACACCTCCACAGCTCTGAGCTTGCACATTGCTCCTGATGGGTTTTTTTTTTTGAAGGTGATTATGGGGGAAAGTTTGCTGAGTCACGTTGATAGATCAAAAATATAGGAAGAGTGGGAGAAAATCAATGTATTCCCAGTGCCCTGGGTTCCTGATATACACCCCCCACTATCCCAAATTGCTCCAAACTCCTTTGAACACTTCCAGGGATGGGGAATCCACAGCTCCTCAAGCCTCACCACCCTTGCTCCTTGCAATTGTTTTTTTCAGGCACCTCTTAGGCATTCCAGACATTTTCTGTAGGATTTTCTGACCCAAGAACCTGCTGACATGAACAGGCTGTTTGCTTTTTTTCAAGTTTAGCCCCTGCCAGTTGTTTCTGACAAGATCTCCCAGGTTCATATAAAATAAGTGGGTTTCTGCAGCCTTGTTAGAAAGTGTTGGAAAGGACTCCCTGTCCTTTATCACATTATCCTGATATCCATTGCTCAAAGGACAGGAAAGAAATTGGATTTTTGAGTTGGATTTTCAGGATTGGAGGCATCAAGTGCATCCTTCTCTCTATTTGAAGGGAATTTATGTCCTGGAGCCTCTGGCTGTGCTGTGCAAGGCAGAAATGCCAGGCTCACATGGGAGCTCTGTGCAATTTGGGATCAGTCATTTCCTCCATTCTTCCCAGGTTCTGCTGATCAGAACTGACAGCCTCCTGGTTTAATTTAGGCTCCAGGAGCAAAGCAGAGCTCTGCTTTTGGGCACTGCTGTCAACGTGAAAGGTTGGATGGAGTGAATGAGGGGTGATCCAGGATCACACCACGCTCACACAGCCCAGCATTGCTGAATAATCCCTTTGGGATTTCCCAGAGCAGAGGCAGCTGGGCTCCTTCAGCCAGGCCTGACCACTCCTGATGGCAAGACACTTCAACAGTCTCCATTCCACACTTCACAGAATTCCCAGCTCTGTGTTTTCTGCCCAATTTCCAGCCTCTTTCAGTCTAAAGGTGCATTTTCTCCTGTGACTACTTAGATTGAAATGCAAATCACAGAATCACAGAATGGTCTGTGTTGGGAGAAACCTTAAACCCCATCCAGTGCCACCTGGGACCTTCCACTGTCCCAGGCTGCTCCAAGCCCTGTCCAGCCTGGCCTTGGACATTTCCAGGGATCCAGGGGCAGCCACAGCAAATCTGGGCACCCTGTGCAAGTCACAGCAAGCTGACAACTCCTGGTTGAAATTCAAACTTTTCTCCTGGAGAATGATTTTGACCTCTCTTGCTTTGCATTCCTGCTTCTCATTCAATGATTCTCTTGCAGCTGAGCTTTGGGTGATGATGTCTGGGTCCATCCCATTATCCCATCCCATTATCCCATTGTCCCCATCCTCTCACACAGACTCCAGACACTCCCTGAGCAGTGTGAGCTGGCAGTGCCCAGCTCTGGGCAGGTTGCTGTGGGGTGCACTCACCATGCAGTGGATGACACAGACGTTTTTGGGGTTCTGCTGCAGCCAGTTGTGCATGTTCTTGCAGACAGCGTAGAGGTTGTGCAGGCTGGGCGCCTGCCGGACGGGCCAGCTACACTCAGACACCTGCAGGGATGGCAGCAGCCACAAAAACACCTTTGTAGGAGCACTAAACAAGCCCTGATCGACAAATTCTGCCTGCCAAGAAACCTGCTTGTCCTTTACAACCCAGAGTTACGTGCTGGGAACCTCCTCCTCCTCCTCCTCCTCCTCTCCTCGTGTGTAAATCCACGCCGTGCCTCCGATGAGTTATGAGGAGGCAGACAAAAATTCAGACTTTCAATGAAATAACATCAGGCTGATGTGTTGTTCCTGCCTGCACGTTTTTCAAAATTTACATTTCACATCAGATTATCTGGAGGGGCTTTTTTAGAACATTCACATTGATTTCCACAGCCTTTGTACAACGTGTCCCTAAAAACTGCTCTGATTTGCACAGGGCACTGAGCATCTGTTGTTCTCACTCTTTCTGTGACACAGGATTTCCAAGCCCTATATGACAGATATTAAACTGATGAAATGGAAAGTTCTGTTAAAAAAAAAAATAAAAATCCTATTTGAGTAAATATGTTAATGTATGAGCCAGAAAAGTGAATGGCTCCTTAGAGCTGAAACCCCACAAATCCTGAAGGATGTCTGGTTCCCATTCCTCAGTGTGCTGGTTCTGAGTCAGTCCTTGCAGTCCTAAGCAGCACATCAAATAACCCTCAACAGACATCTCCCTTTCATCTGGTTTTAATTGAAATATCTTTTTTTAAAAAGGCATTTCTGGCCAGGAGAAATTTGAAGGAGAAATGTCCCGAGGCTTGTCCTCAGCTGAGGAATTGCTTCTCTCAGCTGACATTTGGCTGCTGCTTAATGGGAAAGGGGAAGGAAGGAGATGATTTGCCCAGATGTTCTTAAACATCCACATGATCCCCAGAACTGTTTCATCTCTCAGAGGAAGGAAATGCTCCAGGTTTTATAAAACTTTGCACTTAAGGTTCTGTCTGACACCTGCACAACATCTTGGAGCAGAAGCAGATTGCAGCCAGAGCCCTGCCAGGCTGTGCCGTGCCCCACAGGGATCCCAAAGGCTCCCATGGGATGCAGGGCCAGGCCAAGATGGCAAATTGGATTTTTGCCTCACAGCAAATTAGATATTTCTCTGATTGCTTTCTAGATCTGTAAAAGTTTTGGTCTCCAGAATATCCTACTGTGAGCAGATGTGACTTCGTGTTGTAGAAGCCCCTGAAGAAATGAAACAGTGCTCAGATTTGGAGAGCAGGGAGTGACCATTCCCTGTTTTCCCTCTCCACCTTCTCCTGTCTCCAAAGTTTGTTTCATTCCTTCCGTTGAACATCCTCGATTTTCCCTCTTAGAATTCCTGCAGTGACCTTTCCACTGACAATTTTGTGAGCACACCTCCCTGCCAAGCCTCTGGAAAAGCCATTATCACTTCTCTAGTAAATAATATACATTTCCCACCAGTCCATAATTACATATTTACATTGCCTCTAATTACACATCTGCCTGATGGTTTGCAATTAGGAAATTAAATGTGTGCTTGGTGTTCCTACCAAACAGAACCTCACCAGCACTCAACACAGACAACCTTAGGGAAAAGCAACTGGAATTCTCCAGCTCTGGGAATAAGCACTCAGCACTTGTTTGATTTTAGCAGCAGGGCAGCAGCTGCCAGGAATGTGACCCATGAGGGGCTTTGAAGTTTGGGTTTGTTTAGTGTCAGATTGGGGTTCTGTGTTTTGCTCTCAGGCTGATGGCAGCTCTCCTCTTGGGGACACAGAGGTGACAACAGAGCACAGCCAGGTCTCTGCTCAGAGCCACACACTGGGTGGGCTGGAAGGGACATTAAAAATCATCTTGTTCACACCCTGCCACCTTCCACTAGCCCAGGCTGCTCCCAGCTCTGGCCTTGGACACTGGCAGGTTTGGGGCAGCCACAGCTTCTCTGCAAAACCTTTCCCAGGGCCTCAGCACCCTCCCAGTCCCCTCTCCTCCTGCACTGGGGCCTTGGTGACCCCTGAGCCACACCTGAAAATGGCCCAGCAGGACATGAATTCACCTCCCTGCTGTGCCACCCCGCAGCACAGTCACCTGCTTTGGTCTTAGGAGCAGAAAGTTTTAAAGAAAGCAGGAATTCAAAAGCTGTTCCTGTCAAAGAACCAGTGTGTATCAGTGCAGCTCAGCTGACATCTCCTCATCCCAGCAGAAAACTCACTGGGATTTCACCTCCTCGAGAGCCCTTCAGTATTTTTTGCAAGATATATAAAGCTCAGCCTGGTAATTCTGTCATGTATTGTGTTGTTCACATTTCTTTCTCATGAAAAATACTTGGAATCAGGAGTTCCCAGCCCATAAACTGAAAACACAATATTTTATTTAAAGAAAATGTTATTTTCTTCCTGTGTGAGTCAAGGCAATGGTTCCAAAGCACTGAGATGTCCTTTGAGAGTGATGTTAAAAGTCACTTGTTGAGGTGTTGGGTAGGGTGGGAGATAATTCCAGGGGTTCAGGAATTATGGCCAGCTCACACAGCAATAGATCTTTAATGCTGGGCTTTCAGAAGTAGATAAATTTTTCTCCACCCACAAACAGCATCAGTGATGCACCAAAATCAATCAAGACTGAAGATTCAGAGCTCTTAATATCTCTTAATTAGTCTTCCCTGTTCATTTACTCCTATTTGAAGTCTGGTTACTGATGGCCACAGAGAAATTTGCTTCAAGTATCAATGAGTGGTTTCTGGTGATCAGAATTACTGAAGATAAATTCAACTACACCTCAAATTAAAACTAAATTAGGCTTAGATTAAATTCATTTACCCTGACTGAGGCTTAAGCCTGGCAACTGCTGCTGCCTTTTGGGTTGAAGGCACCAAAAAGTTGGAAATTAAAATAAAAAAACCACAACACCACTTGTGGGAGAGGGAAAGATTAAATCTAATCTTGCATTTCAGCAGCAACATTTCATAGACATTTCCTCTAAAAGCCATTAATGAAGCAGAGCCTTGCAGTGCTCCCTGATGCTGCTCTGGTTTTAGAGAGGGAAACTGGGCCAGGCAGTACAGGTGGCTTTTTAAAGCCACAAGAGCCAAAATGCCCCTCACATCCCATTTCCACCCCTTGATTAAAGCCCAACTGCAAGAAAATCATCTCCCTTCTCCTATTGGTAATTTCTTCCAAAGGCTTTTCATTTTATTCTTTCCCTATAGGAGCAGCTGTAAAACTCTGGTTTATTCTTTATTTCTCTCCACTTTGTGCAATGCCTTTCACTCTGCCAGGCTCCTCACATGAACATTATCCCTGAATTTCCAGCTTTCATCCCTGTGCTCCCAGCTAAAAATCCCAAACCCACCCCAGCAGCTTTAAAAAAAAAAACTCCTAAATCACCTTAAATTTGGATCTGCTGCCCCTTTCCCTGAGGAATGTCCCCCCCATGGAAGGCACTCACCCTGTTGTGGAACTTGGCACTGCGATAATATTTGGGTGACAAGTTGAACACGGTGTAGTGGTCGGGGTGTCTGGAATCCAGGAATGTCCTGACATCCTCGATGTGATTCCTGAATCCCAACTCCACTCCCTCAGCAGGAAAAGACATCACTGGCAAAGCAAGGAGAGGCCAGGCTGAGTGGGAAGGGATGGGATTTGGGGTTTGGGGGTGTCCAGGTTGGGTTTTTGCCAGGAGCAGGGCTTACCTATGATCCTTGAGGTAATGTAGGAAATGTCCAGCTCTCCCTTGGTGTAACTGAGGGACAAAGCAAAAGACAGAATTTAGCAGCGAATCAGGGGTGGTTTTTACACAGAAAAAAAAAATCTATTTAGCACTCAAGGAAAAAATCATCTTAAAACAAATTCTGAAGGTGCAGACAGTGACCCAGCCCTCCTCTCTGCACATGCAATTAACTGGATGCAAAACCTGCAGGAAAAGTCCCTTTTCCCTTTTGTCATTAATTTTTAGTGCCAGTTTCCAGGAGAAATCTCCAGAAGTTTGCACTTTGCAGATCCCTCAGGCCCTCTGGGATCTTGCATTAAATTTCTTTAATTTCTTGTAGCCCCCTTGTCCCCTTGAGGGCAGAGTCCCCAAAGCAAAGTCACCTCAGCCTTTTTCCCATTCCCAGGTGGATTTGGGGATGGGAGCAGCAAGGACAGCAAGGAGAGGCATCAACAGCAGTGACAAAATAAATATATAAATATAAATATAAATATAAATATAAATATAAATATAAGTATAAATATAAATATAAATATAAATGTAAATGTAAATATAAATGTAAATATAAATATAAATATAAATATAAATATAAATATAAATATAAATATAAATATAAATATAAATATAAATATAAATGTAAATGTAAATGTAAATGTAAATATAAATCGATTATAAATATATTTATAATATATTGTAAATATATAAAGCTATATTTCTATAAAAATAAACATAAATATGAACATATCTTCTATTAAATAAATATGTAAAATGAATATAAATAAAATAAAGAAAGTGGTGGTTCACTAGAAGGATCCCACAGGGAATCCTCCAGGAATTGGAACCAGGTTCTCCACTCTCACGGGCATTTTGCACATTTCAGGATTCTGGTGCTCACTGTGAAGCTTACATTGTTTTACTTTGATTTTCCATTTGCAAATGGAAACCATTTCCTTTGGTTTTCCCTCCTTCCTTGAGGCCAAACCCCAAAGATGAGACAGAACCAAAGAAATTATTGGGGATTTTCTGCTCCTTCCTCAAGGAGGAATTATTATTCCACCTTATTTCATAACTTACTTCATTAAAAAAGAAGTAAATAAAAAAATAAATACAATACAACGTTAAAATATAAAAATCCCCCATCTTTGCAAGACCCAAAAAATATACAAATAAAATATACAAAATATACAATCCTACAAAATATAAACAATCCACAAAATACAAACAAAAAATTAATCCCATTTCCTTCTAAAACAAAAACTATCCCAAAAAAATTCTTCAGAAAACATTCTTGCAAATTAAAATGAAATTTTAAAAAGCATTAAAAATTTTCAACACAGCATCAACACAACTAATAACCGTGCCAATGTATTGTGAAAAAAAAATGCAAATCTCAAATAACACACAACATAATTAAAAAATGAAAACAAGCAATGAAAAAAAGTTGTTTAAACTCTCCATACTTCAAGCAACTATTAAAAGCCACTTCCAATAATTACAATTTATTCCTTTTAACTGCAAATATATTCCATAGCAATCTTAACAAATACACAATTCGTGCTGTAAAAAATCAAATTAAAAAAAAATAAAAACCTCTCACCAAATTAATAAAGTAATTAATAAACTAAAAGTCCACATAAAAATCTCACATTCAATCAATTAGTAAAAAAAATGAATCCCTGGGAGCTGTGTTCATTCAGTGGGAGCTTTGGAGCTGTTGGAAAAGATCAGGATTTGACAGGAATATTTTACAGATATGTGTGTAGAGTAGAAAGATTTTTGAATGTAGAATTTGAAGAAGGAATAGAAATGATAGCAAGTTTTGATATATAGAAGAAAAGAATCGTTGAGCCAGTTTTATTGGATAACTAAAAAAGCCAAAGATCTGTTAATATGTGACTTGGAAGGGGCTTTTATGACTTTGAGCAAAGGATAAATTTACCTTAAACAAAAAAATGGTTTTACTAAGGAAAAAGATTTTCACAGGCAAACAAGAAAGCCAATGTTGTAAGGAGAGAAAAGATTTCAGAATTTTTTACTGCAAAAAAAACCTAAAAAAACAACTTTTAGTTTAAATTGTAACACACTAACTTTTTGTGATTGGAAAATAATAACATGAATATGGCAATGTCAGTAGTTATGATGTGCTACAGGTAAAAGCATTGATTGGTTGTTAGGTTTTAAGATGCTCTGCAATAAAAATATTTAATGTATTGTAAGCAGAACTAGAGATGGTTTCAGACAAACCCACAGCTGAGGTGACAGGGCTGGGCTCTGCCACCCATGACCCGTGAATTGCTGCATCATTTGGACACAATAAACAGCATTTTAAAGAATAAATCAATTACTGCATCGTTTAAATACAATAAACAGCATTTTAAAGAATAAATCAATTGCTGTATCATTTAGATACAATAAACAGCATTTAAAGGGCCAGTCTGGAATTCAGCGTTTTGGCTCCTACATGCAGCTCCTGTTTTTTTCCTGCTTCAGGTGCACTGTACCTGGCGACAGACTGCATGACCTTGGAGGAGGTGTCCTTCAGGGTGTCCTTCAGGTTGTCCTTGAGGTTGCTGAAGAGCCTCCCTGCTCCTCCTTTGACCATGTCCAGGAGGCCTCCCCCATAGCTGGACTCCATGTCTGGAGAAGAGGCACCTTGAGCACAACACAACCAAATTCAGCATCACTGCTTCGGGACAAACCCCCAGCAATCCTGTCCGAACACGTCCCTGGGAGTGTGGCAGCCATGAGGAAATGTGGTTTTTCCTCCTCTAAAACTGGGATTTTTTCCAGGGAATGAGGGGTGAGCTCAGAGCTCTCAGCATTCTGTGGAGGTTCAATGTTCACTCTCAGCACAGTGAGGACAGCACAGGGAAAAATCTAAACTGGGGTTTGGAACTGATCTGAAATCAGCCAGGTGTGCCCAGGTGGCACAGAGGACAAAGTCACCTGGGATGTGGCAGGAGTTGTGTGGCAGCAGGAGCAGGGAAGGGATTCTGCCCCTGTGCTGGGCTCTGGTGAGGCCACACCTCGAGGGCTCTGTCCAGGTCAAGGACAAGAAGGACATGGAGGGGCTGGAGCAGGGGAAGGGAAAAGGGCTGGGAGAGGGTCTGGAGAACCAGGAGAGGCTGAGGGAAATGGGAAGGGGCTGGAGAATCCCTGAGGGAAATGGGAAGGGGCTGGAGAATCCCTGAGGGAAATGGGAAGGGGCTGGAGAATCCCTGAGGGAAATGGGAAGGGGCTGGAGAATCCCTGAGGGAAATGGGAAGGGGCTGGAGAATCCCTGAGGGAAATGGGGGGGCTCAGCCTGGAGAAAAGGAGGCTCAGGGGGAATTTCTGGCTCTGCACAACTCCCTGACAGGAGGGGACAGCCGGGGGGATTTGGGATCTGGGAACAGGGACAGGAGGAGGGGGAATGGCCCCAGGCTGGCCCAGGGGAAGCTCAGGGTGGACAGCAGCAGGAATTTCGCCATGGAAAGGGGGGGTCAGGCACTGGAACTGCCCAGGGAGGGGTGGAGTCCCCATCCCTGGAGGGGTCCAGCCCTTCCTGAGTGACAAGGTGGGGATTGGGCACAGTTTGGACTCAATGGCCTGGAAGGGCTTTTCCAACCTAATTAATTCTGGGATTCTGTGATCTTTAAGGTCCCTTCCAACCAAAGCCATTCCATGGTTCTAAGCTCCTTCACCTCCAACTCTGGCTGATTTTCTTCTCACAACCAACAGCCACCTCCTCAGGAGTGAGAAAAGGACTCTCCTACCCCCTGGGACATCCCTCACAGGGGCCCCTTCAGGGCAGCCCTCCCAGCTGACTGTCCAACCCAAACTGTTCCATAATTCTGTGACAAAATAATAATTTAACTCCAAATGAATCCCCATCTCCTCTCTGAGGCAGCCTCACCCACGGTGAGCTATCCATAAATCTTGAAACTGGAGATTCTGTTGGGAAGGTGATGCTACTCTGATCCACTCTGGTCCAGGTCCTAGACTGCTAAAATTAGAGGCCACCTCTTCTCTACACTGTTCAGACAGAAGATGCCTCCTCGAGGCACAGGAATATTTCTTTTGCCAAACTTCCTGTGAGTATGATATTAAAAAAACAAAAAACAAAACAGAGAAAGGAAAAAAAATCAAAGAAACTTGTTGGTTTCCAACCATGGAATCAGTGTTTGATCTCCCCTCAAAAAGTTTGTTTTCATGTTATTCTGTGCTGGAAGAGCCAGGGGTGGAAGGAGGAGATGTTCAAAAGGGACTTTTAGTTCTGCAGGTCAGCTTTTAAAGGAAAGGAAGGCAGACAAGTAGTAGCTTGGAAAAGGGGACAAAGGAGCAGAGGTTCAACAGCACTGGGCAAATTCTTACAGCTGGAAATGCTGTAGGAGAGCAACAGAAGGGCTCTGAGAGTATGGAAAACTTAAAATCTTTAGAAATCATTCTGAAGAGAAGAGGAGAAACAGAAGAGTTTCACTGTGTTTCTAAGAGAAGCAGCAGGAATCAATTCCAAGTTTCCTGTGTCCCCTAAAGCAGAGATCAGAAAGGATGGCTGAGGAAGAAACGGTTTCCACTGCCAGAGGGCAGGGATAGGTGGGATTTGGGGAAGGAATTGTTCCCTGGGAGGGTGGGGAGGCCTGGAATAGAATTCCCAGAGAAGCTGTGGCTGCCCCTGGATCCCTGGAAGTGTCCAAGGCCAGGTTGGACCATTCTGTGTTCAGAATAAACCTCCAGCAATCATTAATCACAGGATCCCAGAATCCCAGAATCCCAGAATCACAAAATCACAAAATCACAGGATCACAGAATCACAGAGTCAGAGGATCACAGAGTCACAGGATCATAGAGTCACAGAATCCCAGGATCAATCACAGGATCCCAGAACCACCAGGTTAGGAGAGACCTCCAAGATCATGGAGTCCAACCCAGGCCAACCCCTCAACTAACCCATGGCACTGAGTGCCACATCCAATCCTTTTCTAAACACATCCAGGGGTGGTGACTCCACCCCCTCCCTGGGCAGACAATTCCAGTAGTTGATCACTCATTCAATAAAAAACTTTTTCCTGATATCCAACTTCTATTTCCCTTGGTGCAGCTCAAGGCTGTGTCCTCTGGTTCTGTCAGTTGTTACCTGGGAGAAGAGACCAACCCCACCTGAGCAAAACCACCTTTCAGGGAGCTTTAGAGAGAGTGATGAGGAAATTCCAAGTACAGCCACAACCTGCTGCACCTCCTTCCAAAACTGCAATAGGCCAGGCAGGAGCATTCCTGCCATGGGCCACCCTCAGCACTGAGATTTCAGCTGGAGGAGCCCCTGCTGACAGCACCAGCCTGGTGTTGAACAGGATGGAAGCTGGAAATCTTAATTAAAGCACTTAAGTGCTCGTTTGACAGAGGATCAGGATAAGGATGTGCAGGAGAACTTTTCCTTCCAAGGCAGAGAAGCTTTGGAAGGGAGCAGTGATCCAGGACAGCTCAGAGGGATGTGCTCAGTACAGGAGGGTGGCAAAATCATCAATGTCTGGATTAGCCAGGCCAGGAAACTCTTTCCTACACAGGGAAAGGGAAAGAAGCCACAAATCCTGAAGGGAAATACCCCCTCCTGCAGTGCCACCAGCAGTGTTTGTGCTTCTTCTCAAAACCAGACATTTAAACCAACCCTGCTTTAAATGTGGGGGTTTGGAGGCAGAAATGGGTGAATGGAGCAGGTGTGACCTCGAGTGATGGGGACATTTCTGCACCAGGGGTCTCCCAGAGTGACCAGCAGCAGAGGGTCACACCTGCCACCAGCTGAGGGAGGTGCTCTCAAGGAGGAATTCCAGATTTGGAAGCTTTCCCTGCAAAATCTGCACTGTTGGAAGCCTGGGGAGGTCCCTGAGCAGCCCCCCCCAGACAAACCACAAACCCTCCCAACCACAGGACCTGAATTCCAGCCCTCCACAGAGCCCAGGGGGAGAGCAGCCGACATTTAAAAGGCATTTAAGACTCTGTCAGTCTGGATTTTTATGCTGATGAAGCAACTCTGAGCCTGAGAGAGGGGAGGTGAAAGGAAGACGCCTGAAAATTGAGGCTCAGCAGAGAAGTGCTGCCTTTGCCAGGCTGCTTAGCAGGAGTGAACAGACCCTTTTTGCCTGGAAAGGGCAGACAAAAAGCAGACATGAAACCATAGGAAAGGAAGCAGGTTTCCCTCAGTCTGCCCAGATTTTGTGTAACAGCATCTTCAATGTCAAATGAAGTTTTTATGTGCTCAGGGGAGCTGCTGCCTGTGCTTTTGTTAGGGGTGGAGTGAAGAAGGATCTAAATATTCCCTGTTCCTCATCGTGGAATCACAGAATGGTTTGGGATTTGAAAGATCATCTCATTCCAGCTCCCCATTCCACGTGGAAATGCATTAAAACTTCATCTCCCACCTTCCCAAAAACAGAGGTTTGGGAATATTAAATCCCCTCTGAATTCTCTTCCAATGCTACCACAAGAGCCTGGCACTACAATTCTTTGTTCCTGTGTTTGTGTCCCAAATTCCCCATTTCTAGATGGTTTTATTTGCTTGTTGCAGCCTTTCCCTTCCCACAAAGTATTTTTTGGGGGAAAAGTAGGGATTTTTGCTTGTTTTACCCCCTGAGATAAAGGTGGAGGCTGCCTGGGCAGAAATGGCCCTTTTAAATTTCCCTGCACTGAAAGGAGTCGAGCCGCTGTTGTTGTGGCTTCACCGACAAAGCCTGGATTGTTTTTAAAGAACACTCAGCAAAAAAAAAAAAAAAAACGAAAAAAAAAAAAAAAGAAAAAAGAAAAGCTGTTTTTTTGTGCCTCTCCCCCCCTCCCCAGCAGCTCAGCTCACGTTCCTCCCACAGCCAGCTCTCCCAGCAGAGCCTGCCTCATGTGGGACGTGCTCTCCCACCAGCCTGCAGCCAGCAAAGCCACAATGCCCCAACTCCAGGATCCCACTGATGGCATGGAGGTGTCTGAAGAGGAAGAGGAGCAGCCCTGGAGCAGAAATTCCTTCAACAACAGCGTTGGAGCATCCTTGAAAGGGTTGATGATGGATGGAGAGGTGTTGGGTGCACACCTACCCAGGCAGAGCAGAGGATTCACAGCCCTGGGTACCCCCAGCTCCCCACATTCCACCTTTCAGGGAGTTGCAAAGGGGGATTTAACCTTCCCTGTTCAAGGCAGGGGTGGCAGGAGCTCCTAAAAGCAAATCTCTGCCCCCAGTGCTCATCAATAGTGGAGAGATCTGAGAGATTTGCCAGCTGGGCTTGGAGCAGCCTGGGATGGTGAAGTGGGCTTTCAAATCCCTCCCAACACAAATCCTCTCATTCTCTGCTTCTAATTATGTTTTAAGGGCACAAAAATCACATCCTGAAACCTAAACCTTCCTTCCAGCACATATTTTTCATCTGGACAGCTGAGCTTTACCACATTTAAGCCAAGACTAAAGCATTGATGCTGCTTTAGGCACTGGCATCCTGTCTTGGATGAGACATAGCTCAAGTGTCAGAATTACATCAATGAAGGTTTTAATGAAGGTTTGGGAGAGGAATCACCCCCAGCAGAGACAACTAAAACAGTGATAAAGGGGCATTCACAGGGAAAATCTGCAGAAATTACTGGGAAAGTTCCTCAGACTCACACAGACCCTAAACACTGATTATTTTTTAGCTAATTTTTTGCTACCAGTCCCATCTGTGCCCTCCTCCTCCTCCACTGTCCCAGATTCCTGGTGGAGTTAGGTTCCCTACGAGACTGAGCACAGATACCTTAAAGTGTTATTCCATTAAAAAAATCATCAAAACATGTGTTTTACCAAAGGGTAAAGCCAGAATATTTCTCTCCTAAGCAGACAATCATGAGGCACAGAGACATCCCCAGCATCAAGATATCTTCAATAATTTATTCAGCTGAGCTGGCAGTTGTTGCTTCTGAGGTTTTTGTTTGGGTTTTTTTTTTTTAACTGCAGCTTTCCAGCAATTCACCTGTACTGCCCCATCCAGGTTTTTGCCTGGAAGAGATGGGAAATGCCTCCAAAAAAAAAAGGAAGGTTTATTGGGAAAATTTCTTCCCCAAAAGTGTTGTCCAGCCCTGGCAGGAGACATCCCTGGAAGGATTTAAAAGCCACGTGGATGTGGCACTTGGGGACACGAGGAATGTTGGACTGGATGGTCTGAGAGGGCTTTTCCAACCTGAGCAATTCCATAATTCTGTGCTTCTGTTGGGCAGCAGAGGGTTCCTGACCTCCTCTGGCAGCAAACTTTGGGGTAGGGAAGCTCAAGGACCTCTTTTTGTGCTTTGCTGGGATAAAATTCCAGAACTAACATTGCATGAGCCCAAGGCTTTTTATCCAAAGGTTCTTTTGAGGCTGCTTAAATGGAAACTTCATGGAAAGTTGAAGAATTAAGGTATTTCTGCTCTTGCTTGAGAAATGGAAACTGAGGAATGCAGCTTGCACCAAAAATGTGGAGGATTTCCACAAAGAGGGAGTTTTACTCGGGTTTTTTGCAGAATATTGAGAGGGGAGGAGGGGAATTACCACTCATTTATTTAATTTGTTATAAAATTTCCCTCTCAAAACTCATCCTGCAAGCTGAGCCACCAGCGTGGCTTTGAAGTTGATGACATTCTCTCTCTGCTTCTCCTCCCTGTCAAAACAACTAAAAAAAAGACAAAACTCCTTGCCAACACCAAACCATTCAAGGGTCCAAAACACACCAAGCAAACAAAGGAGTCGTTAAACCCAACCTCCCCTGTTTGAAAACTGGGAACACAAGACAACATTGTCAGGCCGGGCTTTGTCCCCGTGCCAGTGACATGGAGATGTCTCTCTTCTGACTCAGTGAAAAGGAATCACCAGAGCACAAGACATGATGTTTGCAAGTGTAAAACAGCTCAAGAAATCTCAATTTCACCACTTGTCGTTTCTTTTGGGTGCTTTTCTTTCGTGGTTACTCCTCCTGAGCAAGCACAGAGCACAAGCAAGTCAAAGTTCCAACTGTTGAAAAACTCTTTCCTATCTTATCTAGATTATAAACACCACAGAATAGCACAAAAAGGGATTTTTTTTTTCCTTTCATAACAACTATCCTTACAGTTCCTTTTGCATCTTATTTCCTAGAACCTCTTCTTTCAATGCTCAGCCAGCTGCTAAAAAAGAATTGAATGCCACAGCAAAAACCCAAATAAATTGGCTTCTTCACTGCCTGTTTCTCATCTTGTGAGCACTTGCAGCAACTTAAAAAGGAGGAGACAGAAGCAGCTCTGCATGGATGCTTTTCTGGGAGTCTGCGTTTGGAATTTGGGATGTTTTGTGTCCTGTGAGTCCAGCTCAGGTCTCTCTTTGCACCATTCCCAAACCTCCATCCCGAGCCCAGCCCATTTGCAGGAGGAGCTGGTGAACAGGAGCACAGAGACCCCCCCGGATGAGTGCTGGGATCCCACAGAATTTCCCAGGACACAAATCCCCCATCCCTGGGCTTGGGATGGTCCAGAGGAATCCATGGAGCTGCTGCAGGGCTGGAGCCCCTCTGGAGCCAGGCTGGGAGAGCTGGGGGTGCTCACCTGGACAGGAGAAGGATCCAGGGAGAGCTGAGAGCCCCTGGCAGGGCCTGAAGGGGCTCCAGGAGAGCTGGGGAGGGACTGGGGACAAGGCAGGCAGGGACAGCACACAGGGAATGGCTGTGAGCTGAAAGAAGATGGATTTAGATGGGATATTGGGGAGGAATTCCTGGCTGGGCTGGAATTCCCAGATCCCCTGGATCCCTGGCAGTGCCCAAGGCTGGGCTGGAGCAGCCTGGGACAGTGGAAATGTCCCTGCCATGGCAGGGGTGGCACTGGATGAGCTTTAAGGCCCTTTCCAACCCAAACCATTCCAGGATTCAACTCAGAGAGCCCCTTGGATCCCCTCTGTGCCAGCTCCCTGCCATCCATGAGGAGCTCCTGCCTTCCAGCAGCAGCCCTGTGCTTCTGGCTCCTGGCTTTTGCTTCCCTTTCCACACTGAGCAACACCAGTCCAAAAAAGAAAATATTAAGCCAATAATCAGAAGAACTTGGGAGTTTGAGCAAAGCTGCAAGCACTGATTCTTTTCCTTGCAGGAGGGTGTTTATGAGGCTGCAAATCTGCATTAAGAGAAGATGCTTGAAGATCTACTACTTTGCATTAATCTAAGGAAATTAATTAAAAAAACAAACAGCAGCTCCCCATGCCTGGAGGGATTTAAAATCCCTGTGGATGTGGCACTTGGGGACATGGGGCACTGGTGGCCTTGGCAGTGCTGGGCATGGTTGGACTCGATGACCTGAGAGAATTTTTCCAGCATTAATAATTCCATGATTTTCAGTTCAGCTCCCCACAGCAATCACCCTGCCAGACAGACAAACCAGTTCCCAGTGTCCCCATCACTGGTGACACTGGATTGTCCATCCAGACTGTTCCACTCCTCAGCTGCAAACAGCAGCTGCTCTGCCCCACAGGAAACCATCATTTAAAACCAGGGAAAAAAGAAAAAAAATGAACATAGGAGCAGGCAGACATCTGGGAAGGCCCAACGAGCTTGGACATGGCCAGGGCACCTCAAGGATTTCACCTTCAGGCTCTGACCCTGAATTTTACAGACAGGAGATTCTTCTGTCCCACCAAAACCCAGCAGCACATTCTTTTCCCTGAGATGGATTTTACCCCACCCTTCTCCTTCCTGAGGAATTCAGATCTCTTTTCCCAACTGAATTATTCCCAACCACTGCCCACCTTGGGAGTTTCAACTTTGGCATCACTGGAAGAAGTCTAAAACATTTATAATATTAATATTTTCACTATTAAAAAAAAAAAAATATGTACAGAAGGTGGGTGGTGGTTTTCTCTTTGCTCTTATTAAGCCAAAATCCCAAGCACCTTATTTTCCTGTCTGTGTCTTACACTGCTCCCTAATCCTTGTCCCCAATTATCCATCTGCAGCCTGCATGAAAGATAAATCACATCCCCCAGTTCAGGAGCAACTTCAATTGCCAAATCACTCGGAATCACAAGCACACCTGAGGGGTGGATTTGGTTCTTTAAGCTGTTGTAATTTCATAGTTGGCAAAGAAAAATGGCTTTGCAGTGAGCTGGGAGAAATTAGGAATTTATCAGCCTGGAGTGCTCAGATGAACAAGAGAGATCCAAGTGTGGAGTTCAGGTTTGGAACAGAGCATCACACCCAACACAGAAATTTTTAAAATTTTGTTCTGGAACAAGCACCAAACAGTCCTTATTAAATAAAGAGGTTATTTTAAAATATATATTCTATAAATAGAATTCAAGGGCCACATTAAGACCTGAGGGTTTTTTTGCTGCTCAAGTGCCAGGTGTGTTGTTCAGAGCACCTGTAAAATTGAGGCAGTGAGAGTGAATGGAAGAAAAAAAAACTCTGGCTGAGACAGATCCCTTAAAAATCAGCTCCCAAATCCCAGAGCCAGCCCTTGATCCAGCCCATGTGTTTGGGAAGAACCTCCTGGAAACTGATAGAGGCCATTAATACAATTTAATGCTCTGGGCTAAAATCAGAGTAGCTGCAGAGTGGAAATGGCTGAATATTGCAGAAAACCTGTAAATAAAGGCATTGTCTGGCTGTCCACGAGCAGCTTTTTTTCTTTTTTTCTTTTTTTTTTTTTTTGCTCAGCAAAACCAAATTGAGCTGCACACAAATCATAGCCCAGGGTGAGGCTGGAGAGGAGCCCCAGCACCTGCCCACACCTGCCTGGGTGCCACCACCACCTCCTGCCACCACAGCAATGCTTCTGCTCCCTGCCCCTGCAGGAAATTCATCCACATAATGGCCTTGATGATAGACATTAACCTGCCTGCAGCATCTCACCATCCCAGCAGCTGTGAGAACCCAAATCTCTCTAACACAGCAGCCCACTGTGAGTAAGGAGCTGCTGGCACAGCCTGTGATTATGAGCAAATTGCAGCAGAGATGTTGGAGCAGCGAATTCAGAGACGTTGCTGAAGTTTGGGAGTTAAAAAAAAAAAGAAAAACCCCAAAGTTATAGAAAATCAAACACCAGCCTAAAAGAAGCCTTGGAAGTAAATTCAGATGGCAAAGGGGGAGAGGAAAACGTGACTGAAAGTGTTCAGGGAGGTTGGGCAGGGCTGGAGCAACCTGGGACAGAGGGAGGTGTCCCTGCCCATGGTAGGGGTGGCACTGGATGAGTTTTAAGGTCCCTCCAACACAAACTATTCCAAGATTTTGTGTTAGAGCAGAGAAAATGGAGGGGGAAAATCAAGGATAAGGCTCTCCCTGTCCTAGCCCAGCCATGGCTCATAAGGGGTTTTTTTTTTCCCTCAAAAAGAGGTTAGCAGGTTAAAAAAAGATGCTGTGTCTGAAGTGCTTGTGGGCTCTGGCCCAGCCCTGTCTTTCATGGAACAGTGCAGATGTTTTCATTGGGAATTACAGCGATGGAGTAAAGGGTTCAAACTGAAAGAGGGGAAATTTAGGTCAGGTTTACAGATGGAATTGTTCCCTCTGAGGGTGGGCAGGCCCTGGCACAGGGTGCCCAGAGCAGCTGTGGCTGCCCCTGGATCCCTGGCAGTGCCCAAGGCCAGGCTGGAGCACCCTGGGATAGTGGGAGGTGTCCCTGCCATGGCAGAGGTTTGGAATGGGATGAGCTTTAAGGTCCTTTCCAACCCAAACCATTCCATGATTGTGTCATTCTATGCTGCAGGACCCTGCTAGAACCCTGGACAAACAGCCAGGGTGTTTCCCTGCACCAGCCTGAGCTCCAGAAGTTCCCTGAGGATGCTCCTGGAGATGGGCACAGGTAAGGAACCAGAACCAGAGGGATTCCTTCACAGCATGGCCACGCTCCATCCCTGGTTATCCGGGCAAATTTGAACCTTTTGAGGTGAAGAGCTCTCTATCCCATTACCAGCCATAAAGACCATCTGCTCCCTTACTCCCTGATTAAAAAAAAAATGGTGCACGCAGCGCATCATCCATCAGAATTAATCCAACTCACTTTGATGAGTGCCTTTTAGAGGAGAGGGGGGGAGGAAACAAAAAAAAAAAAAAAAAAAAAAAACAAAAAAAAAACCCAAAAACCCAAAAAAACCTTAGGACGATTCTGAGAATTCAAAGATCCCAGAGCGCGGGGACCAACGAGCGAGCACCGAGGACTCTGCGGCGCTGCCTCCCTCCATCCCAGCGCTCCCGGACAAAGGGCCGCTTTTATCCCCCGTGGCTACCGAGCCTTCCCGGTGAGTCGCCAGCCGCGGCCCCGCCGTACCTGAGCTGTCCATGGTGCTGCCGTCGGCTCGGGGCTGCGGCTGCTGCTGCTGCTGCTGCTGCTGCTGCCGCCCGGGGCTCCGGGCCGGCCCCGCGGCCGCCCCGCCGCGCTCAGCGCCGCTGTCCACGAGCTGCAAGGATTCATAGCCGTCACTGCCCGCCTTTTTCCGGTAGCTCCCGAGCAGGCTCATGGGCGAGCCGGGCGGGCGAGCGGCTCCGGAGCCGCGGGAGGGAAGGAGGGATGGATGGAATAGGTGGATGGATGGAATAGATGGATGGATGGATGGAGGGAGGGAGGGATGGATGGAGGGAGGGAGGGAGGGATGGAGCGCTCCGGCCGCCCCGAGGGGAGGGGAAGGGCGGGCCGGCAGCGTGGCCGCCCCCCCCCCCCCCCCGCAGCCGCCGGAAGCGGGCGGGGAGGACGCGGCGCCCGGCAGGAGCATCGTGAGCTCGGGGAGCTGCCCCAGCGCCGGCTGCTGAGAGCCATTAGCGACAGAAAAGTGCTGGCTCCACACCATTCCCTTCTCCGGGCTGCCATCCCTGCGTGCAGCCTGGGAATCCTCTCATCCCGGCGCATCCAGCTCCAGGGATGGCTGCGCGGCAGGGGAGAGGCGGTGGCAGCGCTGGGGGACACCGAGATGTCGGTGTCACGGCGCGGAAAGGTGCCTTCCTTCCAAGGTCACCGCCTTCGGGGCTGGCACGGCCCGCTCTGCAGCCTGCGGGAGGAGGGGTGGCACAGCGCTGCTCCAGCGAGCCCCCAAAATCCTGGGGAGCATCCCCGGGCTCCTGGAACACCCAGCTGGGTGTGGGCGGGGAACCAGAGGGACCCCAGCGCCTGCATCCTGCTGGGATGATGCACCAGCATCCCAAGCCCTGGCTTGTGCCACCGCTGCCTCTGGCTCCCAGCAGTGCCACCGACTGCTAAAGCCATTTTTGTTGTTGTCTCCCACCTATTTTTAGCTGTTCGTATGAAAACAGACTCTGGACCAAGCCAGAGTGTGGCCCTGAACAAGTGATGAGCTGTGCCTTGCTCAGATGCAGTTTTCAGCCAGGGCTTGTACATCATAATTTCATTTTGCATGGAACAGAGGAACCGAGGGATGCTCCAAAGGAAATGAGCACTATTAAACTCTTCTAAGTGGATTTCTTCGTAATTTAAGGAAATCTAAAGGCTAAAGGAAGCCCTAGCATGCCTTTGATCTCTTGCAGAAAGGAAAGTTCTCTGCTCAAAAAAGAGCCCAGAATTCGTTTAGAAACAAATTTCTAAAGCAATGACATCAACAAGCAAGGCCAGGCTGGACAGGGCTTGGAGCCACCTGGGGTGGGGGAAGGTGTCCCTGCCATGGCAAGGGGTGGCACTGCATGAACTCTTAAGTTCCCTCCCAACCCAAATAATTCTGGAATTCTCTGATTCACTTGTGTAGCAACACCCAAACCTTGAAATATCTCTGGCACCTGGCTGAAATTTCCTGCTGAACTCTCTGGGGCAGCAGACATCAGCTCCAGCCATACCTTGTCATGTGCTGTTGTTTATGTAACCCCTGAGACTTTATGGCACGGAGCAGACAAGGTACATCTGTGACCCAGAATTTCCCCAGGAAAAAACCCCCAGATTTACAAGCAGCAAACCAAAAATGAACTGACCTGACGTGAGCAGCTCCCTGTCAGCAGCAGGGACAGCTTGAACTCAAGGTTGGGGTTGTGTTTTCTACCCCCCGTCCATACTTTGGTCTGTGTGGAGCAATTCACGGATTGCAACACTGGCCAGCAGGGATGGGCCCCTCCCTCTTGGCACCCACAAGCAGCAAGTTAATGAAATTAAAAATAAACACATTTCCTGAGCCCTTTTGTGTATTCTGAGCAACCTGGGCTAGTGGGAGGTGTCCCTGCCCGTGGCAGAGGGTTGGAACAGGATGGTTTTGAAGGTCCTTTCCAGCCCAAGCCATCCCAGGATTCCATGACCTTTATTAGGGATCACATTTCCTGGTCAGTCCAGGATAAAACAATTCCTGTGCTCTGGGATAAAGATGGGAAATCTGTGGGGGTGGAGATGAATTTTTATTTGTTTTGCTTGCTCAGGTAAAGCCCAAACACATCAAAGCAGGTGGAGGAGGCACATGGAGGCCCTGTGACATTTCCAGGAATGCTCAAACGCTCCTGCTCCAGAGGAACCTGGAACAGCACAAACCCTGCAGAGCCTAAAACCCCTCCCCTGTGGTGTCCACCCTGCATCCAGCAGCTCCAGAGGCTCAAAACTCCTGATCCTCAATCCAGCAGCTCCTCCCTCACTGCTGAGCAGGCAAGGTTTGTCTGCCTCAGCTTTTTTGGTTTTTTTCTTTTTTTAATTACTCCTCCTTGTTGAATCTGCTACTGATTCTTTTCTTAATTCCTTTCTTTGTCTGAGATTTTGGGGGCTTCACAGAGGAACCACCACCCCAGCCTGAAGCTCCTGGAAAAAGGGAGTTGTGCAAAGCACAAAGGGACAGAGCAGCCACTACGGGGGATCTTGGGGCAGAGGAGGGAGGAGGAAACAACCTCAAAGTCCCACCTTTGCTTGTACAAACACCAGGAGATGGGATTAGGAAATCCTGTGGGGTTCAGGTGAAGCTGCACTCCTCCAGTGGGAAGTTTAGCTGAAAAAAAATACAAAATAATATTCCTCTCTCCCTCCCTTCTCCCTCCCTGGAAGTTTGGCCAAAGCAGGGCCACGTGGTTTCTCTGTTTTGGAGACCTACAGTATGAAAAATGCTATAACAAAAAAAAAAAAAAAAAAGAAAAAGAAAAAAAGAAAAAAATCAAATAACTTTGGATTGCACGTGACTTTCAAAAGTGAAAAGGAAGAGGTAGGGAATGAGCCCCTCAGAAATATTTATTAACTGAGCAGTGGCTGGTGACAGATTTGAGGTGCCCTGACTGAGGGCAAGGCTGGAGGTGTTAAGGACAAGCTAAGGAGGATTTTTTGTTGCTCCACCCTCAAGAGATACAAACTCTCCCCATTCCTGACCTTGGAAAAAATTGATTTGCCAACCTCTGGCTGTTTTTCTCTGTCTGGGTTGCAGCCTCTCCTGGGTAAAGTCTCTCTTTGCAGCTGTAATCAAGCCCCAACTGTCCTGAGGTGCAATTCCATTTTCTGCACCTCTCCTCCCATCAGCTGAACAGCTCAGGTGAAATATTACACCCTGAATTCTTCAGGAGCATAATTAAACTGGGGAGTGTCACTAGAATTGCAAATAGAGCTTGAAAATTAATGTAAAACCTGCAGCAATACCTTTAAAACTCCCCATACCAAACATTTGTTCTGAAGTTTCTCCCCTGGGAATGCTGAAGTCGCCCTGCACAAAGGGGAGTTGTGGCCAAGCCCAGTTTTGGAGCCACAAAATCACAAGATCATGGAAAGGTCTGGGTTGGAAAGGACCTCAAAGTTCATGTCCCAGGGCAGGGATCACCTTCCCTGCCCTCTCAGCTGAGCTCCATTCATTCCTGGGACAGGGACAGGAGCATCCATCCCCCTGCACTGCTCTGGGAATGTGGCAGCACAACAACCCCGGGATGAGGGTTCAGAGCCACAAACTCCATCTCAAAGCAGTTTCCACACTTGTGCTGGGATTAAAAAGTGGGGTTTTCCCTGGGGTCAGGAATGGCCTTCCTCTGGATGAGGGAATTTATTCATTGGAATAAATTCATTCCTTCCTCTGGATGAGGGAATGATGTGTCCCTGCCTGCAGCAAGGAGCTGTCCCAGCCTGCCCCTGAGTGGTGGCTCCTCAGGCAGCAAAGCACATTCCCAGAGTGGGATGTGATATTCCAGGGAAAAACTGGGATGGTTTGTGGGGATCCAAGTGGAGAGAGAGGCATCAAATGATCCAATCCCTTCTTAATCCCATCCACATTCAGGAACTTCCAGACTGGCCCTGCCTGTGTCATTCATATCTAACCAAAAGCAAAGGGGGTTCTGAGCTGGTTTGGGCTGGGTTTAAATGTTAAACTCGATTTAACCTTTGCTGCAGTGAAGCCCAGCCCAATTCCCAGGGCCTGGCTGGCAGCTGGAGTGTTCCCTCTAAGGATGGACCCTTAGGATGACACAGGATGTGACAAATATTCAACTCTCAATGTCTTTTCTCCCCATCCTTTCCTCCCTGTGAGAGCACACCCATTAACTACACTGCTGTGTCAGCACATCTTTTATTTCTTGCCTTTCAGTCTTGTTTAAAAAAGCTGTCAGGGATGATCCACAATTTACTCATCCCAGCCCAGGACTCGGTTTTGGAGTGTTCAAAGATTTGCCTGGCTCCTCAGCAATGCTGAGCTGTGGAGCTGCCTGCCAAGGGCTGTTGTAGCTGCTAAAAATGTCCATGGTTCACAAAGAAAGAGGAGAAAGGGATGGGAAGTGGATCTACAAGAGGCCATTAAATAGGAAATGCTGGCTCAGGAAGTCCCCAGCCTGCAAAATGTTGGAAAATCAGAGGCTGCAAAGCCATTCACCATCAGGTATTTTGGTAAAAATCAGATATTTTGTGGCCTAACTGCTGTTCATTCATCATTTCCCATTCACTGTGAGGTAAGTGGTTAAATCCTGAGGAAAATCTGGGCACTGGGTGTTGTCTGCACTGGAAAATGGCTGGTGGGGAAAACAGGGAGGAAAATTATACAACCAAGTGTCATTGTGGGGTTGCATCAGCTGCAGCTGCTGAGCTCAGGGTGAGGCTCCAGCAGCAGAGAATTCCATGGAAATGCTCAGGTCATGGCTCTCAGGTAGCTCTGATCCCCTCAGGGAAATGAGATTTTCCATGAAAACAGAGGGAAATCCCAGCTGGGGGCTGCCACCCTCTGCCACCCCTGCACTGCAGGGTGGATGGGGTGAGGGTTTCCTGATGGGGGGTGATGTGTTCTCACTCCAAGCCTCACTGGCATGGATTGTCCTGGGGGATATTTAAGAAAGGCCCAGGGCAGGGAGGTACAGAAGGGTCTGAAACAACAAAACCTCACTGATGTGGTTCTAGCTTCTGCCAGAATTTTGGTTTTTACCTGAAACTAACAGGAGAAACGATGTTCTTAAAGCTTTGTTACCCTGGCTGACATAAAATATTTTAAAATTGTATTTATCTCAGCTTCTGGTGACTTACAGGTCCTGCATCACCCCTGAGTGTGAGGCAGTTTGGGTTCAGGTTTAGAAATGATCATCATTTCCAAAGGGTTCCTCTAACAGGGCTGCTCGTGCTCTCTCCCAGATCCTGCTTTTAACCCACGTGGTGCTCTGGGGTTTGGGATATTGTTAAAGGACAGGCACCCAGTTTGGGGTGGGAATAGATTTCAACTGGAACAGATTGTCCAGAGTGGCTGTGGCTGCCCCTGGATCCCTGGAGCAGCCTGGGACAGTGGGAGGTGTCCCTGGAAGGTGGCACTGGATGGGCTTTAAGCCCTTCCCAACCCAAACCATTCCAGAATTCCATGGCTTTGGATGAAAATCTGGCAGTGCAAGAGCCAGCAGCTTGGGGACATCCTTGGGGACATCCCTGGGGACATCCTTGGGGACATCCCTGGGGACATCCTTGAGCAGGGCTCAGGCTGGGATTGTCCCTCACCCTTCCCTGGTGTCCATTTCCACCAGGACAGGTGACAAAGCCCCTCCAGCACTGCCAGCATCAGCCCGGGGTGGGTCCCAGCTGGGAATGCTCTGCTGGGATGACACAAATCCATGGAAAACTCCTTGGACACGGAGCTGGAGAGCGCTGACTCAGCTCTGAACCACGTGGCTCTGAAATAATTCACCCTGTGCTCCCAGCCTGGAGCTCTGTGGGGATTAAAAACCTTCCCAAAGCTGGCAGGGTGGGGAAGGAATGCCAGGAGAGAATGGGAGGTGCACTCCACCCTTCACAGGCAGCAGAGAAAACTCTGCTGGCCGAGAGCAAATTGCTCTTCCTGCAAAGTTTTCCATGAAAACTCTTACTTGGAAAAGGAATTCAAAGGATTTTTAGGATGATTTCCTTTTTGCTTCCAATCATGGTCTGGGGAAGGGAATAAATTCAAATTTTCCTGCATGGCAAAAGTCCCATTTCAGAGGATTCTGAGCAAATCCTGCCCCTGGTCTGTCTCCCTGGCTGATTTTGCCCTGCACTCCCAATTTCTCCATCTCTCCCTTTCCCAGCCTTAATTCAGGGATCTAAATGATACCAATTCCCATCCTTATTATTTCTGGCTGCTGAAGACAAAGAGTTATTCAAGAGAAAGAAATCCATATGTTGTTTGTCAGACAGGGCCTCATCCATTTTTGAGACTGTAAGAGCTCATAAAATACTGTTTGTAGTTTGGTAAAATAATATTTTAAATTATAATAAAATACTAAACCTCTTCTAAAAAATTAACATCATGGAAATGTTAATGGGAACTATTAATTATTTATAATTTAATATAAATTATAAACTCCTATTTATGGCATGTTAATTGGAGAGATTCCCACAGCTGCTTTATGCACCCCTGAAGAAGCATCTATAATCCAATTTTCATGGGAATTACAGCATCTCTGCCTGCTATATCCACAGAATTCTGGAATTTCCAGGCCGTTGTTCCCAAAAATCTGGGAGCTGTGGGATCCCATGGGCAGCTCTAGTGGTTTCCAGCATCTCTGGAGCATCCCCACATCCCTGGAGCTCTGGCAGAGCTGGATTAATGGTTGGATTTGATGATGTCAGAGGGTTTTTCCCACCTGGATGATTTTGGAATTCTGGGAGAGGAGCAGCCACCCCTTTAAATCCAGCTGTTTGCTATGGATGAGTTGCATCCTTTGCCACATCCCTGTTGTGCTGACAATCCTAATTCCCTTCCCACGAGGAATTCCAACCCCTGAGCAGAGCTGATCGTGCTAAAACACAACCCCAAACATCCCAAACATCCCAATTCCCATCCCAAAACCTGCACGACACCTCTGCCTACCAACCTCTCCACCCTACCACCTTTTTCCCCCTGCATTTTTTTCCCAGCCAAGCAGGAGGGATCGGAGCAGATCGTGCCCCAAAGCTGCGGCCTCGGGCCGGGGGGTGCAGCGGGAGGCCGGGATTAGGCTGCAGCCGGGATTAGTTAAATCAGCAATTTAACATCGGAGCTCAGACTGCCTGCAAAAGCCCGGCTCAAGGACAAACCCGGTGCCTCCTTAAAGGCTGCAGCCTCTCCAAAATGCTGCATCCCCGGGCCGGGAGCGTTGCCGGGATGGGAACAAGGCTCCTGTGGCACGGCTGGCTAAATTTAGAGGTCCCGGTGTTGCCGTCACGCCGCCTGTGCCGCCAGGATCGCTCCCAACGCTGCTTTTATGGGATTTATTTTTATTTTTTTTTCCTCTCTCTCTCTCCTCAGGGAAGGCTATGACTAAGAGAAATCCACGGCTGGAGCGATGGAGAAGATGGAGGCCCTGGTCCAGCTGCGGAGGGAGAATAAAGTCGGGACTTTGCAGACCTGAGGGTTTGCCCAAAACATTCCTCACCCTCCTCCTCCTCCTCCTCTTTCTCCCTCTCTCCTCCTTCCTCCTCCTCTCCCTGGCAGTATCCAAAACAAGACTACGATAATGACAGGCACAAATACAGCAGCCAGACGGGAATCATGGGCTGTTTTCCAGCCTCGGGGGGGATAAACACCTACCTGGAGCCGTGGGGAGCCCCGGCAGCTCCGTCCCCTCCCGGAGCTGCCTCAGCAGCGCCGGAGCCGAGGCAGCGATCTCTGCATTTACCTACGCGCTTCAGCTCTTTTTTTTTTTTGGCCCCAAACAGGATTTTTAAAGGGAATGCAGCCCTGTGTTGGCCTCGGCATAGCAGAGAGGGGGGGGGGGGGGGGGGGGGGGTTTGAAGGTCAGCTTCCCGCTGGATTGGCAGGGAAAGGCTGGGATCAGCATTGGATGGCAGCGTTTGTGTGCTGACATCTCCACCAATCCCCCTCCTGCAGCAGGTCCAGCTCCGGCCACGGACAAGCTACACTTATTATTTTAAGCCGGAAAATCTCCTTCTTCTCATTCAATACGCCCGCAGAGCTCCCAGGCAGCACTAAAAGCACAAATCCGCAATTTTGGGGTGCAAGAAGAGGTGTCCGTGCTCCTGTCGGGGTTATCCAACACTCCATACCCAGGTGCACATTCCCAAATCCCAGCTCCTCACCTTCCCTGCCCTGCCGAGCAGTTTTTGGGTGCCATCCCTTCCCTCATCCCTATTACATAACCACACAAAGCAAGGAATTCTCTTTATCCCGACATACGAACACAATTTATCCCCAATTACTCAGCACAAACGAGCGGTAAACAACACCCTCCCCAATTTTCTCCCTCTCTCCTCTTTTCCACGAGCTCCGGGAAAGCTTTTCCTTACCTGGCTGCTCGGCCCCGAGCATCCTGCGGCTGCCGGGGGCTGCGGGGAGCGGTGGCGAGCGCGCCCGGGTCCCGCTCGCCGCTTCCCCGCCCGGCATCGGCGGCGGGGCCGCTCCCGGCGCTGCCTCCTGCGAGCCGCGAGCCGCTCCCGGGTTATTTTTGGGATTACAGAGACTCAGGGAAGGATGGGGATGGAGGCAGACATATCACACCGTCTAAAATGTGGCCTGGAGTGGGATCTGGAGTCTGCAGCGCAAACCTCAGCAGGGGTTTTTTTAGGTTTTGTTTTCCTTGATTTTTTTTTCTTTCCTTTCATTTTTTTTCTTTTCCATGATTTTTTTCTTTTCCTTTTTTTCCTTTTCCTTTTTTTCCTTTTCCTTTTTTCCCCTCCTTCTCTTCCTTCCTTTTTTTTTTTTTTTCTTTCTCCCTTGATTTTTTATTTTTTTAACCTGGAGAATGCAAAATGCTGCTGGATGGACTCAGCAGGGATGTGACTCGTCCAAGCTTTGCAGCCCCGGGAATGGGACCGATCCGGGCACACCTGGGGCACTTTTCTGGGTACCAGGCAGACAAACACTTAAATAATGCTATAAACAAATATTTGGAATCATGGAATCATTTGGGCTGGAAAAGATCATCGATCATAGAATCCAGCCGTTCCCAGCACTGCCAAGGCCACCACTGCCCCATGTCCCCAAGTGCCACATCCACGGGGATTTTAAACCCCTCCAGGGGGACTCATCCAGCTGTGCCAGGGTTGGAGAACCCTTTCCATGAAGGAATTTTCCCAAATATCCAACCCGGTGCAATTCGAGGCCGTTTCCCGTTCTAGCCCGGGCTGAGGTCAGGCTGGAGGGTGGGGACGTGTCCCCTGTGCCCTCCCAGCTCCCCCGATGGCACTCGGGGGAAGCCAAGGCTTTGATCCCAGCTGGATTTCGCCTCATATTCCTCCGCTTTTTGACCTCCCAACTTTTGTTTTCAGACTGAGTTCATATTCTAGCTTACGTTGATATTTTTCCTCCTCGGATTTCTCTGCCCCTGCCCTCGGAGCTGCCCGCACATCCCTGCTCCGCCTCCGGCTTGTCACGACCCTAAATCGCGACATCCCCCTCCCACCTCCCCGGCAGCAGCTTCCCCGTTTATCACCTTGTTTTCCCATGTCCCGATCATTCCTGAGGTCACTCACAAACCGGGAGTGCCTCGAGCTGTAATTCGGGAACTGGTGGCACTGGGAGGAGGAACTGAAGCTCCAGGGGTTGAATTCCCAATTCCAAGCGCACCTGAGGGATTACCCGGGGCACGGGGCATGGCCTGAGCCTCCCTGTCCTAATGTCCCCAGGGATTTGTCCCAGGCAGAAATTAAAAAGGAAATTAAAACCACTTTATGTGCAGGAGAGGTGGATTGAGGTGGGATTTAAGGACCCTCCCAACCCAAACCAATCTGGGGCTCTGGGATTTTGGGATTCTGGGGTTCTGGGATTTTGGGGTTCTGGGATTTTGGGACTTTGGGGTTCTGGGGTTTTGGGATTCTGGGGTTCTGGGATTCTGGGATTTTGGGACTTTGGGGTTCTGGGGTTTTGGGATTCAGGGATTCTGGACTTTGGGGTTCTGGGATTCTGAGATTCTGGGATTCTGGGATTTTAAAGTTCTGAGATTCTGGGGTTCTGGGATTTGGGGATTCGGGGGTTCTGGGATTCTGGGATTTTGAAGTTCTGGGATCCCGGGGTTCTGGCAGGGCAGGAGTAAATGGCTGCATCCAAACTGTCTTTTTAACCAGTCTATTGGATTATATCAGGTAAAGGACCCAAAGAGCTATGCTGTGTCCCAACCCAAACCCTGAGGGGTTTTCCACGTTCAGGCAGGGATGCTCTGACTCCTCTTCCTCCCCTCTCCTCCTCCTCAGCTCCTACAAAGAAACTCCAGGTCAACACTGCCCTGCTGCTTTGGCAAGGCACAACCCACACAGACTCTGCCAGCGTAGGGATCAGCAGGAGAAAATCTTTATTTACATCTCGAGAGCAGTAACACAGCTGCAGCGATTCACCGGGAAGAAACTCCGGGAAGAAAAATCCGGGAAGAAAAATCCGGGAAGAAAATTCCGGGAAGAAAACTCGGCGTGACATTCCAGGGGGGAGAGGGCTCCTCCCTCCACACAGTATCTCGGGTCGGTACAAAATTTGCTGTGACTTTACAAAAGGTTTGGGATTCACAGTAAAATACCAAAGGGGAGCACGGCGGGGGCACAGCGAGGGACAGGGCTCCATCCCTGCTGGAATTTGGTCTCGGAAAATGCAACAGGTCTGGTGGAAAAATCCATCCCGAGGGCTGGGTGCGTGCACAGCCACGGGATTTCTACTCCCATTATCGGGCTCAAAGCCTGGAAAAGGCATCTGCAGACCTGTCCTGTGCTGGGCTGCATGGAATTCTCTCTTCAGGAGGAATTTTGCAGGAGGGAAGGACAGGACACAAGGACAGGACAAGGCAAAGCAGGGATCAGCCCCTCTGCCTGGCACTCAGCTGCTTTTATAGCCTAAAAAAACCCCCTAAAATCTCCTCTCCTCCTGCCCAAAGCTGTTCCAAAGAAAGCAGCACACAAGTTTTGGCTATTTCTGGATTTGTGTCTAAAACCAGCCTAGACCTTCATCCCAGGGTCATGGGAAAATCCCAAATCTTTCTGAAATAAGCTTTCATTGCTGGCTGGAAGATTTGCTGCCTCCCAGCACGAGGGCATGGAAAGGCCAGCAGTGAGACCTGACAATTCCTTTGTTCCCACCTGGAAAATTCCCACCTGGAGCAGGGTGGGAGCACTTTGGCCTCTCCCCCAGGCAGGGATGAGCAGGGGGGATGTGGGCAGTGATGCTGCTCTGGCTCCATTGGGGACAGCACCAGGATAAAGCAGATTTTAGGGATCCTTGGTCAGCACGAGGATGTTCAGCTGGGATAAATAAACCCAGGAAGGTGCTGAAGTTTCACACATGGGAAAAAAAAATCCCTAAAAAAAAAAAAATCTGATCATTCCCTTTTCCCTGCTGTGGGCAACTCTCCAAGGAAAAATAAACCCAGGCACATCCAGCAGCAGAAAAGTGCCCAGGCTGCTCTGATTAATCCAAGAGGTGCCAGGCAGTGCCAGGTTCCTGTGAGCCCTCTGGCAGAAGCAGCATTCCCTGTGGATCCAGGTGATGCTAAAATTCAGCAGTTTTTTTGTTTGTTTGGTTGTTTTTTTTAAACCTTTACAAATACACATCTTGCTTTTATTTTTTTTTTTTTTTTTTTGTTAAATATATAGTTTATAAAATAAGGCAACTCGAGGAGACAAGAATTGTCCCCATTGCTCTGGTACTGCATCCTACAAAAAGAGGGTGACAGTACTTCCAGTTGAGAAAAGTCCAGCCCCAACACAATCCAGGGATGCTGTAAATCATGGGAAAACATCTGGGCATGGCCCTGCATGCATCCCAAGGCAGGAAAGATTTCTGGGATTTCATGGGGAGGAAATCACTTGGCTGGGGAATGCAGCAGGAACAGCTGAGGGGACCCCCAGGCCAGGGGACCCCGGGGACAAAGGCAGCACAGAAGATGGAATGAGCTGATTTCTCCCCCAAAACTGAAGCACACGTGGAGATAAATCTTTGGGAGAAACTCTTAGGACATCTCTATCTTGTGGTATTAAAAGCTATAAACCAGGAAAGCACAAAGGAGTGCAACTCATCCCAGATCCTGCTCGGTCTCACAGATTCCATAAAAACCTGCACAGCAGCTTTTTCTAACGAGGAATTCAGCTCTCCCTATGGAAAGGCCACAAGGGATTGTTTCACCTCCAATGTTTTGTCTTTTTCAATGCTGGAAATGTGAGCCTCACACCTCTCAGCTTTGTAGTACACACGTTTTCCACGTTGCTCCCAAAATTCCCACTGGGTTAAGTGTTGCTTTCTAGAGCTTTATTTCTCTGAGAAATACATTTAATAGAAAATAATTTATAGGAAACAAAAAAACCCTCAGCCTAGAGAGTCCTCAGCAGTAAACAGTCCTGTGGAGCAACAGGATGGCACATGTGGGCTCAGCCAGGGACTGGGGCTGGAAAAGGATGGCAAGGACACCATGGCAAAGCTGTGTAAACCTGGAATGACCAATGCCCTGGTCAGCATCACCAATCTGGGATGGACCACGGGCAGGAAAACTCTATAGCCCCAAAAGAGGGAAAAAAAAAATCCCTTATTCCAGCAGGCTTGACCTTCTACACAAAGATCTGATCCTGGCTGTGACTGGTACCCACCAACATCACCCAGTTCATGATCACCCAACCCCAGCACAGCCCTGGCACTGCACTGGGAACCAAATCCACAATGGAATGAAATCCTGGTCCTTGGCACGAGCTCTTTAGTGCTCCTCATCTGGGAGGATGGGTGGGATCCTGCTGGACAGCAGGCTGTACACGTAGGGCCAGATCTTGTTGGTCTCTGTGCCAGAGAAGGAGTAAAGGATGCCCCTGCTCCTGGAAAAAGAGGTGGAAGAAGTGAAAAAAAAGTGGGAGAAGAGAAAAAAAGTGGGAGAAGTCAGGACCAGCCCATCCCAAGGCAGCTGGGACAGGGCTTGGAGCAGCCTGGGATAGTGGAGGTGTCCCTGTCCATGGCAGGGGATGGAATGGGATGGGCTTTACAGAACCATTTTGGGGTTCTGTAATTCTCCTCCTTCCCCTGCAAGGAAAATTTTGACCCTGCATGTGCTTAAAAACACTCCTGGGCTTCTACTCCCTTTGGGGACTGCATCTGCCACCCTGCAGCAATCTATCATTCCCAGGCTGGCCAGGGAACAACAATCCCACAATTCCAGGGAACAACAATCCCACAGTTCCAGGGAACAACAATCCCACGGTTCCAGGGAACAACAATCCCACGGTTCCAGGGAACTGCCCCAGCCCTGGATCCCCAGCAGATCCATCAGAGCCAGCACTGGGTCTCTCCCTACTCCTGCCCTCTTGCCAACCTCCCTGTGCTTCCCCCAAACTCCTCAGGGCCCTGGATGGATTTTTCATGGCATGTCCCACCCTGGATCGAGGCCAAAATCCCTTTCCCATTTGATGAGCCCAGCAGGACAAACAGGAGCTGGGAATTTCTTTGGATCACTTTTCTTCCTCCAAGGGAGGCCAAATCCAGGCTCAGGGCTGTACCCCAAAAATCTGACAAGCCTTTTTGGGATGTGGGTATGGGACAAGCAGCCCTGGAGGTTGTTCTGACAGCCCTGCTGTGGTTTCTCCTCGTGCCCAACTCACTTGTAGAGCTCTATCACCGGCTTGGCAGCATCTTTGTACTTCCTGAGCCGGGCAGCCACGGCCTCGGGCTTGTCCTCCTCCCTCTGCACCAGGGGCTCTCCTGTCAGGTCATCCACACCCTGAGGGGACACAAAGCCACACAGGGACATCACTGACCCTGTTCTGTCCCCATAAACCCTGCTTTCCTCATGAGCATCCAGCACATTTCACATCCAGCACATTTCACATCCAGCACAATTCCTCCCAGCACTCAGCTCTTCCACCCGGCCTCGCATCCCCAGAGCTTCTTCAGCATCCCAGCTCCTGCAGGGAAAGAGCTTCAGAAAACTCCTCACAGAAGGGAAGTTTTCCTTCTGTGGGTGCTCCCAGGCAGCTCCAGGGGCTCTCACCTGTGTGTGGGGAGGGTTGAAGTCCATGTTGTAGACCCTGCCACTGGCAGGGTGCACCCAGCGGGCGCTCAGCCGATCCTTCAGCGTCTCGAAGGGGATGTTCAGGCTGATCACCAGGTCCAGCTCACAGATCCCATCCAGAGCCTTGGCCTGGCCCAGTGTTCGAGGGAAACCTGGGCAGGCAGCAGCACAGAAATGGGAATGAGAGGCTGGGAAGCAGCAGGGATGGAGCCAAACTCATCCATCAGGCAGCTCTGGAGCTGCAGGCCCAGCCCTGCTGCAGCACAAGCGGTGGGAAAGGCAGACACCACCATATGGCTCCCAGAAAAAAATAGCTCCTGCAGCAGCAGCTCCAGAAATGTGACACCCAGGGCTCAGGTTTGTGGCTGCTGTCCCTGCACGGGGGCTGGGGGCAGCCAGGAGGACACAGGCAATGGCAGAACAGGGATAAATGCTGGAATGGCAAGGGAAAAGGTGAAGGGAACAGAGTGCTGTGCACAGACTGGGACAAAGTGCTGGTTTATGTAGAGGGCATCAGGGATAATGCAGTAAAACAGTCCTGTCCTCCTTGGAGAGCCAGTGAGCAGCTGGAGCAGAGAATTCCAGAATCCCTGATGCTTTGGATAGGAAGGGACTTTAAATACCTGAAGGGAGCCCACAAAGAAGATGGAGAGAGATCTTTAACAAGGGATGGAGGGACAGGACACAGGGAATGGTTCCCACTGCCAGAGGACAGGGATGGGTGGGATATTGGGATGGAATTGTTCCCAGGGTGGGCAGGCCCTGGCACAGGGTGCCCAGATTTGCTGTGGCTGTCCCTGGATCCCTGGCAGTGCCCAAGGCCAGGTAGGAGCAGCCTGGGACAGTGGAAGGTGTCCCTGCCCATGGCAGGGATGGACCTGGACGAGCTTTAAGGTCTCACCCAACCCAAACCACGCTGGGATTCTTTGATTCTCATTCCAGCCATGGCCAGGGCCCCCAGGCCTGTTTGCCCTCAGCATCTCCCACCCCTCCACCCCAGGTGCCTTTTGGGCTGGGATTGAGGAGCTGCTTCACACACACTTGAAGGAGAGAAGAAGTTTTTCCTGGCATGTCCCCAGCCCTGCTGTGCTTGCTGGAACACCCAGCTCCTCTCCCTGCCCTTCCCTTCCCCAGCCAAGGGCTCAGCTGGACGTGCACATGCCAAGGCCAGCAGGAAACGTCCCTGCCTGCAGCTCCTGCCTCTTCAGCAAAAGCACCTCCAGGATTTTCCCTCTTCTGGGACTGCTAAACCACCAGGAACAACGGGATGTGCCAAAGTGGGGCTGGGATTTCCCCCTGTGCACTCACCATCGAGCAGCCAGGGCTGCTCCCTGCGCTTCTCCAGCTCTGTCACCATCACACGAGTGATGACGTGGTCGGGCACCAGGAGCCCTCTCTCCAGGTACTGCTGTGCCAAGACTCCAGCTTCTGCTCGAGAAAAGAAGGAAAAAAACAAAAGTGATAGATGGGGGGAAAAAAAAAAATTAAAAAAAAAAAAATCACGACATTTCCACTTAAAAAAATATCACACCCCCTCAAATTCTGCCTGGCCTCCTCTGTCTGGGAGGTTTTTGGCAGCGTCGCTCTGCTCGTGATGGAAAGGCCACACGGTCCTTTGAGGCTGCAGGAATGGGAATTCCTGAGATACCTGAGAGCAGGAACGTGCTGGGGCTCTGCCAAGCCCTCAGCTGACGGAGAGAGAAGCCCTGGATGTGCTCCTTTGGTTCAGGAGATGGCTCTGATGTGGTCACAGGTAAGGACTGTCCCACACACCTGAGCCTGCTTCCCATCCCCGGGGCTGAAAGATTTCACTGAAGTCTCCACTTAAGCTCAGATAAGAAAATTATTCCCAAGATCACGTCCTTGAGAACATCATTGGGATAATTGCAAGGTGAGTGCACATTCCTGGGGTCCTGCCTGGCCCTCCCACATCCCTCAGCTTCAGCTGCTTCTGGAAGCTGCAGAGGGACTGGGGACAAGGGATGGAGGGACAGGACACAGGGAATGGCTCCCACTGCCAGGGGGCAGGGATGGGTGGGATTTTGGGAGGGAATTGTTCCCTGGGAGTCTGAGGAGGTACTAGAATGGAAATTCCAGATTTGCTGTGGCTGTCCCTGGGTCCCTGGCAGTGCCCAAGGCCAGGCTGGAGCAGCCTGGGACAGTGGGAGGTGTCCCTGCCATGGCAGGGGTGGCACTGGATGGGATTTAAGGTCCTTTCCAACCCAAACCATTCCATGATTGATTTTTGCTGTGCTTTTCTTTCAGCCCCACAGAAACACAAAGAAAACATTTGGAAAATGCAAATATTCTTTGTCCCTGTGTGTGACAAGTCCTTGCTTTCCTCTTGAACCATGAGCCCAAGGACACACCTTCTGCTGTCTTCCCACAGCAGCTGGAATAGCATTTGTCACCAGAAATGAACAATTCCCTGATCTATTTTCTGCACCCTTTCTGGTGAGGACAGCACATTTCAGCCCTCTCCAAAAAATCTGAGGCCTCTCTAAAAATAATCCCAGGATCCTGCATTTTGGGGCAGCTCTGGCTCTCCAGGCTGCAGTGAGATGTCAACACTGGCAGCACCTGCACCTGCCTGGGAATTCCTATTCCTCCTGGAATGAGGAATTCCTCTTCCTCAGCTGCAGGAGGGGGTTCTTGTAAGATGAACAATTCTTGGAGAGAATTCTTCTGATTTAAGGGAAGAGCCAGCCTGAACACATCCCCCTGGGAAGCCAGGGAAATGGGGCTCCCAGACCAGCCAGGCTCCCAGGTTTAATCCAGAATCCAAAGAATCCGCCTGGAAATCACACGGATTTTTCCCTGCTGTGTGTGATGAGTCCTTCTCGTGACAGCAGAAGAAAGGTCCAGCCTCTTTTTGCTTGGAGCAGGGCCAGAAGTGCAGAATGTTGGAATCCAACATCCAACCTGCCTGGGAGCGGGGCAGCAGCGCTGACTCACGGGGCTGAGTCACCGGGATCGCATCCCACTGCCTCCCTGCAGGCAGCGTTCCAGCTGGGAGCGAGCACAAAACACCTTTTCTCAATGACAGCTTCTCTGTCACTGCCCAGACGTCAGCACCGGCAGCGTTCCCGCCTGGGAAAGCGAAGGACACAGGCATGGAAAAAACACCCCGCGGATTGTGCAAACAGCACGGAGCCCCGAGGGCATGGATATTGTAAAAACAGGGCTTTTGTGGATTTTTTTTTTTTATGTTTATTGACATGGTGTGCACAGTGCCAGAGCTCACAGGGAGCGCCTCGCTGGCAGGGCTGGGCTGCTCCGCTCCGGGAAAGAGCCGGAGCCACGGAGCTGGAGCTGCTGGGAAAGGTCTGGTGTCACCTGAGGAGGGGTGGACATCCCAGGAGCTGCCACACAAAGTTTGGCTGTCACCCCGAGGAGGGGTGGACATTCAGGGGACCTGAGGAGGGGTGGACATCCCAGGAGCTGCCACACAAAGTTTGGCTGTCACCCCGAGGAGGGATGGACATTCAGGGGACCAGGAACTGCTGGACAAAGTCTGGTGTCACCCCAAGGAGGGATGGACATCCCAGGAGCTGTCACACTAAGTCTGGCTGTCACCCCAAGGAAGGATGGACATCCATGGGACCAGGAACTGCTGGGCAAGGTCTGGTTATCAGCCAAGGAGGGATGGACATTCAAGGGACCAGGAACTGCCACTCCAGGTCTGGCTGTCACCTGAGGAGGGATGGACACCCCAGGAGCTGCCACACAAAGTGCAGCTGTCACCCCAAGGAGGGACGGCCATCCCCTGAGCTGGGAGAGGCCACACAAAGTCTGGGATCACCTGAGCCATGCCAGGGACCAGCTGTGGCTCAGCAGGGCTGCTGGAGCCAGGCCTGGAGCTGCAGGCCAGAAATACCCCGAGCCACAGCTGGGGCTGGGAACACAGGCTGGGAACAGAGCTGGCCCCAGGCTGCAGCTTTCCCACGCCCCCAGGACAGATGGACAGCTCTGTCCAGCTCTGCACGGCTCTGTCACAGACAATTCCTGCTGCTCCTCTGTCCCCTCCGTGTGTGAAGCTCCCGGAGCTCCTCCCTCCTCCAAAGCACTGCCACATCTCCTCTCTCCAAGGAGGAATGGCCATGGATTTGCAGGAAGGACCTGCAGAGCTCTCCAGACCCCAAACCCCCAGGATGTGCTGGAGAGCATCACCCCAACCTTCCAGCCCTTGGGGTTTCTTCCAGGCAGTTTAAATCCCAAATTTAACATTTTCTAGCCCCTTCCCAGCCCCCAGCCCAGTCTGCCCCGTGTAAAACCTCCCTGGTGCAGCCCTGTCTGGCCTCATTCCAGAGGGTTTGGGGAGTCCTTCCCGACAGGGAGGGAGATCCTGGTCCCCCCCAACAAGGAGCTGGGCTCACCCCATAACACCAAAACCCCATTGCTGTGCTGGGTCACAGAGGCAGTGCAGGCTTTACTCTGCAGTTACTCCAGGTAGCAAAGGGCTTTTTAGTGTGCTGGGCTCAAACCCAGCCTTTCAACTCCCGGTTTAATCCCATTAATCTGATGACCGTGGCTTTAATCTGCCCTGGAACTCACGGGACTCCCGGCGCTCTGTGGCTTCCCCCACGCGACCTTGATCTGTCCCTCCTTATCACAGCAGCACTGATCCAGCCCCGAGGGACTGTCCCAGCCTCGAGGGACTGTCCCAGCCTCGAGGGACATGTCCCAGTCCCGAGGCCACCCCACAGCCACCCATGGCCAGGCTGGAGGAGAAGCTGTTCCCAAACACAGCTCTCCAGAGCCCGCAGCATCACCCCAGATTTTTTCTCCCTATCCAAAACTTTGCCTAGGACTTTTTTTCCCTTACTATTTAGGTTATAGCAACACAATCTGGAGCTAACAGAGAGGAGGAACCCTGGGAGTGAATAGGGCACCAATGCACCACCACAGTGGTGCCACAACAGATGTCACCCCGGTTTGGGGACATTTTTCCTGACACAGGTGCTGCACCCACCCTGCCCTCAGCATCAGGATGTCATTTTAGGGAGCAGGAGCCTGATGTGGCCCCAAATTCAGGCTTGCTGGATGGACAGTGGGGTCTGTCTGGAGGGCAACAGCCAGGATTGGGAGAGACCCTTGTGGTCAGAACACGGCTCTCACACCCAGGGATACAGCAGGAACCCTATGGAAAAGCAGAGGACTGGCAGGCTGCATCCTTGGGCTCAGCTTTGGCCACTAACCTGGCCAGTGTGGCCAGCAAAGACCACAGTCCGTGGGAAAGGTGTGGAGAAGGGCTGTGGGGCCGAGCTGTGCACAGCCCAAATCCCCCAGGGAATTTTGTTTTGTTTGTACTTGGGTGGATGCTCGAAGGGGAAATCTGTCACAGGAGGGGACAGGAGCCACTTCTGGCTCCAACAGAGCTCCTGAAAGGGAGCAGTGGGACAGACACAAGACCCACAGACCCTCAGCCAAAGCCAGGACAAGCAATTCAGTTGTTTGGCAAATGAACTGTGGAGTCCTGCTAAGACCTGGGGGTGCTGCCAACACCACAGACAACCACGGGGCAAGTGCTGGCCAAGGAAATGGTTCACCACCCTCCAGCACCCCTGCCTGGGACCAAAACACAGCCTGTAAGTTTTCCAAGATGTTCCAAAGGCCTTTTCCTACAGCAGAGCAGCCACTTGCAGGGAGACATTAATTAGGAGACACACGGGTGGGGCGGATGTGCTCGGGGGTTGCTGGAGCACAGCTCAAAGCCCTTCAGCAGCAGCCGTGCATTCAGCTGCTTCACCTGCCTCAAAAGTGAGTCTTTGTCCCTGAGACTGCCACTGCCAGCTCCAGCAGTGGCCTGGAACGCTCTCCATGCTGGGAACTCAGCCTTCCTCCAGCAGCAGGAACCCCCTGTGAGCCCAAACCCTCAGCCACAACCACTTCATGCCTGGCCAGCCAGTGGCCAGCAGGAAAATCCCTGGAGCACTGACACATCAGGCCAAGATCCCTGTAAAAACACAGGATTCAGAGTTGCCTTTGGGATGATGAGCCTGTAATGACTCTGTTGGTTCTGCAGAGCCCCAGCTCCCCTAAAGCACAGAGCTGGTGACGCAGCTGATGAAGAGGAGCTGCTTCCACCTCGTTTCCCCCAGAGCTGGCACATGGCAGCACAGTCATGTAACAGCTTGTCCAAAGCAAATAGAAAAAAAAAAAAAACAAACCCAAATAACTGGAGCTCACTGAGAGCTGTTACAGAGGCTGAGTCAAAGGTGGGACCTGAATGCCACGCCAGATGAACCAAACCACGGCTGGTTTCCTTCTGAATAATTTTCCCTGCGTTTCTCCCTGTTGTTTCCTACTGAATGCACCCAAGACACCTTCGGCTAACTCTTCTTGCTTCTCCAGTGTCCCCAGAGGAGCTCTGTGGCAAGAGCATGAACTGAACTGTGAAGTTTGGGACAGTCAATGGTTCAGAGCTCGGCTGTGGCAGTTCCCGAGTCTCACTGTGCTGCCCCTCTCCACACGCTGCACCTCTGCTTGCTTTTCAGCCCAGCTTTCTGTCCTTCAGCCAAAGCCCTCATCGTGATTTTCCAAATTTTGAGCCTCCCTCTAAAGGAAATATTATTGTCCTCTTTATTTACAGAAGGAAATCTGGATATTTTTACAAGAGTGACCAGCGCAGAGCTGTGTGCAACGCCCTTGTCGGACCACGCACCTTTCCAAAACTTTACCCTCCCTAATTTTCCTCCCTGTTTTTGCCATCCTTCTAGAACAGAAACCTAAATTCTCTCGGCTTGTTTTGCATCGACACCGTTTCACCGTTCCCCTGCCCGGTGAGTCAGCTTCCCCCCCGGCTCGGTCTTTCACACATTAGCAGAGGAGAGAAGGAAGTGTTGGGAAAAGAAATACGCCGGGATTGCTCAACGCTGCAGAGCCGGGGCTCAGCACGGCCGCTCCCGAGCCTCGCCTGGACCAGGAGCCCCTGGGACAGCACATCCCAGCTCCCAGGGCTTTGGATTTGGATGTCGGACACTAAAACTGGGTGTCCAGGGGTGACTGTGCGAGGTGGGTGCTGACACCCATCTCCTGCACTCCCCGCTCCTGGGACCCGGCCGGTGACCCGCAGCGATATTCCCGGCAGGTTTTCCCTCTGGATAAACGCTCGTTCCTGATCCATCCCTGCCGCCGTGGGAATGCCGCAGCATTCCAGTCATCTGCCATCCATGCCCGGACACCACCTGGGGCAGGATGGAGTTGTTATTAATAACAGCACACACCCCGAGCCCCCGGACAGCGCCGGCCGCTCACCCTCGGTGCGCTGGGGTTTTCACATCGCCCTCTCCGCAGCCGTGATCACCCAGCACGGGGATAATAAAACCCGCGCACATCCACACCTTCAGATCCCGCTTTTCCCAGCGGCTCCGGCTGGAGGGAGCAGGCGATGAATGAGCTGTGCCAAATCCACGGGAAGAAAACAACCTGTGGAGACGGATCCCCATCCATGCCCGTCTCCATCCCAGCCCCATCTCCATCCGCATCCCTACCCTGTGCTCATGCCCAGCCCGTCCCGTGCCCAGAGGAGATGCTCGGGCAGGGACCCCCCGCTCCCAGTGCCGCTCCCAGTGCCGCTCCCGGTGCCGCTCCCGGTGCCGCTCCCGCTGTCGACGGGGCGGCCCCGCGGGCACTCACCGCCGCCACCGCCGAGACTCTCCCGCAGGAACTGCCCGCTGGAGAGGTGCTGGAGCCCGAAGCTGCGGGCGATCCTCTCGCACACCGTGCCCTTGCCCGAGCCGGGGGGGCCGAGCACCACGGCCCGCAGCAGCTTGGAGGCCATGGCCGGCTGCCGGCGCCGGAGCGCTGCGGGGCAGGACACGCGTCAGCCGGCCCGGCCGCGCTCCCCCCGCACCGCCCGGACACATCAGCAGGGCGGGGGGACCCTGCGGCCGCTCCCCCCGCGCCGCCCGCCCGCCCCCTCGGGCCGCGGCACCCTGGGATTTGTAGTCCCGGAGCCTCCCGTGCATCCCCCGGCCCGACGGGGCCCCCGCGGTTCCGCACATCCCGGTTCGGTTCATCCCGGTTCGGCGCATCCCGCTTTGGCACATCCCGGCTCGCCCAAGCCGCGCTTCCCATGGAAGCGGCTCCCGGGGCACGTCCCGCACGCCCGGCACGGCCGTGCCCGCCGGGAGCCGGGGGGGACCCGCGGGGGACCGCGACCACCGGGGCTGGCACCGCGGCTGCGGCCGGCGGGTACAACCGGTGTGTGCCCCGCCTGCCAACAGCCGGGAAACGCGGCCGTGGGCGTGCAACTGTGCATGGATACACAGCTGGAAAAGCACAGCACAGGGAGGTACAACCCGTGGATACACAGCTGGAAAAGCACAGCTGGAAAAGCACAGTCTGGGCAGGTACAACTTGTGGATGCACAGCTGGAAAAGCACAGCCCCTGGGGAGGTACAACCTGTGGATGCACAGCTGGAAAAGCACAGCCCGGGCAGGTACAACCTGTGGATGAACAGGCAGCGCACACACACATACACACACACAGAGCCTGTGAACAGCCTGGCACCGCACAGCCCGCCATGCCCAGGGGTTGCTCAGCACTGGTGACACCATGGGGGGTGTCAGTGTCACTGTGTGTGTCCGTGTCACTGTGCGTGTCTTTGTGTGACTCCCTCGGCATGTGTGGCTCCATGGGTGTCATCCCTGGTGTGTGCGTGTGTCACTCTATGTGTGTGTGTGTCCCTTTCTCAGTGCATGTCACTCCCTGTGTGTGTGTGCGTGTGTGTGACTCCGTGAGTGTCACTGTGTGTGCCACTGTGTGTCACTGTGTGTGTGTCACTCTGCGTATGTCACTGTGTGTCACTGTGTGTATGTGTCATTGTGTGTAACTGTGTGTGTCACTCCATGTGTGTCACTCCGTGTGTGTCACTGTGTGTAACTGTGTGTGTCACTGTGTGCCGCTCCGTGTGTGTCACTGTGTGTGTCACTGTGTGTCACTGTGTGTGTCACTGTGTGTCACTCCCCGCGCTGTCCCGGCGGGTGCAGCCCGGCGCGCGCCCCCGCGGGTTCAGCCGTGCCCGTGCCCGCGCTCGGGGGCGCGCACCGCTCTCTGTCTCCGTCCACCCCCCCCCCCCCGCCCGCGCGCGCCCCCGCGCCGCCCCCGGAAGCGGGCGCGGGTCACGTGGGCGCGCGGCGCTGCCATAAACACGGCAAGATGGCGGCGCTCACGCCGCCCGCCCGCCCGTGCTGCGTCATGTCGCGCCCCGGCCCCGCCGCGCCCGCAGGTGGGTCCGGCCCGGCGCGGCCCCGGGCACCGCGGGGTGGGCGGCCGGCGGCGGGGGGCGCGGGGCCGGCGGCGCCGGGCGCGGCGCTGCTCCGTGGCGCACTCGCATTTTCGGGGGGTACGCGGGCGGGGCCGCCCCCTCCCCCCTGCCCCGGGCGGGTCCCGGCGCTCCTGAGGGGAGAGCGGGGCGGGGGGCGCTCCGCGGGGGATGGAGGGGTCCCCGTCCCGTCCTGTCCCGTCCCGTCCCGCGGCTGCTGCACGGTTTTCCCCCGCCCTGGTTCCAGGTAAGCTCGGGGAGCGCCCTGGACGCGAAGTTGGGAGGGAGCGGCGGTGGCGGCCGGGCCCTGCCGCCCCTCGGAGCCTCCGTGCCCGGCACCGCGGCCGTGTCCGCGCCCGGCGCGCCGCTCCATCCCCATAACCAGATGTTTGTTTTCTTCCCTCTCCAGACTCGCCGGGATTTGTGTTCGAAGCGCGCTGGGGAAGATGGAAATGAGGTTTGTTCCCCTCACACCCCGTGAGCCCGTGCTGGCTGAGAGCAGCTCGCAGCGCTGGAAGATCCTCGAGCCGTGCGTAGGGGTGGGGAGGGACAAGCCCTGGGGCTGTGGGCAGGGAATGTCCCCAGTCCCATCGCTGGGATGCCGAAGGAATTTTGGTTCCTGTGAAACAACTGCAAAAATATCACCAGCCCCAAATGGGCAGGAGGTGGAATTGGAGTTTAAAAACCGGCTGGGCCAACTTAAACAGGTTTCAAAGGTGAGAACTGGCACCAAACACTGGAAAGTGAAGGGGTTTTTTGAAAAAGTGCATGGAAATTTGCAGGGCCTTAGCAATAACAAGAACAAAAATGTGTGCTGGACTCCAAAACTAATGTGGGCTTTGCTATGAAAAGGGTGTTTTTTTCCAGATAAATGGAGAACCTACTTGAGCTTTCTGCATCAGGTCTGTGTAGCTTTAGTCTGGCTGAAACAAAGCAAAAATCTGTATGTGTGTGTGTGAGATGCAAGACAACAAACTGTGTTTGTATTGGGGGAAGAGCTGGATCCTCCCGAGAAAATGGCATCAGCCCCTGGAACACGGGTGTGACTCCAGCAGCTGCTGTGCCAGAGGGTGCTGGGGGGGATTTGTTCACTCTCTGCCTTTAATATAGAGATAAGTAACTGCTGGAGCAGAGTAAAATCCTGATAGAGTGATCAAAGCATGCTTGAATTGCAAAACAGTGATTCTTCTCTCATCACCTCAGCCTGTGAAATGTGGAATTCCCAATCCCTCACTTAAGCCATTCCACTGAAATCAGTAGAATTCCTCACCTGGAATACCAATGGTGGTGTGAAAACACCTCAGAGTGAGAGCCAAGGGCTCATGCAGCTCCTTTCCTTTTCAAAACCCACCCTTGCACGGGCAGAATCCATTAATATTTTTAGCAAGTTTTTGTTGTGCTTTCCTAGCAACAGCCAATTCCTTAATGATTAATCCCCAAACTGTGGCAAACCTGCAAATTTGGGGATGCATGTGAAGTCATCTGTGCTGCCTGACGTCAGCATTGCATAATCTATTGACTGTCCCCTTTTTATGTAATGTATGTTTGGAGTTTGTTTTAAAATGTACAAATTTTGGTGTTTTTTTTTTTTTTTTCCCCTGCGTGCTGCTCCTCCAATATTCCACGTTTGCCTCTCCATTGCCCTCTGGAGTTGCAGACTTGTAAGGCAGCGTTTCCATGGCTGGATCCAGCCGAGTGTTTTGTGTTTCTCTCTTAAAAACAGCCTCTGGAACATCTCAGCACCTTTTCTTTGCCAGGTGAGTTATTTAGAGTGTTAAAAGAACCCCCAATTTTTGGAGTTTCAGCTTCTTGTGCTGCTGGAGTCCATCAGCATCATAAACGGACTTTTATTGGAAACTTAGTAACACATTAACTTTGTCAGCATAAAACCGTTGTGGTTTTTCAAACTCATTTCGGAACTTGATGTATCCAATTCCCTCAGGCAACGTGGGGGTTGTAGAAATAATTTGGTGATGTTTTTAGGAATGCCTGGTTTTAGGGAAGGAAAAAACAAGAGAGGGTTAAGTTGTAGAAATGCACAACAAAGTGAGGGGTGGAGAAATAGTTCCATGATCTTTTCAGCAGTGCCTGTTTTTAAGGAAGAAAAAAAAACAGGGAAGAGTAAATATAGGTTGATGGAAGCTTGTAATTTAACTAATTAGTGGGAATGTGTATTTCAATTTTTTTTTAATGTGGATTTGATGACCTAAAAATGCCAGCTGAGACACCTCGAGGCCCCTCTTTGCCTGCTGCAGCTGCAGTCCCTGTGAGCACAGCTGGCACTGGGAGCTGCTCCCCTCGGTGGGCACAGCAAGGATCAGCCATGCTGGCTCTGGAGACGCTCCAGAGGAGCCCAGTGAAGGTGTGGGATGGGCTGGAAAATCCCAGCTCCTGGAAAATCAGGCAGCAGGAGCCTGGCAGGCTCAGGGGCACGGTGCCAGCGTCGGGGCCGTGCCCGTGGTGATCCCGCTGTCCCAGAGTGGCTCCAGCAGCTTTCCTGGCTGCCTGCCACTGTCCCCACTGCTCCCTGACACCCAACACTCGAGCAGCAGCGTGAGCCAAGAGCTGCTGGCTGCCTGGATTTCAGGGGGAGGAAGGGCTGCCCCCATGGGTTGGTTACTCTTTTCTCCATGAAATCCAACGTGGGTGGATTTGCCCAGAAGGTGCTGCTTAAAAACCTCTCAGAGCTGTGCTGCAGGAGCCACCGTGCTCATTAAGACAACACTAATTACATGGATAATTTGCTGGAGTGAACCTCAGCTGCAAAGCCACTTGTGTTAAAGCTCCTGAGGCTTTCACCTGTGGGGTGAAGCAGGGTTTTGGGGACACTGAGGGAGGAGGACACCGAGGACTCGGCTGTGCCACGGAGGGGCCAATGACTGCCAGGCTGCCCTGGCTCAGTTATCACAGTGCTGATGCTGTCTCTTGTAAAGGTACAGTACTGTGATAACTGAAGGATGGCAGCCATCTGAGCTTCATGGCATCCTGGGGCCACCAAAGCCACCACGCACCACGTCCTGCTCCACTGGAGTGTCCTCGTCTCACCTGGAACCTTTGGCATGAAAGTCACATTTATTTCAATAAAATCTTGCACAATTTGCCTCGTTATTGGTTGGTTCGTCTTGGGAGGGCTTCCAGAAATGCTGGGCTTTGGAAGAGTTCAGAAATGGTTCCCAAAGCAGCCTGGTGGATATTAAATAACAGAGAGGCCCCTCGGTGGGGGATACTTGGTAACAGAACAAATTACTCTGTAGCAAGAGAGAAAATGAATTCCTTTTATGATACTCTTTAATATTATTTTGTTAAGGATACCACAGTCGTGGCTGGCTACTGTACCTCAGAGGTCTCTGCATGGAAATAAGCGGTGGGAAATGGATTCTTTCAGCAGTGTTGTTACTGGTGGATCGAGGACAGACCTTTGCAGCATTTCCTCAGGGCTTCTCTGCTCTGTGAGTGGAAGACTGAATTTCCTGGGTCATTTTTACAAAAATCCCTTGAAACGAGGCGGTTTTGAGGTGATCTTTGTGCTGAGTTCACTCTGCAGTGCAGGGACACGACAGCAGAGGGGCCCCGCGGGCCACCTTGTGCTGCGAGTGTGAAATCCCAAGGTTTTTGCATAAAGTTTCGAACCCTTCAGAAATGTCCGTGCAGCGCCTGTTTCCCAGATTCCTGCCCTTCCCCGAGGAACTGGTGGCATTCAGGCTGCCGAGGCTGATGTGGCACTTTGCAGAGGTCACTATTTACTCCCCATCCTGAGTGGTCATTGACCCAGTGGTGTTTAGAAATTCTTTCTGGGCTGGATAATTCATGTCCAGCAGGGCTTTGCCCTGTGCTTCCCTGCTGCTCGGGGGAGAGGACAGGGATTAGCCTCGAGATAGCAAAAAAAAAATCGGTTTTTCATTTCCCTGCTGCTCACTGGAAGTTTTTGGGGCCAGCCCAGCAGGGTCAGCGCTGTGCAGCCGTGATGGAACATTTTGCCAGCCTGCGTCACTTACAGGGGGGAAATTATTACTGATGACAAAGGCTCGAGGCTCCTGGGGGAGGGCTGTGCCTCACCAGAAACTGCAAACAATAAAAAAAAAGACATCCTGCTACCAAGATCTTAAATTCTGCATTAAAATCTGAGCAGAGGCTCGAGGCTGCTTCTGGAGAAGAGCTGTGCCCCACCAGAAATTGCAAACAATTAAAAAAAGACATCCTGCTCCCAAGAGCTTAAATTCTGCATTAAAATCTGAGCAGAGTCAACCCTCAGCTTCCTCTTTCCAAAGGTTACATCAGCTCTTGATCAGGCAGGAATGTGCTTATCCCAAAAGGGAGCAGTGGTCATCTCTGCATTGGCAGCCCCACGGCAGAGCTGCTGTGATTCTCCTTCCTGTGCCACGCTCCCATTCCAGGATGGACAGGAGAGAGGAGGGGCTGTGGCATCCTGGCCATGGGAGCATTTGAAAGCTGCCCAGGCCTCTCTTTTTGCCTATTTCAGGATCCAGCAGGTGCTCAGGGAATGTGCATTCCCTTTCCTTGGAGAAAGGCAGGTGCATCCAGCCAGGTCCTCGTGGTGCTGCCCCAGGGCCAGCTCCGGGTGCTCCCTGGTGGAAAAAGTCAGCGTGCTGACTCCTTACAGAAACCAGCAAGTACTTTCCCTGCCCACAGGAAGCAAGATAAGTGCTCAGAGGCAGGTCCAAGGTTTGTCATGGATTGGATCTGAGGAATTCAGTTGCTCACCTGCCAAGCCTTGGCTCAGGTTTGAGGTTAATGACCAACCCGTGCCGTTTTTAGGGATGTGCAGTGGAGCTGTGCATGGGACACTCAATGTGGAGCTGCTGAACAGGGCACAGAGCCCAGCCCAGTGACTTGTGCCTCTCATTTCCTGTCACAACAAGCACAGCCTCGAGTTTTGGCACGAGACAGGAACTGAAGCACTGGCTGTGCCTCAGAACAGCACCTCTCCAGTTAGATTTACTGGAATTTATCTCCCTCTCTAGCACAGTTGACAAAGAGTCCATCTCCTTTTCCTGTAGCTTCCTCCTGATATGGGAATGGGACAGACTGGTGGGTTTGCTGTCCAAATATTGCTGCACATGAACAATGCAGCTCTCAGAGTCTCTTTTGCCAGTGGAGCACTTCCTCCCACCAACGTGTTGAAGCAAGACATAAACAACCTGCACGCAGTGATACAGCCTGAGAAATAAAGTCCAGCCTCTCTCTGATAAAGCTGTCTGGGATTTCTGGGATTGATCCCAAGGCAGTTTCTCGTGCTGTGTCTCAGCTGCTGTTCCAGATGGGTTTGTTCTTACCCAGTGGTTCTCAGGCTCTTGCATCAGGAAAGTCCCTTTTCCCATCTGGACTGTGCTGCTGCCTTCCCACCCACGTTCTGCATGAGGAGAGGAGCAGTTCTGCTCCTGTCATGTCTCCTCGGGGCTGTGAGGCTGCAGGCTGGAGCTGCTGCTCTGCTCCTGGCTGCCAGCCTCAACTCAGCCTTTTAAGGGTGGGAGCTGCTGCTCGGAGCAGCCTGGCCCTCCTGAGAGCATCAGAATTAAAGGCATCCATTGTCTGCAGGCCTTGAAACAGAGGAAGATGTTGCTTTTCCCCAAAATGCTTTTTTCCCCCCCTCAAAAATGTACCTTCTGTTACTGTTGGACTAAAACAAGAAGAATCCTTCCCAACAAAGCTGCAAGCACTCAGCCATTTCAAAGTCCAGCAGTGCCTCATATGAGTCAGACTCTTTTAATTGCTGCTCATTCAGATCTTCTCCAGTTTAGTGCAGACACTTGAACTTGAACTTTACCCCAGATCTTTGTGATTAAACATCTTTACAAACCTAGCTGCCTACTTGCAATGTCCCCGTGCAAATATTAGATGTACCAGAAAGCAACTTGGATTTATGTCTGATTAAGCAATTCCTCAGTGTGAGCCTGGAGTTGTTGGACAATGTGGAAAGAGCTCTGCTGAAGTCTGGCTGTTCTGTCTTGTTTCTCCCTGCAGCTGGGAAAAGCAGTGCCCAGGAGCAGTGTGAGAACAGAGGGTGACATGATCCCTTCTCCTTTCTCCATATTTCTGCCTGTGTCCCACAGTTTGGAAGCAGCTGCTTGCTGAGTTTTGTTGGATTATATGTAAACCCTGCATTTTGTCATTAGCTTGATTCACCAAGAGAAACTGTGACTTTATTTGATGGCTGATCAGGGACGAAAGTACTCAGCAGGAGCTGAGTGTTCCAGTGTGGTGCAGTATCAAAGTTAGCGCTGTAATTTCTGTATTTGGGCAGATGAGAAAGCCAAGATTGCACAAGTTGGTTCATCACTTGCTCTTCACAGCATTTCACAGGAGCAGGAGAGGTGCACAGAGCCATGTGTGGATTCATATACTCTTATGCAAGGTCTTTCCTTGATTTTGTGCAAATGTTATTCTTTTTCTGGGAGTGGTGAAACCAGAGGAAAGACCCCTCTACTCCAAAGGGCTTTGGCTCCCAGCTGTGCTTCAGTTCATAAGTGAAATTAAAATTCAGATCTCAAGTTCCCCTTTGACTTCAAGAGGCTGAGAGCTGCACTTTGGGTTTTGTGCTGCACGGGGATGTGCATCTGTCACTGGAAAAAACCTCTTTCAACCAGAGCAGAAAACAGAGAAAAAGATGAGGCTGCTGAGGTTTTTCCTTGGATCATCTTAAGTCAGGCACTGCAGCCTCACCCATAGCTCAGGACACAGCAGTTCCCAGGTCTGTGCCACCTTAAATTAAGGGGAATTTGCTCAGATTTGATGCTGTGCCAGGAGAGCCCAGAGCTGGAGGCTGTGGGGCAGGAGGGGTGGAGAGGGCAGGGGGTTGTTGGTGCTCTCTCTGCCACCTCCTCTCCACGGTGAATGTCAGAGCTCTGTTGACTGCCCTCCCTTTGAACGAGCTCCAGGAGCAGGCAGAGTACACTGAATTATTCAGGAGTGTGTTTAAACATTTGCACAAGGCTCAGGTTCCTCCTGCCTAAAACCAAGTCTGGCAGAGAGCAAATGGTTGCAGCTCGAGGTGTTGGTGGATGGACAAGGGAGCTGTGGGCCCCATCCCAGCAGCCAAGACCCCAGGCATGGCTCTCATCCCTGCTGCTGGCACCAGCCTGGGGATGAGGCTGCTGGAAAGTTCAAGGCCGTGAGTTGAGGGCTGCACACACAAAGGCAGCATCAGCACAGGTAAATTTGGTCTGGTGGTGGCAAAGAGCCCTGGAGAAAGAGCTGGGAGAGGAGCAGGGGACGTCAGTGGTTTAATTGTTTGCCATGATGGGAGCCTCACATCCTGCTTTTTTAAAATAAAGACAGCATGACTTTACAGTAACACAAAAAAGGTGAGCAGAAGCAATTCTTCCAGAGGGAAGTGAATGAGGAGGAGTCAATCCCTCTCCCGTGGAAGCACAGGCTATGCTGGATGAGATGGACACAAATCACAGAGACAATTTGAGAAGCTCCACGAGGATGTTCCTGATTTGGTGAGTTCCATGTGTGAACAGTTTCCTCAAACACGTGTGCTCACATTCCCAGAGTGATTAAAAAGTCACGTGGTTGCTTGAGCAAAATCTCCTCCCTGTGCAGAACACCACATCTCCAGCATCCAAAGCCCTGCTGCATCCTGCTTTGAAATGTATCCAGGGGACTCTGGAAATGAAAACTTCCAGAGGGTTATTGCTAATGAAACCTAATTAATTTTGGATGTAAATGTGCCAAGCTTCTGCAGTTGTGTTTACAGCCCCATTAAAGGAAAACTCACGGCAGTTTTATCTGACAATTATTAGAGGAACAGGGTTGTGTTTTGTTCCTTCTTAGACTGTGGACTTCTCACTTCTTCACCCCTTGGTTAAATGAAATGTCACAGCCTTTTAAAACAACTGCCTGAAATACAAGAGGAAATGAGGAAAACAGAGAGATGGGAGAAAATTCCCACACTGCTGCTCACCTCCATAGGTTTCGTGCACTGAGTGGTAACATCAGCTGTCTCCACCAGATTTTGTGCTGCAATCTGAATGTTCTCAGTAGGTTTGAAACCCTATATTCAAGTTCACTGTGACAATTCTCTTAATGTATACTGTGCCATTGAAAGGTGACCCAGAGTGACAGACACCATCACATTTCTCTAAGATCCCTGACACTTTTTTTCCCTTCCCACAGCAGCCATGTGGTCCTGCTGACTCCTTTTAACCTGCACAGAAGGACTGGGGCACTCAGCTCATCCTTAATGGGAAAAAACTCCACTTTCCTCCGGATTTGGAGCTTGTTTGCCATCCTGCCTCGATTTCTGAACCCTCTGTGCCATTATGAACAGCATCCTTCATGGAAACACAACCTTAATTCCCAATCTCCTTAAGTCAGAGGGAGGGGGAATATTATAAACCCCACCTCAAAATGCTCTTTATAACCCAGAGTGAAGAATTGTAATTTCCAAAAGTGCACATGAGGAAAACAGCAGTGGCAAAGTGAGCTTTGGAATTTGGCCAGGCATTAAAGATTTTAGAAATGCTACGTGCTCTGTGTCACATGTGTCCCCCTGAATGGGACAGGGAACATGGACAGTGCTGGGCATGACCTGAGAAATGCCCCAGCCATGTACACAAAGCTCTGGGGTGTGTGGACAGAGAGGGACATGATCAATATTGGATCATTTTGGTGACAAACGTGGCATTTCCCATCCAGCAATATTTAAATATTGCTCTGGTTGAGGTCACTGCTCTGCTTTGTGCCTCTCCACCAGCACACTCCAGTTCCAGTAAGTGCTAAACTTGCCCTTATAAAACCCAGCTGTTGCACATACAGCTTTTTCTGGGATGTATATATATCTGTCCCAGAAAAAAAAAAAAAATAAACAAACACCAAACATATATCTCCATAAATATCCGTGGATGTGGAGTCAGGCCATGAGCAGGAGCTTTGTGTAACTCCAGTGGTGTGGCTGGCAGGCAGCCAGGCAGCGAGTGGGTACCTGTGAGCTGTGCCAGCACCGAGCTCATCCTTCTGGAAAAGGCTGTGCTGGGAAGTGGATGAGCTCAAGAAAATGCATTTGAGCTTCTGGGCGGTATTGATTTGTCTTGATGTGTTTTATTAATCTGCTTGAAGCACAGTAAAAACGTGCTGGTGGAATGAGTAGGAGTTCAAGGGAGGGGGAGCCACAAGTGGAATTTGGAGCTGGCCACCATCACCATCTTCCTCCTTTGCAGCTGCTCTAGAGCTCTACACAAACCCAGTTTCTGCTTCCCAGCAAGGCACAGAAGGGATATTTTTCAGCTGAGAAATCTAGGGAGAAAATGAAAATAAAACTGTTGGTTTGGTGTAAGAACAATGAAGAACCAGAAAGATGGAAACGGGAAAAAGCAGACAATGAAGGCAAGCATGAACATGAACATGAACACGCCTACTGCAGAGCTGAGCAGCATCTCCACTCTCCCCAGCTTGGAACAAAGTGAGTGAACTCCATCCCCCCGGCCAGGAAAGTCGGGAATTGCCTCCTGTTCCACCTCCCACACAGGCTCTGGCAGCTGCTCCAGCCCTGCCCAGGAAATCCCCCTGCAGCCCGGCTGGGGCACCCTCGGAACCAGGGCTGCTCTGGGGGCTCAAAATCTAATCTTTGTTTTGGACGAGTACCCTTGGACTACTGACATGAAGTAGCTCTCCTTCCCCAAACTTAGATTATTTACTTAAAAAAAAAAAAGAGTTGAGCACCATCTTTAGAAGTAGTTAATTACTCGGAAGCAATTCACACCTTCCCTGTGTCTCAAAATAAATTCTCTCACTTGCTTTTCCAAGCAGAGCCCTCTGAAAACCGTGTCACCAGCGGGGTTTCACTCATGTTCCGTGAGCACAGGAAGCTGAAGATAAATTCAGCAACAGATCAGATGTAAAGAACTTGTGCACTATTCTATTTATACAGTCTGCCACGAGCAGCCAGGGGCCTCACGGGCTCGGAGGGGATGGGGTGCAGGGGTACCCCGTGAAGGGGTGACTTGGAATACCCAGGCTTTGGCTGGGTGTCCCCCTCCTCCAGCACGGAGAGAATCAAAAATATAATTCATAGAATCGTTTCTAATTTCAACAGCACTCTGCAGAAGCGTACAGGGGCACAGAGCTGTTCTGAGAATGTTTTCAAATCCTGCTACAGGTTTAGGAATTTTACATCTCCTTTTACTCATCTCCCAGTGCCTCTGACTTCATTGCATCCTCCTGAATTTTGCTGATGTCAGTGAGGAGAACCAGGTCTCAGAGTTACTGCCAGGAACAAATCAATGACAAACTGGAACCATTTAGAAAGTGTTAAATCACCTTTATATAAAGTCCTGTCAATCCCAAGCTGATGCCATCAGTGATTTAAAGCTCTATACCATATGCCCCTCACTGTACCTTGAAATACAAGGGGGAGAAAAAAGCTTTTAAAACATTTAAAGTGTTTAAAGTAGAGTGGAAATACCCCATTTCAGAGGGAAAGGTGAAGCTTGAAATGAAACTGCAGAGCTGACAAGAAAGGGATAATCCATGCATCCCTCCCTACTCCTTTAAAGAAGGCTACGGGAGGGAATTTGTTGGAATTTAGTTTAATTTTAAAATCACAAATAGCAAGACAGATCTCATCTTCTGTATTTTGCCTTTTATTTTTTTTTTTTGGTGGAGAGTATCAGTGCACCCTAGAATTTGCAAAATAAGGAAGACTGTAAGATACAAAGTAATTCTTCAGATGTGTCACTGCACACCAGTACAGTAGTTAGAGGGAAAAAAATAGATTAATTTTTATTTATTTACTTTTCTGCAGCTCTTTGCAAGCCTCTTCCCTTTCTAAGCAAGAATCAAAGTCAGCCACAAATACAGATGATTAATTCCTTAGAGAAAACTACTTTTAAGAGTTTTAATACAAAATTACATCTTTCCCATAGGCTGGAATGTTGTGGTGAACACAGACAGTTTTGGGTATAGGATGGAAATCTCCCCCTGTTATTAACATAGTTCTTGGAGGAATTTTTAGAAGCACGTTGATTTCATCCTAGTTTCATGTCACAGAACAACCAGCAGAAATCAGCAGTGTCCCAAAATCAAGGAAAAGAAGACAAAAGCTCACATAGCAGACAGGATTGGGAGACTGAACACACAATTTCAGTGAAATCCAAATGCCAGAGCAGCTCAGCCCGTTTGTTTTTTTGTTTGTTTGGGTTTTTTTTTTTGTTGGTTTTTTTTTTTTTTAAGTGAGGTGTGTGAGAATTGAATTCTGGCTGAAGGACCTTTGGGAGCCTGGGTCATTCCTGGGCGTGGTCCTGAGCTCTGGGCATGGATTTAGATGGAGGAGAGGTAAAGCTGCTCTTCTCCACGAGCAGCCCCAGGCTAAGCCCCTTATGCAATCCTTGGTCACAACCTCGGCTGGGCTGGGCTGGGCTGGGCAGCTCCAGGATTTAAGGACTTTTGCAGCATCAGTTGCTTTGCTGAGAAACAAGCCCTGCCTCTAAGGCATAAATAATGCAGATCTGGTGTGGTTTTCAACATGAAAACGCACCAGGAAAACTGATTTTATCCTGATCAAATCAAAGCCATGGAAAGAAAGAGAATTGTTGGAAGCAGCTCCTGCAGGTAAAATGTGGGGGAAAGGGAACAAGGAGAGGTCAGGCCTGGGAACATCCACATGAATCTTGGATATTAGGGGATAATCCTTCCCTGTGAGGGAGGTCAGGGTTCCAGTGATGCTCAGAGAAGCCCCTGAATCCCTGAAAGCATCCAAAACCAGGTTAGATGGGGCTTGGAGCACCCTGGGGTAGTGGAAAGTGGCAGGGTGTGAAATTTTTGGGATTTTTAACGTCCCTTCCAATCCAGACCCTTCCATGATTTAACCTTTCTTCTTCCAGCCTCAGGCTCTTTTCTAATCCTGAGATTACCAAAGTGATGGAGACAGGGTGAGGCTCCAGTGCTTTCCCACAGTGCATGGTTAATCCACACCCAGTGGGCATGAGGCTGGGGAAAAAGGTGAACATGGTTAAAATCATCCAGAATTACAAAAATCATCCAAATTACAGCCTGCTGGTTTTTGCTAGCTGAGGAGAAGGGGCTGGCTTGATTCCTCTTGGGAGAGGGCAAAAATGGAATCAATGATTGTTTCTTTAGTTTATAAATTACAGGCACCTGCACATGTGCACTCCCAGGCCATCAGCACCTGACTCCCAGCTGCTCCCAGGTTGATTTTCTGGAGAAAAAGGTCAAAAACTCGGGATTGCTGGGACACAGCAACTGTAGTGGTGTGTAAACACTTGAGAACAGCAAGGAGCCTTTCACACCTGCCACACGTGAGAAAACCTTGATAAAATGATGTCAGTGTGCTTAGTTTGAGTTACATGGAGGGGAAACTTTTATCAGAATGGGTTTTTTAATGACTTATTCATCTTTTAGGACAATTCCCCCAAAAGGCAGCAGCAGATTTACTCTTATGTCAGAAGAAAATGTCAGATACGTGTGGTGTGTGGGAAGCAGGGGCGAATGATTTCATTGAACTGAATCATTTTCTTACTCGTGTTACTTCCACTTGTGCCGTTTCCTGTGACTTTGACAAGAGTTTGAAACCGCAGTGAAGAAACCAGTTTCTTTTCAGTGCAGACGGGAGGATTTGTGAGCATCTCATTTCAGCGGTTGTTTACACCGGCTCGTTCACATCGGTGTGAGAATGGAAATGAGATTGTGGGTTTGTAAAAGATGATGCAAACACACCTGACGGGAGGTTGTAGCTAAGTGGGGGTCGGCCTCTTCTGTAAGTAGCAATAGGACAAGAGGAGATGGCCTTAAACTGTGCCAGGGCTGCTTTAGTTTGGACATGAGGAGGAATTTCTGCTTGGCAGGGGCTGCCCAGGGAGGTTTGGAGTGCCCATCCCTGGAGGTGGCACAGCGCTCTGGCCTGGGTGACTGGTTGGACTCGATGCTCTTGGAGGGCTTTTCCAATCTCAATGATTCTGCCATTCCGTAATTCTCCAGCTCAAACCGCACCGTGACAAGCTCCGGCCATCTGCGGAGGTGACAGCCGGAGGTGACTGGGCTGGGGAAGAAGCCGCAACTCCGGCACTGTCCGAGCCGGTGAGGGAGGCGAGCACGGACTCGCGGCCCGGTTCGGATGTGAAGGGGCCGTTCCCACAGCCGGAGCGGTTCCGACCCGGGCCTGACCCGGTTCCGTCCCGCGCGGGGCCTCAGCCGGGGCCGGCCGGGCCCAGGCGCCTCCCCGGGGCGGTGCCGGGCCCGCGGCCGCGCATGCTCCGCTGGGGCCTGCGCTGTGCCGGGACCTCCGCCCTCGGCTGTCCGCCCTCCGCCGCCAGCGCCGCGGGCCGGCCCCGGTCTGCGCCGTGTCTGCACCGGCTCCGCACCGGATCCGCACCGTGTCCGCACCGCCCGGCCCGGCCCGGGCTGCGCCGTGTCCGCACCGTGTCCGCACCGAGCGCCCCGGGCCGCCCCGCGGGGCCGCGCCGCCCCGCCGGGCACCACGGCAGCGGTGAGTGAGGCCGGCCGGGGGGAGCCGTGAGGGCGGTGCGGGCGGTGCGGGCGGTGAGGGCTCCTCTCCCGGGGAGGCTCCGCGGGGGCGGCGTGCGGCTCTGCCGGCGGCCGCGCCCGGGTGGCCTGAGCCGAGAGGGGCCGGTGCCCCGGTATACGGAACCTCCTGATCCGGGAGGAACCGCTGGGCCCCCTCTGTCCGGGAGGCTGCGGGTAGAGGTGCCCTTGGTGCCCCTAAAGCAGGGGTGGGGGCAGCGCCGTCAGAGCCACGTTTCGGCCCTGGGTTTCGGCAGGAAGAACGGCAATGAAACAGCTCCGTTTGAGGCCGCCGGTGGGTTTGGGGGAGTTAAAAATCCCCCGCGGCCCGTGGGTGAGCTCTTTGTGCCGGGGAGATCCCGCAGCTTTCCCCTCCCGGGCAAGCGACAGGCCTGGGTGTGTTGATGGTGTCCAGCTGTCGGTCTGGCAGCTCTTCTCTGTACGCCACAGGGACATTTCGGGACATTTTTCACCCCCTTTCCCCCACGGGAGGCAGGTGACAGCCGTGGTGGGCCATCTGTGGCTGGGTATCCATCACCACAAAGGACACGCAGGGATGCAGAGCAGGGAACCTGGCGGCAGGCGAGGTGTGCCGGCTTGGGCGCCTTCTCCAGATGCCTAAAATATAATTCTGCTCTGGGTTGGGTAATGGCAGAGAGTCGGAACTAAATCGATCTTCCAGACCGATCTATGGTTCTGTAATCGTGTTGAATTGGGATTTTTAAAATCCATGCGTGAGGAGAGCCAGGACAAGTGTGAAACACATCAGGCCTGCTGCTAATAATGTAAATTGAGAGTTGAAAGACAACTCAGCAGTGGCTCAGTGTGGCAGGAGAGGATGGATCCAGCTCTGTTCAAGCACACACTGACCCTGTGCTTAGGAGGATGCAGTGTCTGCCCAAGGCATTAGTAATGGGAAGTCATATTTTGAGGCATGTCTAGAACGCACAGTGCAAGAAAACCTGGGGATTTTTATTTGTGATTCTTTTATTGGGGGAGGCAGATGGAAATAATTCAAAACCATGTCAGTGTTTAAACCAAACTCCCATGAACGCAGCTGTGCTTGGGGAAGATTCCCTGGAGTTTTATTTCAGATTGGAGTGGATGTACTTTGGTACTGCTTTATTCAGCTCCTGGAGCTCTGTATTAAGTTCAGTTTTGCCCTTATAAGGGGACTGGGAGGCATTTCCTCCTGGCACTTGTTTTTAAAACACACAGGAAGTTGCACCTTGATCTGGGTCTGCCTTAGGTGATACCAACACAGGTGCTTTGAAATGCGGGGCCAGCTCAGGACGCGCTGCTCTGGCTGGGCCAACAAACCTGTCAGGTTTGAGATGTTCAAAGTTTGTCGTGGCAGGGAGATGCTACAAATAGTTTTGTCAGTACATTTCTAGTGATTCAGTTGTTAAATATGTTATTTATCTAAGTGTCACAGTATCTGCAAGCTCTCCCAAACCCGGTGACACAGTGTATCTTTTTGGCCTTTGGGAAAGGTGATGTGAGAAACTCGTAAAAAGCCAGGCTGAGTAGGTTTAAACTCGAACAAGATTATAAACACAAAATGGAGACAGTTTTTAAGTTTGTGAACTTCTGGAAGGTTGTGCACTGCACAGTGAGTTCAGAATTAATTGCAAAGCGTTCCTCTTTTTGAGAGGTAGCTTCCGTAAATGTTGAACTGTTTCTGTGTGTTCAAAATGTCTGTTCGGTGATTTTAGTTAAAAAGCAATCAGGAATATTTAATACAAAAACTTTGAAAAGCAAACCTGTATCAGTTGTGAAGCAAAAAGGTGAAGTGCACCTGAACAGTCTCTCAGGGGTTAAAATCAGTATTCCTTTTAAACTCATTTTTCCCTCGGTCAAGCAGAGTCTGCAATTTCGAGTTAGTTTAATTCTTTTGCCTGACCTCTTCGGGGCTGGAAGCAAGGCAGCGTTCTTACGAGTGGTATAAATTCAGGAAGTTTAGACAGACATTTCTGTAGTGGTTTAGTCTTGCAAATAAAGACAGAATACAGAAAAATCAGCTTCCCTTTTTTTGTGTGGAAAGGAAAAATCTGTTTTCACAGGTAGCATCCTGACAGCTTCACCTCTTTCCCACCACGTACTTCCCCCTGCTCCCTGGATTTGGAGGTGAAACATCTTTTTATTCAACAGAACTGGCCTCAGGTGCCTTGACACTTTCTGATCTGGCATGAGGAAGAGGCTCAAAATGAGGAAGGGAGCTTCAAAATCCAGCCCCCAGACAGATAATCCTTGTGTTGGGTGTGAATTGCAGCAGAAAGAGCCACTCTGATTCCATAAAGAGGAAGGTGTTTACATTGTTTGGAGCTTTCACACATAAAAACAAACCCTTAGGACTGCTTTTATCGGGGTGTGAAAAAGGTTGTTGTGAGAATTTCTGACCCAGAAAGGAGCTCGAGAAGCCAGATTGTGAAGGGGCTCGGTTCCTGATTTGTCTCGTGTCCAACGGCAATTAAAAATGATAAAATGTTTTCTTCTGGGTGAAAAAGTGGCAATATTCACGTTGCTCTTTTTCGGCCGGGCCAGCAGTTTGCAATTCAGGCATGATTCCTGTAAACTCACTCATAGTTGCTCCAGATCTTTGAAGCACTTAAAATGCAATTAGGTTTCAGGTATTGGTGATGGCAAACACTTGCTAAATTGATAGAAAATGGCTTTTACAGTTCAAGCACATAATTCAGGCAGTTAATGCTGAAAGCCTGGTGCAATAAAGCTTTTCATGGCCTAATACTGCTCAGTTTTGCTGGCAGGGTGAGACAGAAATGCTTGAACCTCATCAAGAAGGAAAATGGAGCCTTAAAAAAAGAAAAAAAAATCAGCATTTTGGGGTTTTGGCAGCTCAATTGCCACTTCCATCTCTTGCTGTAGTTTCTATGCAGGACATGAAGTGACAGATGAAAGGGGGTTGTTCTCTCACTTGATTTCTTTAGCAGCACTTTGGGGCTCCCATCCAGGTTTTGTTTTACATAGACCCTTCCAAAAAAACTGGCAGGGTGCTGAAAACTACTGGAAGAAGAAGTTGCTGATGGTTTTCTTGGGCAAAATGGCTGCAGTTTCTCTTGTCTGAAAGTGGAGAGGAGGAACTACAATTTAGTGGTTGTAATGTCCTGGCCTGTTGCAGACAGGTGGGTTTTTAAAGAACATGTCCTGACCATTTTCTTCATCATGAAAGGCTTTCTAAAACTGCAAACAGTTTTGCTAGCTGCAGTAATTCTTGGTTTTGTTTTTTTTTTTCCCCTTGAACTGGTTATATAAATGTAACATAAGTTGCATAACTGACAGAAAAATTGAGCTACAGGAAACTGGGAGAGCAGTCTGGACGTGGAAAAGTAAAGTCTGGAGCAATTACTCTGCATATCAATAATGCCTTTTACACAGTGTGGCAGGTTAGATAACAGTGATATTAATATGATTCTCTGCATGTGGTGTGGTTATGATTCTGCCTTGAAACTGCTGGCACGTAAAATTATTCTGGTTAGCTTATCCTAGATTTCCTTCTTTCCCCTATGGGGTGTAAAAGGTAATCTGGGAAATAAAGGAAAAGAGTTGGAAGTTGAGGGAAAAGCAGAGGATTTATGCATTATCCTGAATTGTGGAGAAAAGTAGTGCTGAAAACCTGGGGGGAAAAAAAGGAGTTTTTACCTGAGGAGGAACCAACCTGCAGAATAAGGTGGAAATAAGGAGAGAGTAGGAAAAATGTCAGATTAAATTGATTTGGTGTTGCTGTTGGTCCTGCTTGGATGTGGTTGCAAATAATATATTTCTGGAAATAGCAAGAAGGAGCCTTTTCAAGGGGATTGGCTTTGGGAAACTCAGCTGTCATAAATCCATTTATCTGGTAGCTTTGCCTTATGATAGATTTTCCTGCTACTCCTTTGAAGCAAGTGTGCTGCATAAGGGAGGCTCTGCTAATAAAGGGAGTTAATCCAGTGTTTAATGAAATATTCTCTGAATTTTGAAGCATGTGGGATTTACTGAGAGTCAAGAGTTTGGCCCTAGTTCCCAAAGGCATAATTCCCTTTGAACACAAAATCTGACTACTGCTCTTCCTCCTTCCAGGAGAAAACTCCTAAAGGAATTTGCACATTCCTGCCTTGTTTATAAAATGGATTTGAGAGGGGCTTTGGCTTGTTAAGGCCCCAGAATATAAATACAGTTCAAATTTGTAGCAGTTTTGGACTCCAAGTGCTGTTTAGACTTCCTTGAGTGTTTCCTGTCTCTTCCAGCTATTCCAAGACTGAGTGGAATTTGTCTTGCTCATCAGGGGGCCCAGCTGGAGTTTAGCAGGATATTGAAATATTAAATTGTATTAGTGATACTTTAATAATAACCCTTCAATGTGGTGCATATATTCTCTCAAAATGAGTTTATTGGTCTTTCACTTCAGATCTTTGAAAGCACTTCATTTTCCTGGCTGGAAGCTGGCACTGAGCTAATATTGACTAATGTCATTTGGAACAGGAAAAAATTGTTGTTCAACTTAGGAAATCTGGAAAACACCCTTAACACCTTGTTTGTCAGGAAAAGGACAGATCTAAACCTTCCACTTTTTTATTTTTTTAGATAAGGAAAATGGAGCAGACAGTGCTCAGTCCATGACTGGGACAGGAGGGAGGAGAGGGAGCACAATTTGTTTGTGTAAGGACTCAAATTTTCAGGAAATGAATTTGGCAGAGGTGACTTTCATGTTCATTTTGAGCCACCAGCAGCACGGAGAGAGATACATTAAACAAAACAAGCCTTGAAAACCTTGGCACCTGGACAGTCTAAATGACTTCCTGGTCCTTGCCATCCATGAGTACCTGGCTCTGCTCTCCCCTGGATTTTACTAACTATGATAACAAATGCAAAGCAGGTTTTTTTTTTATTTATGTGTTTTGTTCTGTTTGATTTTTGGTTCTTTTTTTTCCTTTTCATGAAGATAAATTAGTTGTAGAACGTCAGATGTTTAAGGGGAAAAAAAAAAGTATTAAAGTGCTGCATTAGGCTCAGTCTTTTGTATTTCAATCTATTTTGCATGGGTTGTTTTTCTTGTCTCCAGGATATCAAACTCTCACCTCTTCTCTCAAGCTGGTGGCCTTCTGCATGGAAAAAAGGGAAAAAAAAAAAAAGCAACTTACCCTCAGTGCTGAGGTTTTGTATCCAAAGCAGCTGGAAGGTGGCATTTGCAGGTCACTTTGTGTGATGTTTTCTTGTGCACTCAGCGTTTCGTGTTTACCGAGGATGCACAAGAAATAACCTTTCACTTCCTGGACGCTTCTGTATTTCACTTTTCCTCAAAGTAAGGCAAAGCAGGCACTGATAATTTTGAAATTGCTGGGGCTGAGAGTTTAAAAGGTCATAAAGGACCAGAGGTCAGGGAGCCTGAGCTGTATCACACCTTTGTGTCAGCCTGTTTTCACCTTCCACAGCTCTGTCACCCTGTGCTACAGGAATTACCCTCCCTCTAGAAAAAAAAAGGATGACAAATTCACTGTTTGCCTCTTTGCTCTTTCCTGCTCTTGATCTGTATTGCATTTGTATTAAATTATATTATTTTTTTTTCTTTCTGCCTTTCTTTCTTGTCCTTAATACTCAAGCTGAAAGGTGCATTTGATTTTTGGTAATGAAATAACAGCTGCAATTCCCAGATTTGACACTTGCTGCCTTCCAGTGTTCCTGATGGAAAAGTCAGTTTGATCTCTGCAGGTTGTAATGGGCACCAGGTGCTTCAGAAATGGATTTATAACCTTGTAACTTTTCTATTAGAAACCTCAGGGCTTGGCTAAAATGTCTTTTATATGACTTAGGTATCGATTTGTAGAAGTCTCTTCATAACTCCAGGCTCTAAAGACAAGGAATAGTCAGGAATTCTTGGTCAGAGGGAAGGAACCTGTGTGATCCCTGATTTTTGGTAGGATCATAACAATTCATTGCCAAGGAAATTTGTGCTCATTGTCCTGAGGGGAACATCGAGGTTGTTTATTGATGATACAGAGCAAACCCCCATAGAGATGCAAATGGAACCTTTGTTCTAACACGTGGAAAAAATCAACTTGCTGTTATTTTACACCGACAATTGCTTCGGGAGGAATTGGTGACCTTGAACAACTTTCTCGTAGTTGTGGGCTTGATTAGCAGAGGAGAGCCTGGCTTTGATTTCGATGTCAAAGCCCCACAGGGTGAGTGAAAGGACATGCAGGGACTGCCTCAGAGCTGCATTTTCACCACACGACAGCGATCTTCTGCCAAGTTAAAAAAAAAACCAAAAGAAACAACCAAAACCCTGTGGGTTTTACAGTCCTTACAGCTTCCTGCACATGTGACTGACAACTCAGCCAGATATATAAGCCAAGATACATCAGCAAATAGGCTTGGCTTAGAATGAAGGCACCTTTTAAATCCTGAGTGCTCTCTGTGGCAGCACAGCCTTAAAACACCTAAAGCTGAGGTGCTGATCAGATTAACTGGGCTGTGAGATTAACTCTTCACCCTTTGTTGGGATGTTTACCTCGCAATTAAAAGAGTGTGCTACCTCCAGGTTTGATCACGCCGTGTTCTTAAGAGTTTGCTGTTGAATTAAGTGAAAAAGAAACCAATATTTTCTTCGGTTTGTGGTGGGTGTGGAGGTAGGAGGGGCATCCTTGAGGTGCTGCTTTCGGGAGGTTTCTCCTCAGCTCTGTGGGAATTTGGGAAAATTCTGGGTGAGGAACACCCAGGCTGAGTGGAGGTGGAGGAGTTTGGTTCCATCAGGCACAGAATTGTTCACAGAATTTTTCACACAATTCTTCTCCCCACGCTTGCACCACAGCCTGGGGCTGGTGCTGTCTGTGCATCATTTCCCGTTCCTATAGAACCGCCCTCTGTCTCTGAACTCGAAATCTTCATTTTATGTGACTAAGGCAGCACCTGCCAGCCTGTAAATCTGTATCCCTCACCTCCTGACAGCTCCTCATTGATTTTGTTTCGTGCTTTGTCTGATGAACGAACTCCTCAGGACTTGTTCGATCCGCTGTGTCCTTGTTACTGAAGCTCTTGATGAAGTTTTAATTAGCAGTTAAATTGCTGTGCTTGTTTGTGTGCACACTCTGCTCACTCCCTTTTGAGTTCTGTTAAAGCTCAGCTTTGCACACACAAATCGCTGCCCATCGCTGAAATTATTACCCAAAAAACTGGATTTCTCCAAGCTTTGTGGCGAGTTCAGCCTTTGAAATACAGCTGAGATGCAAACCACTCTTCCTGATAATTTTGCTGATATTGCAAAGGTTTTTGTTAAAACCACAACTTTTTCCAGCCAAAACCAGGGAAAAGAAGATTTACTGCCTATTTCAGCTCACATTTTGGAAGCTTTTTAATCTGCAGTAGTTCTGCATTTAGGGCCAGGCCAGCTGGCAGATGTGCACATGATCACTCACAATGTCCCACCCCTGCTCTGCTGGGTGGGACAATTCCTTTTTTTACCAATAAACTCTTGACAACCACCAGTAAAGCAGGGACACCTTCACCAGGCTCTGGTGTACATCTGCTCACAGCCACAGCAATTTTAGAAACGTTTTAAGGGATGTCCTAATCACCAAGTTATCCTGTTTAAAAAAAAAATAAAAAATTCTCTCTTCAATATGGTTTAGAAGTACTCAAAATGAATGGAGATGAGCAGCTTTCCCAGGCCATTTCAGGATATTTATTTATTAAAACCTAGTGTTGCTCAGTTCCAGAGACAGAGAAAGTTGGGTGTGGTTAATTAGCAGGGAAAACTGACAGAATGATCCTTACCTTTTGAACAAATAAACATTTACGGTCCTATAAAACTTTTCTACATGTCTGTACTCATTGGGAGGGCACAGTCTGAAAAAGAAATATTTAATTTATTAAGCCCCAACCAAAGGCTGGAGAAGCAGCTTTGTATGTTATATCTCTGTGTTAACAGAACTTAATTTTTTTAGGATTTAGTTTAGAATCAAGCTCTTAAGGATAGGGTTGGCTCTATAGAGAGCAAGGACTCAGCTCTGTGAACATCTCATTATAAAATGGGCTAAAATGGGATAATTCCCTTTTCCCCCCTCATGCAGAGTCAGGGGTGAGCTAGAAAATGAGGATAGGAAGGAAAAATTCCTTTTTGGGAATTGGAGCTGGCTGCTATGGAGGAGCCCAGGGTGATGGGTGCTCTTCAGCAGAATTGGTGACTCAGAATTGTGTCCAGGAGTTGGCTCTGGTTGGAGTTTTTGTGTTGAGCCTCACATCATTTTCTCAATTTCCAGCTCAGGTTTGTCTTCCTGCTTCCTGCTTCAATTTGCATTTGATCCTGATTATTTCCTGGAGCTGAGAACTAAAAATATAAACCAGGGTGGGTTTTTATCTGGGAGCATGAGTAATGGGGGGGGGGATGGTGAGGCCAATTAATTATGCAATAATTGTGTTCTTTCCTCTTTCATTTTGTAGCTGTGGTCTTGGTCTAAGTCAAAGGCTCTGGCTTTAGGAAGAGAAAAATTGTAATTTGACCAGGATGTGTTTTTAATTCGATAAAATGCTTAAGAAAATAAATACTTTCTACACCAGTCCTCTCATGAAAAGGCTGGAACATCTTTCATGTAGCACTTTAGTAATAAATAATTTCTAATACAATTAACACCTCAGACATCCGTTTTTAACCTGTAATTGGATTTATTGCCAGATTAAAGGTGTGTGTTTCAGTCCTGTTGATAAGTAGCAAGGAATGGCTGTTCCTGGGATATCTGGAATTCTCTTCCCTTGCCCCATCTCTTTGCTCTCCTGTTACAGTAGGCAGCAAAAAATTCACAAAGATTTAAAAATTGTGCCTTTGGCTTCTGTAATTCTCAATTAAACTTTCATCATTCCCTGCTGAAATGGCAGGGTGGCTTTTCCAGAGGCTTTTTTTTTTTTTTTTTTTTTTTTCCTTTGGGGAAGGTGCCCATGGAATGAGATGGGTCCTTCCCAATCCAAACCATTCCATCATTCCAGACCAAGCATGTGATGAGAACTGGCAGAAAACAGAATTTAAATGAAGTCCTTTGCCCTGATTTCAGTGACTTCTGGTCACAATCCATTAGCTCTGGATTTTTTGAGAAAAAAAATAAGAAGTGGGTTGGTATTTCTGGAGTGTTTAACACTTAATAAATCAAGGCTTTTAATATCACCAAAATAAAAACGTACAGAGCAAGTGTTGTAAGTGTAATTAGTTTTCCTTGCTCTGATTGATGAGGAAATAGTTCCATGCAAATTTCTCTCTCTTGGGAATCGAATTCTCCCCGTGGTGATTTTGTAAAACAGGATTATGTTTGGTTGTTTTTTTTTTGTGTAAATTGAAGTGAACTTGCTCATGAGAATGTTTTCTTGTTCCACTAAAATATCAGATTTTCAGCAGAGATGAATTGTACGGCGAGCACTGAAGGGGGACAAAAATAGACTGTGCACTGATGGATTTGTTGAGTTTATTTCCCTGTAAGAATGAGGAAAATTACTCCTTTTTTTTCTATTTACATGGAAAGATGTACCTGGAATTGTGTGGAGAGATACAACAGGCAATTTTTAATTGCAAATAATCTTTTATATAAAGATAACCATTGTGTATGCACAAAAGCCCCAGACATAAAAAAGAAATATTGGCTTTTTTATTGGTGGCTAAATATAATTTATGTGAATTTCCATTTGAGGAATGAACCAATTGGACTTTGTGACATAAATACCAAGGCAGAAATGCAGCTTGGCTGTGGCCACGTTTCCAGGTTGTGACACCCAGGGCAATATTTTGATTTGAAAATCAGATATTTGCCTTCTGTAAGGTACATATGGTAATTCTCAAATTGCTTAAGAAATGTGCTGGAGGGTTGGTACATCCAAATTACTGCAGGAATTACAGATTTATTATTTTTTTTTTTCCTAAAACTGATTGTTCTATGAGTTTTGTCTAAAGTCTTTGATTAAACAGAGCTCTGCTTCATGTCCCTAATATTTATTTAATGTGTACTAAAATATTCTCTCAGGTCTCTGAATTCTGAAGCTATTCAAGATTATAATTTTTTATTTATTTTTTTTTTAAAGTGCTGATGCATTTTGAGACAGTTCTCATGGGATAACAACGCTCTGGTAATTACAGTGACAGGGCAGTGGTTTTTGAACCTCCCCAAAATCCAGAGGTTTCTGTAAATTATGGCAATGCCTGATGTGGGATTGCTCGTTTTTATAAGGGATGAACCAAAAACAAGATGAAATTGGAGGTTTTGTTATTCAGATTCCTGCATGATAACTTACAATTCAATTTCTGAATTGTTTTTAAAGCCACAAAAAAAGAAAGTTCTTTATGGAGAAAGAGAATTTCGAGCTGAAAGCCTCTCTCTTTTCTTCCCTTTGCTTTTTATTCATGATCTCTTTTAAGGCACGAGCATCACAATTAGATTATTTCTTATTTAATTATTGGGTCAATATCACTGCAGTTCTGGCAAAGACTTTTGTTTATTTGATTTTTTTTAAAGCAGGAAATATTCCAGATGCTTCAGAAAAATTCTTTTTTTTCCATGGATTTTGGGGTTTGGAATTGTGGATGTAAAGCAGCCAGTTTCATCACAGTGCATAAAAAAAAAAGAGGGGAGAAGTGTGATTTGTGATTTCAGATTCCTCAGACTTGTCTCTCTCGTTTTTTTTTTTTTTTTTTTCTTTCCCTCTGTCTTTCCAAATTTCCTGGCTGTGGAATTCACAAATTTCCCTTGGAATTTTTTTTCCAGCTGTGTTCACTCCTCTGTTTTCTCATTTGTAGGAACGTGAAAAAAAAAATCCGGGGGGGGGGTGTGGGGGGTGTGTGTGAAGCTACACTCACAGCTCAGTTAAAATTAAAACCAAGTTTTTGCAGCAAATAATAAATTCTAAATTTACCCTTCCCCCTCCCAAAAAAAAAAAAAAAAAAAAAAAAATCAGAAAATTTCGTGTCTCATGGTCTCTGAGGCACAAAATGTGCTCTTAGTTCTGGTATCAAATTCAAAAGGGGAAATACAAAACCCCAGTTCTAGAGCCCAGTTCCTGTTTTTGTGACTTGACAGTTTGAGCTGGGACTTCGTTGCTGCTGGGTTTTGTTCATTTTGGACTCAGACAAATTGGTTTTAATGGTTTATAATTGAATTAATTTGGGCTTAACATTTATCTGTCCTCTCTTTTTTTCTGAGTTAAGGTGAAAACTTCACCCAAATTAGTGATGTTGTGGGTTTTTTTTGGAAAATAAAAGAGCAGAAAATGGTATTTTTTTTTTTTTTATGGCTGACATAACCTAATGGAGAAAAAAAATTAATAATTCTTTCATAGATACCTAATAGAGTAATGAAATATATTACTCCAACTTCCATAAGATACGAAGCTTTTTTCATAAAGGTTTTGGGATTTTTTTTCTTATGTTTTTTTTGTTTTTTTTTTTTTTTTTCCTTTGATGTCCTAAAAAAACCCCTCTCAACCCCGCAAGAAACTGTTGTTATTTTTGGCAGGGAAAGGAGAAGATGCAATAAAAACTTGGCATAACTTGTGGAGGATTTATGTGAGGATTTAATGATATGATTGCAACATTAACTCTGTGCTTTGCTGCCACTGGCCTCTCTCTTTTCTACCCTTTGCCATTTCTTTCAAGGCATGAGTATCACAATTAAATGATTTATTATTTAATTATTGGGTCAATATCACTGCAGTTTTGGCAAAGACCTTGGTTTATACAATTTTTAAGCAGATAAATAGTTCTGGAGACTTATTTGTGTATAAGATCACATATTACCACCTCTAATATCTTTATATCACTGACATCTGATTAGCATAATTAATCTTGATTAAACTTTCCATCTGTCATGAAGATTTTTTTTTTTTTCAAGGCTTTTTTTCTGTTCTTTTCTGTTTTCATGGTAAATGTACAGTCAAAATCTAAAAATTACAAATTAAACTGTGGAAATTCCCTGAATGTGACTACAAGTTCCTGTAAATAAGACAAAAAGGGGTTTTTTTCTGATTTTTGTGGGGTTCAGACAAAAAAGGGCAGAGATCCTGCATTCAGAAAGTTTGTGATGACAACTTTGGGGTTTCTGGGGATGATCCTGGAGGACAACTCACTCAGTAATTCAATATTTAGGGGACAACTCAGTAATTCAATATTTAGGGGACAACTCAGTAATTCAATATTTAGGGGACAACTCAGCAATTCAGTATTTTAGGGGACAACTCCTCAGTAATTCAATATTTAGGGGCAACTCAGTAATTCAATATTTAGGGTACAACTCAGTAATTCAATATTTAGGGTACAACTCAGTAATTCAATATTTAGGGGACAACTCAGCAATTCAATATTTGGGGGGCAACTGAGCAATTCAATATTTAGGGGGACAACTCCTCAGTAATTGAATATTTTAGGGACAACTCAGTAATTCAATATTTCAGGGGACAACTCCTCAGTAATTCAATATTTAGGGGCAACTCAGCAATTCAATATTTAGGGGACAACTCAGCAATTCAATATTTAGGGGCAACTCAGTAACTCAATATTTTAGGGGACAACTCAATAATTCAGTTTTTTAGGGGACAACTCATTAGCTCAGCATGGCTACAGTTAAGGGGGCAGAGGGTAAGAAATGATTTTTTGAAGCCAAATTCTTGGGAATTACCTGTTGATCTTTTGAAGAGCGATTTTAGCGTGACAATCCCTCATTTCAGATCCTTTTAAATATTGAATTTCAGCAGCATAACCTGATGAATGATCATTTCCAAAACGAAAGGCTGAAAAGAAGGAATAGCAACGCTGAATTTTGGGGGATGTTAACCTGACCCCTGTGTCCTGGAGCTGCTGAGAGTGGCCAGTGGGGTGGCCAGGGTGTGGAGCAGGAGGTGACAGAGCAGATGGGGCAGGAGGGATTTGGGATGAATCAACCCCCGTCTGAGTCAGTGCTAGAAGCCATCGAACAAGAGTGGCCCAGCTTGGTTATTTTTAATATTTGCTTACTCACATTTATTTATTGTGCTAAGCTCTTTACAGGAAAGGTAGTTAAGAGCTGTAATAAGCTCCTAAAATCACTTTACATGGCAGCAGCTCCTTTAATTGTTCAGGAGTGATGGCTTCAGTCTTGTTTTGTCTGAGCTTTTAAGGTCAGAAAAAGCTTTTTTCAGCTTTTAGGGTGTGCTCGATGCTTCCACAATGCTGCAGTGTGGTACTCGCAGGATTTCCTCTGCACCTACAGGCATAAATTGGGTTTTAAAACCAGCAGGAGCAGCTTGGTAGTGCCCAGAGGTATTTCTTGACCTTCACCAGGTGGAATTTTTGTCTCCAAAGGTCCGTGATTTAAGATCTGAATCAAACATTTTATCCACGATGGAATAACCAAGTCCCAGCTTTGCTGTTTGCAATGCCCACCATCCTGACGGTGAGGAAGGTGCAGGCCTGGCTCTGTCCCTGCCAGGCAGAGCTGTTCTCCCGTTTCCAGCTGTTCCAGCTGTGTGTGCAGCAGGAGGAAGCCGAGCAGGTTGCTTGGGGTGTCTTTGTGTCACCGAGTTCAGCGGTGGCTTCCTGTTTACTGCTGCCGAGACAGGGCTTGGCCTGGAACCAGAGAAGGTGCAAGAGTGGATTTGCTGTTAGGGATGGTAGCTGTGAGTTGGGAACTTTTGCAGTTTTCTTTTCTTGTCAAACATTCCCTGCTTCACAACCAAATTCCTGGAGCTTGGTGTTGGCACCAGAGCTGGGAAGGGTGAGTGGGGTCACAGCTCTGCAAGAGAAGATGTTGAGTGGTTGTGATGCCTTCAGTTTTTGCTTTCATATTTTCCAGATTCTGCACTGCATTAGTGTGTAACTCTGAATTTCATATAAAGAATCCCAAGTTCTCCTCTCAGCTCAGGCACACAAAACAATCCTTTTCCAGCCCCAAAATCAAGGACACACTGCAGCTCCAGCCCCAAAAAGTGCAAACAGCAGAGAATGGAGGAGAGAATCTGGGAGGATGGGACTGCTGGACAATGAACCCCAACATGGGAATGGACCCAAACTGATAAAAATGTGAAAACTCCTGACTTGGGTCCATCTTGGGTGTAACCATGGCTGAGCTCTTGCACTGCCCAAGGTGAATCCTTTGAAGGGTTTTTCATAACTCCCAAATTTATTCCTTTAACTCTGTCCAGCCTCTCTTTAGGCCTCAGTTGGATGGGGATAAAGTGGAGCTGTGGGAGCTGAGATAATTCCTGTGATCAGCTCGTGGCAGCAGAGGCTGCCCCATGGATTGTGTGGCTGAGATCCTGGGAGAACAAAGCCCAAAGATCTCTCCAGCAGCAGCAGGGAAATGGTCCTGGAGGCAGAGCTGCAGCTGGGACATGTCTGCTGCTTTGGGCTTCTGGAGAGCTGAAATAAAATCATGACAGATTTTATAAAATCATAACTGATTTGAAATAAGATCATGACTGAAAAATTAACTGGCCAGAAACTTTTATGAAGCTGCTCTTGGCCAAAGTGAGAAATGGAGCTGCTGTCAGTGTTTATAATACACAGGCAGTGCTGGGAATGCACATAGATTCTTTGAAAGGTAGAAGTTCACATTCCTCTCATAATTTTTGACTTTGAACCCTGAAATATAGAATATATGTTGAAAGTTGGGTTGTTTTTTTTTTTCAGTTTTCCTGCATGGTATAAGACTCACAGGATGATGAATCTGGAGTTAAAGACCACCTGGAGTTACCAGACAGCCACTGCAGAAATGCTTTCTAAATTTCTAATTTTCCACAAGCAAATGTTTTCTAAAAAAGAGAGAGATGAGTGAATTGTAAATAAACACGAGATGATTCAGCCCCAGCAGAACTGTATAGAAGAGTTTATTTGGGTTATTAACCTGGAGGAGCTGTGAGGCTTTCTAGGGCAGGAAAGTTGATGGTGCCAGGCTGGAATTGCTTTGGGGTGAGATCTGTGCCAGGTATGAAGAGTGGCAGAGTTTGTTGTGATGGGTGTAAAGGCAGCTTTGGGCATTTTGGGACCAAACCCTCAGTGACAGGAGAACTGTTCGAGCTGCAGGACAAATTTTCAAATCCATAACCCAGCAGGATTCCCTAAGGAAAGGAAAACAAACAAAGTCCCATTGCTCATCCCTGGACACTGAAGCCACTCACGTGTCTCAGCACCTTTGAATCACTGTTGACACAACTCTCAGATGCAAACATGTCAAATTTACTCCTATTATCCAGTTAGTTTAAAATAGTGTGGCTGTATTTGTCCAAGAGATTGAATGAATGGAGGGTAAATATTTGGGTTGTTTGCCAGGGTGATGCTGGGCTACAGCTCATCGTGGACAGGAGATTCCAACCAACAAATTCGGAATTTTAGCAGCTCCTCCAGAACATTCACAGTTAAACTGGCCACTGAAAATTCACGGCTGAAAACGATTGGTAGGGGAAAAAATAAATAAAATTCTGTAATGATACGTAGGGTGTCTGGAAACACTGAATTTTGTTGGAGGGTGGTGCTGGAGGACAGGACTGGATTTACAGGTTCCTTCCTGCTGCTGGTGGCAGAGCCTGCTGTTCTCAAACACAACGAGATAAAAGTGATACCAAACAAACAACAGGGTGTTGTTCCTGTGACCGAGGCAGAAAGCAGCTGTCAGATAAAGCTTCAACAACAGCTGGCTGTTCACAGTGGAGGAGAATCCTTGGGAAAAGTGTCCTTAGTGTCCCCGAGGAGCCAGAGTTGTGTTTTTGGGCCACCAAAGGGAGGCCCAGGGATCCTTGGGGTTTTGGCAGAGTTCAAGTTGTTTGCTGAGACAACTTTGGAAAGGCTTCGTTTGGCTCTCACCGATTGGATTCTTCTGGTTCAAGTGTTTTCTGCCAGTTTCCTTGTGTTTGATTTTTGGGAAGAAAAGAGCCTTCAGCTGGGAGAAATTAAAAGTGTTTTTTTTTTTTTTTTCCCAATCTTTGTTGCAGTTGGGATCAGAAAAAAAAACCAAACAGTTTAGGGGGAGATCTGAACCACATCATTTCTTTGTCGTTTTCCAGGTGGTGTTTAAGGCTCAGCTCCTGTTTTTGAAGGTGGCAATGTAAGAATTGAGAGTAGGCAATAGGAGGATTTATTAAAGCCTGAAAATAGAAAAGTAGCTGCAGGCAAACCAAAGCATATCCTGGGGGAAGAGTTCACTCACCCAGACTGGAATCTGCAGTTTAAAGAGATGAGTTGAGATGCAGATGTGAGATCCCTTCTCAGCCAGAGGACTTAAAAACCTCATTTTGGTTCAGACAAGTCCATTAATTAATTGTCCCACTTGCTGTGGCCAACGGGGATAAATGTCTTTACAGCCAGCCATGAATATAGGTGTTCTCTGGTGATTAGTTTATAATAAAAAAAAAAAAAAAAAAATTGCTGTGTGTGTTTATCCCAACAGATGGGCAATAAATAACTGTATTTCCCACTTGTATTAACAATAATGTCTCAGTGGCATTTGATTCTTCCTTGGGCTGTCCATTTTTACCATGAAGTGCTTGAGCTGCTCACTCTGCATCCATTTTGCTAAACTGAAAATATTTTTTTTTCTCTGCACACCCAAACAGTGCGGCCCAATAACTCCACTTGGGAATTTTTTAGGTTGGAAAAGTCCAAATTCTCCACTTTCCATCGAGCCTGACAAGATCTTGTGCACCTTTGTGGATAAATGCAGATGGGGGCTACCAGCATTAGAGCTGGATTTTAATTTAATAAAAGAGCAGAGAGCACAGAGAGGGGTTTGAAAAATTAAATTGCTCTTGATGTCAGTAGTAAATCCCAAGTTTATTATGGAATTTTATGGTTTTCTACTCTGTTATAGCAGGAATGTTTCTTAGTTAGGGGATATTTTTCTTCGTGGTTTGCTCTTAACAGGTGAACAAAACTGGCGAAGTTTTGTTTTTCTTTGAGCCTCACTTTAAACTGTGAGCATTTCAGACTGAACTTTAACAATATCTTCTCACCACATTAAAAAAAAAAAAGAAAAAAAAGAAGAAGGCAAACCATCAAAAACGACTTACCAAAGTGCAAAGCCACCGCAGGAAGCACATGACACATCTGGGGCGGGGTTCAGGTGCTCTGCCCTTCCCGCAGGAGCTGTTGACCCCAGAGTCAGAACCTTTGAGGGCTTTTAGGGGGGATCTAAAGGTGGGTGACATTTATTTGGAAAGCAGCTCGAGTGTAAGAGGTGCCGCTATTTCAGTTTTGTTTTTCTCAGGGAAAGTTGGGGTTGGTCCTTGCCTTTAGGAATTCCTGCTCCGTGGGAGGAGCTGGGATGTGCTCAGAGCTTCTGCTCGGCTCCAGTGCACGATGGGGCTGGAATAAAGGGATTTTTTTGTTCCTCTTCTGTCCCACAGAAATTTTGTTCTTCTATTCTAAAGGAATTTTGTTCCTCTTCTGTCCCAAAGGAATTTTTCTCCTCTGTCCCAAAGGAATTTTGTTCCTCTTCTGTCCCAAAGGAATTTTGTTCCTCTTCGGTCCTAAAAGAATTTTGTTCCTTTTCTGTCCCAAAGGAATTTTGTTCCTCCTCTGTCCTAAAGGAATTTTTCTCCTCTGTCCCAAAGGAATTTTGCTGCTCCTCTGTCCTAAAGAAATTTTGTTCCTCTTCTCTCCCAAAGGAATTTTGTTCCTCTTCTGTCCTAAAAGAATTTTGTTCCTCTTCTGTCCTAAGGGAATGTTGCTCCTCTGTCCCAAAGGAATTTTGTTCTTCTATTTTAAAGGAATTTTGTTCCTTTTCTGTCCCAAAGGAATTTTGCTGCTCCTCTGTCCCAAAGGAAATTTGCTGCTCCTCTGTCCTAAAGAAATTTTGTTCCTCTTCTGTCCCAAAGGAATTTTGTTCTTCTATTCTAAAGGAATTTTGTTCCTCGTGTCCCAAAGGAATTTTGTTGCTCTTCTGTCCTAAAAGAATTTTGTTCCTCTTGTGTCCCAAAGGAATTTTGTTCCTTTCCTGTCCCAAAGGAATTTTGCTGCTCCTCTGTCCCAAAGGAATTTTGTTCTTCTATTCTAAAGGAATTTTGTTCCTCTTGTGTCCCAAAGGAATTTTGCTGCTCTTCTGTCCTAAAAGAATTTTGTTCCTCTTGTGTCCCAAAGGAATTTTGTTCCTTTCTGTCCCAAAGGAATTTTGTTCCTCTCTGTCCTAAAAGAATTTTGTTCCTCTTCTGTCCCAAAGGAATTTTGTTCTTCTCTTCTAAAGGAATTTTGTTCCTCTTGTGTCCCAAAGGAATTTTGTTCCTCTCTGTCCTAAAGGAATTTTGTTCTTCTGTTCTAAAGGAATTTTTCTCCTCTGTCCCAAAGGAATTTTGTTCCTTTTCTGTCCCAAAGGAATTTTGCTGCTCCTCTGTCCTAAAGGAATTTTGCTCCCCTGTCCCAAAGGAATTTTGCTCGGAGGAGTTTTTCCCAGCTCTCTGTTAGGGTGGGATGTGGCATTTCCCGGGTTTCATTCCTCGTTTCGTTCCTGCTCTGCTCATTTGCAGCAAGGACGAGTTGAGAACATTTCTCACAGCTTTGGCTTGGCCACGCCTCGGCTGCTCGCTCGTTTTGGTTTATTTCTCCCGAAAAAATCGGACACCGTCAGAAATCTCTGGCTGCTGGCCTAATAAATTAATAAATCCGTGCTTGTTTTTCCTAAAAAACATGGGGATTTTTTTTTTTTTTTTCCCTAAAAATCTGGTGAAACGTGGGGTTCCCTTGTTTGGGAGAAGCAGTGGGGTACAGACAATTCCTTGGGAATTATCTCAGGAATTATCCAGAGGTGCAGGTGCCAGGATGGCACATCTGGAATTTGGGGATCAGCAGTGGGGTTCAAACAATTCCTTTGGAATTCTCTCAGGAATTATCCAGTGACTGTTGGGTTTATTGTGCAGCAGAGGGATCAAACAATTCCTTTGGAATTTTCCAGTGGTGGAGGTGCCAGGATGGAACATCTGGAATTTAGGGGTCAGCAGTGGGGTTCAAACAATTCCTTTGGAATTATCTCAGGAATTATGCAGTGGTTCTTTGTAATTTTATGGAATGTTTATATTTGAATATAACAGATATCTTTATGTATTTTATATTTATATAAAATATTAATATAAAATATAAATGCTTGGGGAAGTGGAATCTCAGGAAGAGCCATCCTGCATTGCCAAAAATATTTCTTCCACTGGGACAAACAGAAATGAAGTGAAATTAAAACAGACCTGAAAAACTTTAAATTTTAAAATTTTTATTATGTAATATTACACACTTTTATTTAAACTACACAGTTACAATTTTAATTTTATTATTTAATTTAAAAAACTTTTTATTCACAACCTTAAATCAAAACCAATATTTTTTTTTAATTAGTACTTGTTAACACAAAAAAACCCTTAAAACTCTCAATTTCCAAAATTCCAACACACCTCCAATGTTGTTATTAATAATAGTTTAACTTTTAATAACAACAACAATAATGATAACAATGATAATGATAATAATGATAATGATAATAGTGATAATAATTGTAATGATAATAGTGAAAATAGTGATAATAATGATAATAATGGTAGTTATAATGATAATAGTGATAATAGTGATAATAATGATAATAATAATAATCTCAAGAAGAGCCATCCTGCATTCCCAAAAATATTTTGGAAGGTGCATCACAAAGAGCTGTTCCCACTGGGAGAAACAGAAATGAAATTAAAATATGCCTGAAAAAAAAAAAAAATTTCAAATATTGTGCTGTCCATGAGCACATCCCTGTCATCCTTGGAGGAGAGAAGAGACCAGAAAATCCACAAATAATAATTTGGGAGGCTCTGAGGCAAAGGATAAAAATCTCATTTCTCAGATGGAGCATTTGACTTTGTAGGGCTGGTGAAGATGCTCAGACAGAGCAGGAATTTGTCTGGCTCAAAAAAAAAAAAAAAAAGGGGAAAAAAAAAAAAAGACTTTTTGGAAGATGCAGAAGCATTTTTCAAAGGTGAATCCCTGACAATGAGAATGGCTGGGAAAGCCATTAGGAAATAATAGAGTTTGGATATTGGATTGTTTGGTTTATCCCCAGAAGGTTTTAGAAATGAAGCAGCACTTAAAGGTTTTTAGGATTCTGGGAATTGTTGTGACTAAAACCAAGAGTAGGAGCTTTTAAAGCAAAGCAAAGCAGCTCTGTTGAAAAACAAGAATTTGATTTATGAATCTGTAAAAGGCAGTGGTTTTCTATTCCCCCTCACATTTTAAAACATCTGGACAATCTTTTTTAACATTAGGCCCACACAGACATTACAATATATTGAGCTGGAGTGATATGTCATTTAAAAGGGGGTGGTTTTAATGAGATTCAAATTAATATATTTCACCTTTTGAGTTTTGATTTTATGGTGCTGTGCAAAAATAATTCCTGACTTGTCTGCATATCCCAAAAATCAGGCTCTCAATGACTTCTTCCCCATATTACTGCCAAGGGAATGTGTTTAGAGACTCAAATTCAGCTTTCAAGTGGCAGGGATGGCAGGAAAATGGAATTTAATTGGGAATATGTGCCAGACTCTTCAATATAATTTTTTTTTTCTGGGGTAGGATCAGGTTTGCTGGGCTCTCCCAGGGAAGTTGTGTGGCTCTGTCTGACTTTTCCCAGATTAATCCTCAGGCTTTTAAATCAATATTTGCTGAAGTCTGCTAGGTCAGATGAAGGCCTCACCCCGGTGAAACAAAAATAATAAATTCACATTTAGTTTGAAAAACGTTTTGGCAGAGATGCTGGAGGAGGGGAAAAGGAAGGATGGAAGGGGAGGAATGTTTCAGGTGAGTGATGGCTGAGATCTCCCAAAGCAGCAGCACTGTCAGGTTCAGTTTGGAAACTTTTGGGATGAAAATCTGGGATCAACAGAGAGCAGGGAAGAATTGGGATTAATATAATAAATAATAAAATAATAAATAATAAAAAATGTCAGGAATGGAGGCATGGAGGAGGTAAAACTCAGAGGGAAATGTTCCTGTGATGTCACTGCTCAGGCTTATGATGAGAGCAATTCCAAACTGAAAATAGGGGGAAAATCCAGGGAATGACCAAGGCTTTCCCTGTTTGGGTTTTTTTTTTTTGTTGGTTTTTTTTTTTTTGGTTTTTTTTTTTTTGGTTTATTTTTTTGTTTCATCTCAGGCAGTGTCCCCACAGTGTCAGGAGGGATCAGTGGATGTGCCCAAACTCGTGGCTGGATCCTGGGACTGCCTTTGGCTGAGACCAAATCCAGATCTCAGTTATAAAAAAGCTTCTCTGGGATTGCAGGTGGAATTTTATCAGCCTGACCATTTCAGTTGTGCCTCAAACTGTACTAAGCCATTCCTAAAAATATTTATTTTTCCTTTTTTTTTCAGTCAGAGTGAAGTTTCTCCTGGGGAGAGTGAAGACCCATTTCAGTTGTGTAGAGGATCCCACAGGCACATAAATGCAGGTGTGTTGGCTTTTGGGGGTTCATTTTTAATTTGTTTTTTTTTTGGTGGAAGGATTAATTTCATAAACTATAAAATTGGTGGTTTGGGCTTTTGTTGTTTTTTGAGCTAAAGCTTAGAAAAACATGGAACAAAGAACCCAAATAACTCAAATAACTTTCTGCTCTTTTTATTTAAACATTGGGTATGAAATGCAATTTTCTTTTGAGTCAGAGCTTCCCTGTTGTGCATCCTTGGCAATCTAAAAGCTCTTACATTAAACCTCCACAGTGCTCCCCTTTTCTCTTGGAGAGACAAGAGGAGCAGTAATAAAAAAAATAAACACCAATAAATCTTATAAAATACATCATGACTCATAAAGCATCAGCACTTTCAAACACAAAGGGTGAGAGGGGAGAAAACAATGAGAAATATTTTGCCGTTAAGGGGCTGTAAAAATAGAAGCCAACTTTTCTTTTTTTTTTTTTTTTTTTTTTTTTTAATAAAAAAGGAAACATCAAATGAGCTGTTTCAATCACTCAGGCTCAAGTGTTGTTTTCCAGCCAATTAGGTGCTGAAGGATGTGAAAGTTCTTTGTGCTTTGAGAAGAGAAACCTTTCAGAAAAGCTGTGGAACCACCAGAAGACAAAAGGGACTGATTTGGAGCAGAGTTCCCAGAATCACAATAATCACTGACATTTCTTTTTTTTTTTTTTTTTTTTTTTCCCCACCCTCTTTTTCACCTCTTTGGTTTGGAATAAATCCCCACCTGAGAGTTTTGAGAATTGTGGTGCCCCTCAGAGCCAGCAGGGATGGATTTGTGTGCTGATAATTCCAATTCTTTTCTCCCTCCACTCCCAGTATCTCAACGTAAAAGAAGATTGCAAAGCCATGGCTTTCTGTGCAAAAATGAGGAGCACAAAGAGAAATGAACTCAACCTGGAAACTCAACACCAGGGGCTGGAAATCCTCTTCTACCTGCAGGACAAAGCCCCCATTTATTACTCCAGTGGCGAGTTCACCTCGGAGGAGCTGTGCATCGAGGCTGCCCAGAAATGTTGTGAGTATTTGGATTTATTTCAGTTGATTTCAGTTGATTTCAGTTGATTTGTGAGGAATCCTCTGTGTGTCAGTCCCAGGAAGAGCCACCCCGGACCAATAAATCCCCACAAAGTTGCTTTGAGCTCCTGTGCATCCCTCACATGTCAGGGGCTGTGGGCTCAGCAGAATTCCTGGAATTGCACAGGAAATATGGATTTCATCTCTGTTTGATCTCACAATCCAGTGGGATTTTAGATTTACAGTTCTGAGGTTCTTTCCCCATGGAACACCAAATGTTATACAGGGGAATTGGGCAGCAATTTTCCTGCAGCTCTCAAATATTTTCTTTACCCACATCACCTGGATTCTTGTAATTCCCTTCAGCTCCTTTTTCTAATTGCTCCTCTCCCATGGGAATGGGTGAAATTACATAAACCTCATCAAATGAGTGCTGATGTTATTTTTTTAAGAGTTTTAAGGAAAGTGGAACCACTTATTTCTGTTGGTGTGCAGGAGCTGCTTTTTGGGGCTGTGACCAATTCCCAGAACTGGAGCAGGGAATTGAGGCACATCTGTAAGCACAGCACAGGTCTGGGATGGTGAAAATGCAAAATTAAAGCAGATCAGCCCATTGATATCAAAATGTGTTCTTAGCCCCTCTGTGTTATGAACAAAACTTTCTGCTTGTTTGCTAAAACCTCATTTCACCTCCTGGAGGTTGAATTTATTCATAAAATAAAGCTGAGAACAAAGTTGTGAGTTTGGTAAAACTGCCATTCCTGTGACCTGGACAAAATGAAGTTTTTCAGTAATTCCCTTGAAGCTCAAACCTTGTGCAAAATCAGGATTTGAGAATCACTTTAACAGCAGAAATATCTTTTTTTTTAATCCACCCCAAACCCCATGGGCTGAACTGAGGTGACAGCTCCACCTCAACCTTTCCTCCCTAATATTTGCTCCAGTCTAATCCCAGTATCATTTGCTTTTCATGATCCAATATTTGCTTTATTCCATTTGTGTTTTGGGCTGTGGGTGTGCACTGGAGCCACTGGTGATTCATCCCTTTGTGTATTTTTGTGCCAGCTGTGTCCCCTCTGTGCCACAACCTCTTTGCTCTGTATGATGAGAACAAAAAGCTCTGGTATGCACCAAACCAGGTCTTCAAAGTGGAGGAAAAATCATCCTTCAGGCTCCATTATCGCATGAGGTAAGAGAAAAAAACCTGGAAAATTGAATTTATTTCTTCCTGAGCTCCCTGAAGAAATAGGAAAACAAAATCAAAAGCAGCAGGAGCTTCCAATATCTCCTGGTTTCTTTGTATCTTGAGGATTTAACCTTAAAATAAAAAAATTAAAAACCAGGAGAAGTTGTTTTCACAAAGCTGGGAGTGAACAAGGTCAAAGTGAATTGGAAAATTGGTTCCAAACCACTGGGTTTTGTGTCAGGGATGAATTCCCATCTCAAGTGTTGCAGTTCCCACTGAAATCAGTGGGAATTTTACTCTTCAAAGGAAAAAGCAGCAGGTTCTGGCTTTTGGAATTCTCCAAGACTGCAAAGGATCTGTGGGAAAACATGGAAAAAAATCAAACCAGGAGCCAGGACAACATTCTGCACAACATTATTATTATTATTATTATTATTATTATTATTATTATTATTATTATTATTATTATTATTATTATTATTATTATTATTATCATCATCATCATCATCATCACTATTATTATAATTATCATTATTCTTATCATTAACACTATTATTATTAACAATATTATTATCCTCATTATTATCATTATTACTTTTCTTGTATCAATCTGAGCTTTAAGTTCTCAATATAGGAGAAAAATACATGAAATAAACTTGACCTGCAGGAATAATTAATCCAGAAACTTCAGGAAATCCACAGATTTCTTGATTCTTTAAGGGACAGCTGTAAGAAAATAACCTTGTGAATAATATTCCACAATTTTCCACACTCTGGGGCACTTTGGGGTGCAGGGAAATGCAAAGAGAGGATTCTGCAAAATGGGATTTTTTTGGGTGTTGGATTCCAGACTGGAATTGTTATTGTTGGATGAATTGCTGCAAGGAAAAATGACTGATTTTGCTTTTCAAGTGGTGATAATTCCTATTTTTGGAAGAGGAAGAAGATGCTGGAGTGGTTTTTTTCTTTTTTTTTTTTTTAAATTTCATTAGGGTTATTAATGCCTTAACCCTGGCTGATCTCAGATTTCCCCAGCTGGGATGAGGTTGGGCAGATAAACACAATAAAATAAAATAAAATAAAATAAAATAAAATAAAATAAAATAAAATAAAATAAAATGAATGAGGGTTCTAAAAGGTTTTTACAGAGCATTGGGTGCCCTGAGATCAGCCACAGTAACAATACCCTGAATAATCAAAATTTCTGCTGTAATGTCAACCTGGGGAATTCCCCCTGAGCCTGAAATTTTCTGTTTTTCACACTAAAAAAAGGTGATATTTCAAGTGTAATTGTGGAGATTTAATCCTTTGAATTCTTATGAACTTCTAATAAATGAAGAACTTCTGAATTTAATTAATTTTTAAATAATTAACTTTTGAATTTAATGAATGAATGAAGAACTTTTAATTCTTAAAAACCAGTTTTTGCTGTGTTTGGTGTTTGTTTTTCTGCTCTGGGTCAATGATGGGAGGCACCTTCCTTAAAATTGCCTAAGCAGCTCCCTCTTAAAAATCATTTTTGGCTCTTCATAACCCAGGAAGGTGATTTAAGATAATTAATGACTCCAATTCTGTCGTTATTTCCTGAAAATAATTGTGAACAGAATTAATTTATGCTGAGCTTTGCTTTCTGTAATTATTCTGTTGTACCATTTTGTAGAATGGAGCTCTGGAAAAACCCGTGCTTTCCATAATTAAGAGTTCTGGTGGTTTATGATTTGTTTTTAAATATTTTTTTATTATTATTATTTTATTTTTTTTCAGCTTTGGAGTTTGGCAGGGAAATCTCTTTTGTCCCTCGTACTCCATGAATGAAAACTGACAAACTTTGGGCCAAAAAAAAAGGATTTTTAAATAATTTCAAAAAGAGTTAAGCACTAAAATCCAAAGATTCCCATTTTCCCAGGATTTCATCCATGTCCTGGTGGTGTTTTGCTTTATTTCATTTATTCCTGTTGTGGGTTTTAGGTTATGAAACTGATCCTTAAATGAATTTGGTTTGTTCTGAGCTCTGCCAGGGGCAGAATTCCTCTGGAAAAAGGAAAAAGGTCTGGGCTTTTTAAATAGAGCAATGGAATAACTGTACATGAGGATTCAGAGATGAAATAATTTGGATTTTTGATGACATTGCTGGGTTTTAGTCGTGTCCCTTTTAATGGTGTCTCTAAAATGAATGGTGGGACTGAAATATTTTTTAGGGGTTTGATTTTTCTCCCACTGCTGAGAGTTTTTTGTTTTCTGTGTGAGCTTTTCCTCCTCTGCCCTAAATCAGTGCCAGATGCTGCTGCACTTCCAGTGATGTTTTCAAAGGATTTTTCACAAAAACTTTATGAGCACCCTGTGTTTTTCACACTTGCCTCAAGTTCTTTAAAAACAAAATAAAACAAATTAAAAAAAAATATGCTCCAACACGAGAAACCCCAGGATTTTGTAATATCCTGGAGTCATTGGCTCACAGAGGAGGAGAATTTAACTCTTCCATGGCTGGGTTTGTTTCTTGGTGTGGAAAAAGGATCCAATTCCCCCTTCTGGAGGGATTTTGGAAGCAGCTGATCCTTCCAGATCCCTCCCAGCCCATTCTGGGATAACACAATTTCCTGGAAACTCTGGGGAAAAAGGAAACGAGTGACAAGAGCAACACTCCATGGTCAGGCTGAAATGTAAATCCACCTTCCCAAATAATCCCAAATGATCCCAAATTCTCCTTCCCAGGAATTTGGGGATGAGGAAATTTTGTGCTCCTCTTCCTGTTGTGCAAGTGAAATACCAAAAATCACTCACAGCAATCCATGGAGCTTTCCAAGGAAAAGATTTTCTTTTATTTACTCATCCCTCGAACAATGGGGCTCCAATTATTTTTGTAACTCTTCAGCGGTGTCTTAATCAGAGCAGTTAATTAGGAAAAATTAGGAGCAAATTCTCCTCTCAGTCACAAACAATACACAATACCTTGCCCATAATTATTTCCAGGAAATAACAAAAGAATTGGAGTTATGAATTCCGAGTTCTCTCCTGCAGGAGAAATGGGAAGCAAAGTCATTTCCTTTGGATTTCAGGAGGATTTGCTTTGCTCTGCTCTTCAGGCTTCAGCCCAAGGAGTTCTTGAGCATCTCCTGGTTCTTGTCAGGAGTTTTTTGGCACAGTTTTGGGTTGGAGTTCCTGCCTAAGAAGAGCTGAATTAAAAATATTAATTTGATGTTGCTGAAGATCCTGACTCTGCACTGAGGCTGAGACACTCCAGCCTTGCCCACTGCAGATTTGGGGCTTTAGAAATGTCAATCCCAGACTGGTTTGGACTGGGAAGGACCCTAAATCCCAAATCCCATCCCAGGGACAACTTCCTCTGTCCCAGGCTGCTCCAAGCCTGGCCTTGGACACTGCCAGGGGCAGCCACAGCAAATCTGGGAATTCCAGCCCAGCAAGGAATTCCATCCCAATATCCCATCTAAATCCATCTTCTTTCAGCTCACAGCCACTCCCTGTGTGCTGTCCCTCCCTGCCTTGTCCCCAGTCCCTCCCCAGCTCTCCTGGAGCCCCTTCAGGCCCTGCCAGGGGCTCTGAGCTCTCCCTGGATCCTTCTCCTCTCCAGGTGAACATTCCCAATTCTCCATCTTTCCTCACAGGAGAGGTGCTCCATCTCTCTAACAAAAAAGAAGGAAAAAAAAATAAAATCTAATATTACATAATAATTTGGTCATTTCCCTCCAGGAATGTGCTTGGAATGTCAAATCACTCCAGCTTAAGGCAGAAGTGTTGCTTTGAACTGCTTTGCTTTTCAAAATCTAAATTACCTTGTTGAAACGAAAGCTTTTCCCAAAAAGTTTTTAAAGTTTCTGACTTTTTTTTTTTTTACTAGATACTATTTCACCAACTGGCATGGCACCAGTGAGAGTGAGCCCTCGGTGTGGAGACACTCCCCAAGGAAAGCCAAGGCCTATGACAAGAAGCTGGCCCCAGAGGGAACCCCCATCCTGGATGCCAATTCCCTGGAATACATCTTTGCACAGGTTGGAATTGTCTCTGATACTGCATTCCAATAAAAACTCCGAGGTTCTGCTTTAAAAACATCTTTTTAAACTCCTAAAATCCACATTATGTATGCTGTTAGTACTGGAAAAGGGTTTTCTTTGGTGCTGCTGCCTGGTGGAGAAGAGAGAATTTGCTGCGTGAATGAGGTGAAAGAAACTCCCCCAGTCCAAAAATGGTTTTATTTCTAGATTTTTATTCTTCTAAATTGAATTATTTTTGTGGGATATTCCCACAGAGCTGGGACTTTCTGGGGCTGGAGAGGAGCAGCAGGGCTGGGTCCTTTTAATGAGGTTTTTTTTTTTTTTTTTTTACTGGGTGGTGCTAAAAGATTGATAAACATTTACTGATAACCCCGTGGTGATAAAGATTGATTGATTGATAAGCTCACTGCAGTTTTCCTCTCCTCTTGTGCCTTCCAAAGGATTTTTTTGAACCAGAATCTGTCAGGTTTCACCAAAAAAAATGGGAAAATTCAGGTTGATCAAAGAGCAAATGGAATGCACTGAGGAAATTTCATTTACTGTTGGTTCTGAGTGGAATCCCTGCAGGATTTTCACACTTGGAAATAAGAGTTTGCCCTTCAAAAAAAGACACAACGTGGAGCAGCTCCAGCAAAATCCTTCTTTAATTGGGAACCCCCAAGGAAAGAGAATTCCAGGGAAATATTAAATCAATAAAGACAGAAATGTCTTTGTTCTTTGATAACCAAACACTTTCCAGGCTGTCCCAGAGCAAGATTGGCTTAGAGATGAATCCATGAAATTCATGGAGGCTTTGGATGGAAAGGGCAGAGATAAAGCAGAACCACACAGTTGGTTTTGTGGCTCAGAAAATAAATATTGAAGGTATTAAAAGGGGCCAGAGGTGGTGATTTCTGTAGTTAATTAAAAAAAAAAAAAAGAATTTTTGGTGGGCTGGTGTGTAAAAGGAGAGGAACTTCCAGCTTCTCCTTGCTCAAGGATCCTGGGATGAATTCCTGGCTCAGGGACAAATTTTGGGAATGAGTAAATGGATAAATTGGGGATTTCTGTAGTTAAACTTAAAAAAATGAATTTTTGGTGGGCTGGTGTATAACTCTCAAGGAGAGCTTCCAGCTTGTCCTTGCTCAAAGATCCTGGGACAAATTTTAGGAATGACCAAATGGATAAATTGGGAACTTCTGTAATTAATTTTTTAAGAAATGAATTTTCAGTGGGCTGATGGATAAAAGAATGTGAGGAGCTTCCAGCTTGTTCTTGCTCAAGGATCTTGGGATGAACTCCTGGCTCAGGGCCAAAGTCTGGGAAAGAACAAATGGATAAATTGGGAATTTCAGTAGTTAATTTTTAAAAAAAGTGAATTTTTGGAGGGCTGATGGATAAAAGAAGGGGAGAGAAGCTTCCAGCTTCTCCTTGCTCAAAGATCCTGGGATGAATTCCTGGCTCAGGGCCAAACTCTTGCAATGACTAAAAGGATAAATTGATTTTTTTTTTTTTTTTGTTCTGTTAAGGGCCAGTATGACCTAGTGAAGGGGCTGGCTCCCATCCGAGAGCCCAGGAACGAGCAGGAGGTCCATGAGATTGAGAATGAGTGTCTGGGCATGGCTGTCCTGGCCATCTCCCACGATGCCATCAAGAGGAACATGAAACTGCCTGAGCTGCCCAAGGACATCAGGTGAGCTGGCACCAGTGTGTCCCTGCTGCTGTGCCAGCACAGATTCTCCCAGTTCTCCCAGCACAGATTCTCCCAGTTCTCCCAGTTCTCCCAGTTCTCCCAGCACAGATTCTCCCAGTTCTCCCATTTTCCCATTTTTCCCATTTTTCCCAGTTCTCCCATTTTTCCCAGTTCTCCCAGTTCTCCCAGTTCTCCCAGTCCTCCCAATTCTCCTCCCAGTTCTACTCCCAATTCTCCTCCCAATTCTCCCATTTTTTCCAGTTTTCCCAGTCCTCCCAATTCTCCCAGTCCTCCCAATTATCCCAATTCTCCCATTTTTGCCAGTTCTCCCATTTTTGCCAGTTCTCCCAATTCTCCAAATTCTCCCAGTTCTCCCAGCAGAGATTCTCCCAGTCCTCCCAGTTGTCCCAATTCTTCCAGCCCTCCCATTTTTCCCAGCCCTCCCATTTTCCCCAGTTCACCCAGTTCTTCCAATTCTCCCAGTTCTCCCATTTTTCCCAGTCCTCCCAATTCTCCCAGTTCTCTCATTTGTCCCAGTTGTCCCAGTCCTCCCAGCTGAATCCTTTGTTTTCCCTTCCAGTTACAAACATTACATCCCTGAGACCCTGAACAGAACCATCAGGCAGAGGAATTTCCTCACCAGGATTCGAATCAATAACGTTTTCAAGCATTTCCTCAAGGAATTCAACAACAAAACCATCTGCAACAACAGCGTGTCCCCCCGGGATCTGAAAGTGAAATATTTATCCACCATGGAGATCCTCACCAAATATTATGGGGCAGAGATTTTTGAGACTTCCTTTTTGGTCATTTCTGCTGAGAATGAGATCAGTAAATTGAATTGTGGAGATAATGAGAAATATGAAGTGATGGTGACAGGAAACCACGGGATTCAATGGAGGCTCAAGCCCAGTGTAAGTAACCCTTGAGAAATGGGAATTAAAAGAGGGTTTTTGGGGTTTTTTTTGGGATATAACAGCTGTTAAAAGATGGTTGTGGTTTATGGTTTTATGGGATGACAGAGTTATGGAGGTTGGGAGGAGCTCAGGGAGTTCCAGCCCAAACCCCTTTTTAGGCTTAGCTTTGACATCAGACCAGGATCAGGATTTTTATCCTGAAAAATTCCAGGAATGGACACTGGCAATTCTGTGAAAAACAGTCCAGAATTAAAGAGATTTATTCTGTTTATTGGAATACATTATATTCTATGTTTTTTCTTATTATTCTCTAGTTATATTAATTTTTTAATTCATATTATAATTGTATTCTAATTAATAATGAATTTATATCATTATTCTAGAATAATTTGGTTTAGAGTAAATGTATTAGAATACATTATATCCTATCTTTTCTATTATTCTATAATTTAGATTAATTTTATAATTTATAATTGTATAGTTCTAACTAATAAATAATTAATTTATATTACTCTTCTAGAATGAACTTTTGATTTAGAGTAAATGTATTAGAATACACTATATTTTTTATTTTCTATTATTATTCTATAGTTTATATTAATGTTATTTATATGATAATTCTATTATATAGTTCTAATTAATAAATAATATATATTACTATTCTGAAGTGAATTTTTGGTGTTGAGTAAATGTACATTATACATTATATATTTTCTATTATTATTCTAGAATTTATATTAATGTTATAATTTATATTTTAATTCTGTTCTATAATTCTAATCAAGAATTAATTTCTATTGCTATTTTGTAGTGAATTTTCAGTTTAGAGTAAATGTACATTACACATTATATTGTATTCTATATTTTCTATTATTCTTCTATAATTTATGTTCATTTTATAATTTATATAATAATTCTATGATCTAATTCTAATCAATAATGAATTTCTGTTGCTATTTTATAGTGAATTTTCAGTTTAGAATAAAACCACTGAGCTGAACATATTTCAACTAAAGCTTTTCCCCCAAATCCATTTGCAGCCTGCACAGCCAGAGAAAGAGAAAAAGAAAAAATCCGAGGGCAAAGGCAAAAAAGAGGAAGAGAAGCAGAAAGTTTGGGAGGCTTGGAGCAACTTCTCCTACTTCCCTGAGATCACCCACATCGTCATCAGGGACTGCACTGTCAGCATCAACAAACAGGACAACAGGAGGATGGTGAGGGGGAAAGGGACACTGGGAATGGGGACACTGGGAATGGGGACACTGGGAATGGGGACACTGGGAATGGGGATAATGGGAATGGGGACATTGAAATATGGGGACACTGGGAATGGGGACATTGAAATATGGGGACAGTGAAAATGGGGACATGGAAAATGGGGACATTGAAATATGGGGACACTGGGAATGGGGACATTGAAATATGGGGACACTGGGAATGGGGACATTGAAATATGGGGACAGTGAAAATGGGGACATGGAAAATGGGGACATTGAAATATGGGGACACTGAAATATGGGGACATTGGAAATGGGGTCATGGGAAATGGGGTCATGGGAAATGGGGACATTGCTGGGACACTGAAAATGGGGACATTGAAATATGGGGACATTGGAAATGGGGACATTGCTGAGACATTGGAAAATGGGGACATTGCTGGGACATTGAAAAGGGGGACACTGAAAATCTGGACATTGGAAAATGGGGACACTGGAAATGGGGACACTGGAAATGGGGACACTGGAAATGGGGACATTGCTGGGACATTGGAAAGGGAGACACTGAAAATGGGGACATTGGAAAATGGGGACATTGGAAATGGGGACATTGCTGGGACATTGCCAAATGGGGACATTGGAAATGGGGACATTGGAAATGGGGACATTGGAAATGGGGACATTGCTGGGACATCCCAGCCCTGCCATTCCCTGCCTGCTGTTCTTAGGGATTCATTCCTGTTCCTGTCTGGATAATGATGGGGTTTGAAAATAGTGAATGATGGGCAAATTGATGTGGTATAATAATTGGGTAATTAGATATTGATTAATAGATTATTAAATGAATTCTTATACAATAGTTATTAGATTATTAAATAAATAATATCATTATTTTTGTCTATTATTATATAATATAATAGCTGTTATATATTATATATTTTATATGTGATATATAAAATATATAACATAATATATAATGTAATGTAATATAATATCATAAATATAATATAGCATAACAACATAATATAACATAATATAGTATAATAAATATAATATAGCATAATATATATAACATAATATGTAATATAAGATAACATATAACATAATGTTATATAATATAATTAATGTAATATAATATATAATAATATAATACCATATAATAGATTCTTTATTATATATCATTATCAAATAATGATTATTTAAATTATTTTATTACTATCATTATTTCATTCCACGAGGTGCCACCTTGGGCAGAAGGTGACAATGTCCTCGAGGGACATTTGGAGTGTAAATAACAAACAACACAAAATGTGCTGCCCTTTGCTGCAGTCAGGACTCAGTTTCTTCATGCAGAAAAACCAATTTTTAATTTTACAGCCCATTTTTATTCACTTTTCAAGACCTTGTGTTGAATTGTTCACAACTTTCTTGCCACTCCATTAATTGGTTAGTAAATGACATTTTACTGTCCATCAAATCTCTTTATTCCTGATATTTAAATATTTTTTCACTCATTCCCATGGCACAGATTTCTTGGTTTTTACAGGTGCAAACTGTTTTTTTCTCTATTGAATAGCTTGTTGTGCTCACTGATTGCCTTTTTAGGATTTTTTTTCTGCTGGGAACTTAGAGGGGAGCTGGTAACTGAGCAGAGCAAGGCTTGATTTTATAGAAAGCCTTTATTTTAGAATTTATACAGCATATCACATATATATAATATATAATATATACAACAGACATGTATATATATACAACAACCCTTGGCACTGGGCAGAGCAAAAGTGGTGTTAAAAGTTGTGTCCACTCTGGCACAGATTTTTCCATCACAAATCTCATGAGGAATTCCAGAATTTGTGATGCTGGAGGATCTGGCCAGGACAGGGAATGGCCACTAAAACCAACCACCCTTTATTCAGAAATGATTGGATATTCCTGGCTCATTAATGCCAGAATTCCAGGGGTTTTCCAGCATTCCTGGTGAATTCCTGCTGGAATTGCTGACCCTCCCCTGTGTTTGGTGTGGCAGGAATTGAAGCTGGGCTCCCACGCTGAGGCTCTGTCCTTCACCTCTCTGGTCGATGGCTACTTCAGGCTCACAGCAGATGCTCACCATTACCTGTGCACTGATGTGGCTCCTCCCCTCATCCAGCACAACATCAAAAACGGCTGCCACGGGCCCATCTGGTCAGTCAATTCTGCTTTTTGAGGGTTTTTAAAAAAATTTTATTTTTATTTTTAATAATTCCTTTCATAGCGAGTCTGAGGAAACGTGAGGTTTGGATGGGTGGTGGTTACCAAAGGTTGAAAAAAAATGTTGTTAAAGGAAAAAAAAATCAGTGTTTGTCTCTTTACTCATTTATAACTCAGTGTTTCTGCACTAAAGGAGTGTTCCAGGAGTTTTCTCCATGGGAATATTTTAGGTAGAGGGTGGAAGTGTCTCTGCACTCATCCCAGGAGTCCTTGGGTGGATGAACAAAGCCTTGGGTGTTTAAACACCTAAAGGAATTCTCTTTGTGGCTTTTCCCTTTATATTTAAGCTGCAAACTGCAGAAATCCAGGAGTTCACCTGCACACTGTTGGATGCAAAATTCCTTTGAATAAATCCTCCCTCCCTTGCCCTGTACAACCCAATATGAGCAATACACCCTTAAATCCTATTTTAATCACAACATCGATAGATCTAAATTGCTGTTACACCCCAAATAGAGATTTGCTCGTGTCCCACCCCCCAAAAAAATAAATTTTCCGATGGTGCCACGTTGTTTTTTTCTCCCTTGCAGCACAGAATATGCCATCAACAAGCTGAGGCAGGAGGGGAACGAGGTGGGGATGTACGTGCTGAGGTGGAGCTGCACCAACTTCAACCACATCCTCATGACTGTGACGTGTCTGGAAGGCTCCGAGGTACAATGAGCTGAGCATTCCCTGCTCCCTGCAATCCCTGGCATGTGGTTTTTATCCTTGAGGAACTCACCCTGATGTCTGTGAAAGAAATTAGTTTTGTTTTTTTTTCCCCCCCTAGCCTTTTGTGCTGTCTCTCCAAATGGGATTAATTAGCTCCAGAACAGCTCCTTCCAATCAAGGTGTGATAAAAATGAAATATTTTTAAACTCGTGGCAACAGAGAATTTGTCACTTCACCTTGCCTTGAGCATGGTTCAGTTTCTCTGGAGTTTTTTTTGGGCATGGATTTAATTCCCATGATGGATTTTATTCCCACACCAGGCTCAGCTGGAAACCTGCAGCTGACTCGGTGGTTTGGGAGAACATTTAAAGTGTTCACACAAGAATAATAATAAATAATAAAGAATTAATAATAATAGTGATGATGATGATGATAACATAAATCCTTCTCTTAGGAAAAAATGGTGATAGAATCAGTGGTGAGTCATGAAGGGATTTTTGATACTGGGTTTATGTCTTGTAGATATTAAAAAACAAAACAAAACAAAAAAAAATCAACTCTCTCTTAACAGTGAAAGAAGAAAGGAATTTTGTCTGGGAAAAGAGGGAAGGGACAGGTGACCTAAAGCTGCAGAGGGGAGGTGCTGAGAGCTCTGGAGATGGGGGAGTTCAGAAGTTCAGCCCTTCCCCAGCACCTCTGGGTGAAACTGGAGGATGTCAGCACCAGCCTGAAATCTTGTTGAACAGTCTAGGGTGGGAAAGGGAGTTTTGCTATTTTTAAGTTGAGATTTTGAAACCCTGCTTCAGATTCTGCAATTCTTGACCAAAGGAAGAAAAAAATTGCTCCAGAAGAGGCAAAACTGCATCTTCTCAGGCTCTGCAAAAAAAACAAAAACCAAAAAACAAAAAAAACACCAAACCATAATTTGGGCTTGTTGGGTGATTGCATCTTTATGTTGCTGCTCTTCTCTTTGAGCCTTCCTGGGAATGAAAATCCCAGGAATTTTGGTTTGTTTTTTTTTTTTTGCTTTGTTGCAGTTTGATTAGAGAACCCTGGCTTAGGAACAGGGGATGAGCTGGTCCTACACGTGGTACCAAGGTTTTGGGAAGCCCTGATGGCTTCACAAATAATTCTTGCATTCCAGTGATCCTCTTTGCTTTCTTTTCCCTCCACCACCAGGTGATGAATAACTCAGGCCCCTACAAGAACTTCCAGATCGAGGTGAAGAAAGGGGGATATTTCCTCCATGGCTCCAACAAATCCTTTGCATCCCTGAAAGACCTCATGGATCACCTGAAGGGACAAATCCTGAGGACAGACAACATCAGCTTCACCCTGAAGAGGTGCTGCCAGCCCAGACCCAGAGGTAACTTGGCCTTGCAGGGTTGAATTGTTGAAATTAAATTACAGGAGGCTTTTTTTAGGGTATTTTTAGTGCTGTATCCTGCTGTGAAACTCTTTAAAATAAAGAAGTTTAAATTTTTTTTCTTGTCTGAGGAGGAGGAGATTTGTCAGAAGCAAAACAAGTGCTGTGGGCAGGTTTGAGGAGGGGAGAAGAGAGTTGGAAGGTGCTGTGCTGGCTCTCATTGTGTGAGCTGGTGCTGAATAACTCAAATAACTCATCTGCACGAGGCAGCAGGGAAGGTTTTTGGTCCCAACTGATGTCCTGAAGAGCCTGGTGGCAGGAAATCATCTGTGAGCTCCCATGTGAGGGACAATGGGGCAGTTGTTTGGGTGATGGCAGCACCCTCTGGAGCTGTTTGCTATGAACTCTGAGTGTCTTGCAGCTGAATTTTGTGTGAGAGAGGAAGCACAGTGGGGTGATTGTGCTGAGCTGATAATGGTTTCCTGTTAGAAGCAGGGGAATAACTGAGCCACATCAGTCACCTGCTGCTCTGAGGCTTTGGGAGAGTCCCTGAGCTCCTCACTCTGCACAAAGAACGTGGCTCATGCTCTGGAGCAGGGGGACATTGCACAGTTGACATTTTGGTTTCATTTTGATGGCTGGATTTGGAATAAAAGAAAATAAAAAGGCTCAGGGAGTTGATTGCCCACTTCAGCTTCTCCCTGGCTTTAGTTCCAGCAGGATTCAGTTCATGTTCCCTCTCCTGTCTCTTCCCTGGTGAGTTTTTTCCTCCTTTTTGAATATTTAATCAGATATTCACAAAGAAGTTCAGGGGATACAGGACTAAAGCAGTTTGGCAGGGTGTGATTATTCCTGGTGATTCCAGAATCCCAGATGAGGATTTAGCCCCAGTGCCCAAGTTCTGCTCACAGCAGGAAGAAGCCCCAGATGGCCACACACATCCCAGTCCATCCTCCCCAAATGTCTGGAAGGCAGAATTCACCTGCAAAAACTTCTGGAAGTGTCCTGCAGCAGTGGGGAGGAAGCACTGGATTTTTGAGTGTGTTCCCCATTCCCCAGCTGAATTCCAGAGCCCTGGGAACGCTGTTGGTGTCTCCCAGAGAAGGAATTTGGAAGGAGGTGAAGAGGAAATGAGACTTGCACACATTGGAGAGGAGGTGGCCCTGCTGGCAGGAGGGGATGTGGGATATTTTATTCCATTTTATTCCATTTTATTCCATTTTATTCCATTTTATTCCATTTTATTCCGTTTTATTCCATGTACAGCACAGATACTTTCAATCTTTGTGTAGAAAACTGTTCAGTTGCTCAAAATCACCCTGATCTGGCTGATAATAACTCTGTATTTAAATTAAACTGTGCTTCAGTGATTTCTCTGTTGAATGAGGAGCAGAAGTCAAGTCCAAATTTCTTTTTCCTCCATTTTTTGAGGGATTTTGATACTGGGAAGGGGGAGTGCAGTTTCTCTGAAAATCTTTAAGGATATTTTCTATCTCCCCCTGCCTTACAGAAATCTCCAACTTGCTGGTGGCAACCAAGAAGGCCCAGGAGTGGCAGCCAGTGTATCCCATGGGGCAGCTGAGCTTCCACAGGATCCGTAAGGAGGAGATTGTGCAGGTGGGTGCTGAGCCCCCCCTGGCTCCAGGAATGTCCCTGAGCCCTGCAGGTGACACCAGCCCAGCCCTGCTGCCTGCTCCTGCCACTGCCAGCTCCCCTCTGCAAACTCCAAAGCAAATAAATAAACTGGAGTTTATTTGGATTTCGGCCTCTGTGGACAAACAAGAGCTTGGGAGTGATGCCTTTCACTGGAAATGAAATTGGTATTTAAGTTTTCTAATGGAAAAGAGAGGTTTTAAGGTCATTTCTTGGTAATCTTGAGAGCTGGTTTGTTGTGGGTGTATTTTTAAAGCCTGACTTATCAGAGAAACAGAGGTTTAAGGCAATATTCTACAGTAAAAAAAAAAAAAAAGGTGAAGTATTCAAAAGCTCTGAGCAGTCAGAATTCTGTGTTTAAACCTCGCCAAATTTTCAAATTTCCCCGTGTTTGTAATTGCTTATTCAGGGGCATTAAATCAGATTTAATGTTGCTAAAAGAGCTCTTAAATTGTGCACTTGGCTTCTTCTGGGGAAATAAAAAGGTATTGGGGGTTTTTTATCACTGCAGCAGAGATTGGGTTTGAATTGTTGTGTCTGCACTCAGCATCCTGCAAAAATATCCCAAGGCAGGATGTTGTTTTGGAGGAAACTGCTTCCCCAAACAAAGCCTTGCAGTGAAATATTACTTCCTGTCACTTTTGGAAACACATGAAAGATCACCTCAGTAGCACTTTGTGAATAAAAGCCCCAGCTGTTGTTTATTCATTTGTTTAGTCTGGGAATGTTCAATCCCAGGGAACCTGTTGGATGGTGTGGAGGTGAAATATCCAAGGAATTCACGTGGGGAGGATGCTCAGAGCTCACTGAAGGAAAAACAATTCTCTGTCATTGAGTTCTCACTGAGATAATTTCAATCTCTAACCACATCAGCCAGAGACTGAAAAAAAGTGCAGATTCCAATAAATATTTGTATAAATCTTGTTTGCTTCCCTGCTGCTGTGTCTCAGGGAGAACACCTGGGAAGAGGAACCAGAACTCAGATTTACTCAGGGATGCTGAGCCTCAAGGATGATGAGAACGAAGGGTACCAGAATGAGAAAGAGATCAGAGTGCTGCTCAAAGTCCTGGACCCCAGCCACAGAGACATTTCCTTGGCAAGTTTTTTTCCTTTTGTGTCTTGTACATGGATAAATTTCAAAACTGGCAATGGGGAAATGCTGAATGTCCATGGGGCAAATCCCTCCCCTGCTGATCCCTGATGGGATTAACCCAGGGCATTTCTTGGGCTGCTGTTCCATGGATGGTTTTTTTTTTTTTGGAGCTGTGGATGTGATTTGTGTCCCTTTCCCCAGGCATTCTTTGAGACTGCCAGCATGATGAGACAAGTGTCCCACAAACACATCGTGCTCCTGCACGGCGTCTGCGTCAGGGACGTGGAAAGTGAGTCCAGGGAGGGACAGGGGACACGGGAGGGACAGGGATAGGGGACAGGGGAGGGACAGGGACATGGGACAGGGATAGGAGACAGGGGAGGGACAGGGACACGGATATGGGACTGGGATAGGGGACAGGGATATGGGACAGGGGAGGGACAGGGATATGGGACGGGGACAGGGATATGGGACTGGAATATGAGACAGGGATAGGGGATAGGGATATGGGATATGAGACAAGGACATGGGACAGGGATAGGGGACAGGGGCTGGGATATGGGACTGGGACTGGGACAGGGATGTTGGACAGGGATATGGGACAGGGACAGGGTTTGGGACATGGAAAATGGGACAGGGACATGAGAAAGGGCAGGGGACAGGGACGTGGGACTGGGACAGGAACATGGGAGGGACAAAGAACAGGGGACAGGGACATGAGAAATGAGACAGGGACATGGGGCATGGGACAGGGACTACAAATACACATTCATTTATATGAAATAAATGAATATTTGTAATATTTACACATATAAAGCATGTACACGTTTTCATGTATATTTTTTATACATGCATTTTTATGTTTATACATAAAAAACCATAAATATGCACATAAAAATGTAAATGTGTGCAATGTATTTTTATGACTTTTTAACCCAAGACAGTCCTAATGTTGTGGTGTGGACACCAGAAGGAGAGCAAAGCTTTAGAAAATGAAAAGACAAATTGATTAATCCCCAGCCTTAACTCTTGCAAAGTCAGGAAAGGAACTGGAGTTACATGTGGATGTTAAACAGGGCCATGCTAAAGGAATTTTGGCACAAGAGCACAGGGGAACACAGCAGCCTGTGGCTTATTTTTTTCTTTTATTTCTAATATGCTTATTATTTTCTATTATTTTTCTGTTATGTGCATTAAAATTCCACCTTTGGAATTCCTGGTTCCAGATTTAATATTCATTTGCCACATGAAGCCTCTCAGCCTTTTAATCTGGACTCTGAGCACTGAAATAAACTTAGGGCAAAGTGAAATAAAATCATTTTCCAAGCACCTGGGCTGGGAGGTGGGAACACAAATTAAATTAATTAATTAAATTAATTAAATTAAATTACTCCAAACAATTGACTGCAGCCCTGACTTTCTGCATCTGCCTTTGTAGATATCATGGTTGAAGAGTTTGTTGAATGTGGGCCTCTGGATCTGTTCATGCATAAGAAAAGTGAAGTTCTCACAACCCCATGGAAATTCAAAGTGGCCAAACAACTTGCAAGTGCCCTGAGCTACCTGGTAAGAGACACCTTGGCAAAGGTTGGGAATGCTTTTCCTCCTTTCCTTCTTTTCTTCCAGTTCCTTCCCAGGTGTAATTTTGGATTTCAGCTTGGAATATTTTAGGGATGCTCTGTGGTGTGGATATCCTGGAGCACTCTCAGAATCTCCCTCTCACTGTTCTTTCCCTGTTTTTCTGTAGGAGGACAAGGATTTGGTGCATGGGAATGTGTGCACCAAGAACATCCTGCTGGCCAGAGAGGGCATTGATACCGAATATGGGCCTTTCATAAAGCTGAGTGACCCAGGGATCCCCATCACTGTGCTGTCCAGGCAAGGTATGGCCAGATCACATCCCCAGGGAAAGGCAGAAATGTCATTTATTTATTTATTTATTGCAGCCAGAACTGGCTCTGGAATGGGGGGCAATCAGCTTTCATGGATCTGCAAACACACAGTGGCTGTTCAGAGCATTCATTTGTCTTCCAATAAATGTTGTGTGCAGTGAGATGAGACAGAAGGAATCTCAGTTTGTGGATGGCTCCAGGCACGAGCCTGTGAAAGCTGCAGGAATAAATTCCTGAAAGCAAAAATTTGAGAATCAAGAAACTGGACAAATTCTGCAGCTCCAGTTTATTTCACACAAGACTAATTCAGTTCAGAGCTGGTTTTTCCCTGCTGTGATATTCACTCCCTGATGTTTTATCCCAGAGCGTGTGGAGAGGATCCCCTGGATTGCACCTGAGTGTGTTGAAGATTCCAAAAACCTCAGCATTGCTGCAGATAAATGGAGTTTTGGTACAACCCTGTGGGAAATCTGCTACAATGGAGAAACTCCACTGAAAGACAAGACCTTAGCAGAGGTAAAACTGTCACACAAACTTGGATCCATCCTCTTGGGCCCTTCAGTTTTCCCCCTTGTCCTCCCTGCCTTGTCCCCAGTCCCTCTCCAGCTCTCCTGGAGCCCCTTTAGGTCCTGGAAGGGGCTCTGAGCTCTCCCTGGAGCTTTTTCTTCTCCAGACTGGACAATCCCAGCTCTCCCAGCCTTTTCTAAGCCCTGTGTCCAGTTAGAAGCTGAGTGAGATTCTCCCAAACATCTCTTGTTTCTTTTGGGTTGATTCCAGAGGGTCTCTCAGGGGACACTGCTGCTGTTCACTGCAATTTAAAGAATTGGGGTCACTCTTGTTGTGCCCTTCCTGCCCTGCAGGGTTGGGAATGCCCATCCCAGCCCTGTCCCACCTGGCCTGGAGCTGGGACCTCTCAGGGCTGTGAGGAGCACCCAGGGTGTCCTTGGCAAATATTTCCTGGTGCATAAATAACTGGGAAAACCTGGCAGGAAATGATTGCTGAAAATGGAAATATTCTTTTAAACACCTCATGGGTGTTAAGTGGTTGCTCCAGATCCAGCACAAGAGGAATTCTGTACTGTAAAGATCCAAGTTCCAGCTGAAAAGGGAGATTTCCTTGGCAAAGCTGACACTGAATTAAGGATTTAATGGTCACATCCTCTGATGTAGAATCTCAGAATTGCTCAGTTAGAAAAGACCTCAGAGATCCTCGAGCCCAGCCATTGCCCCAGCTCAGAACTGTGAGTCATGGAAGTTAAAATTCCTGGGATTTCTGTTCGTTCCCACAGAAGGAGAGGTTCTATGAGGGGCACTTTGTGCTGGCCACACCATCCTGCAAGGAGCTGGCAGATCTGATGAAGCAGTGCATGAACTACGACCCCCACCAGAGACCCTTCTTCAGGGCCATCATGAGGGACATCAACAAACTGGAGGAGCAGAGTAAGGCCAGGGGGCCCCTGGAGGGGGGGGACCACGGAATTCTGGGGTGGGACAGCTCGGGAGGGACCTGGGACAGCATCTGGTACAAACCTGATGGGAGCTGCTGCAGGGTGGGAAGTTCACCAAGAGAAATCTGGGTGTGGGTGTGGGAGCAGAGCCAGAGTGGCACGAGTGGATGGAGAATTCCCTGTCACAAAGGTGGGGAAAAGGAAGGAAAGATGGGGCAGTGGGAATGGAGCAGGGATGTCTTGGAGTGTCAGACATGCAGGAATCTCAGCTGGGATGTTTCCCCTCCTAGATCCTGATATTGTCTCAGAGAAGAAACCTGTCACCGAGGTGGATCCCACTCTGTTTGAGAAGAGGTTCTTGAAAAGGATCCGGGATTTGGGTGAGGTAAGAGGAATGTCACCCCCAGAACACAGCCAGAGCTCCTGGGTGTCCCCACAGCCTGTGCTGTGTCACAGACACCCAAACCAGTGCCTGGGTGTCCCCACAGCCCCTGCTGTGTGACACAAACACCCAAATCAGTGCCTGGATGTCCCCACAGCCCCTGCTGTGTGACATGAACACCCAAAACAGTGCCTGGATGTCCCCACAGCCCCTGCTGTGTGACATGAAAACCCAGACCATCCCTGTCTGAGCCTTGTCCTCAAAGATGCTTTTTTCTCTCCCACCCAGGGCCACTTTGGCAAGGTGGAACTGTGCAGATATGACCCAGAAGGTGACAACACCGGGGAGCAGGTGGCAGTGAAATCCCTGAAGCCAGAGAGTGGAGGGAATCACATTGCTGACCTCAAGAAGGAAATTGAAATCCTGAGGAATCTTTATCACGACAACATTGTCAAATACAAGGGCATTTGCACAGAAGATGGTAAACCATGCAGAATATTAAAAAGTATATGGGTTTTCCTTTAGAATTATAAATGTCCTGCCTGGAGCAGGTTTTCCTGTGGGTTGGCTCAGGGATGGATGATGGGAATGAGCCATGAGGTGTTTAAAACACTGCTGGTGCTCTGGGCTTGTACAAAAGCTGTTGGTGTTCACAATGTGAGAAAAGTCTGCAAATTAAACATGCTGTGTTTTTTAGGAGGAAGTGGGATTAAACTCATCATGGAATTCCTTCCCTCTGGGAGCCTGAAGGAATATCTCCCACGGAACAAGAACAAGATCAATCTCAAGCAGCTGCTCAAATATGCAGTTCAGATCTGCAAGGTGAGCTGGGCTCTGAGCCTGCAGCTCCTCCAGCAGGATGAGGGGGGATGGAAAACATCAGCAACAAACCCATTTTCCTTCTTTATCCCCGAGGATCAGAATCCTAAAGCAATCTCTCCCACGCCCTGGGTGCTACTGGCACAAAGATCAGCAGGGGAATAACGAGGAGGTTCCAAGTTCCAAAGTTTGCTGGGAAAAGTTGTTCCTGTGGGAGGATTTGGAGGATCAGGAGGGAGGGCAGCACTTGGGATGTTTTGGCAAGAGGAAAAGAGCAAGGTGAATTCTAAAGGGATGGAAATGAGAGTGCACAGCGTGGTCAGGCCATGTGAAGCAGTAACTGGAGAAAAAGGGATTAAAGTATAAAATAAATAAAAGGTTTCTTTTCTCCTCCCTTAGGGCATGGACTACCTGGGCTCCCGTCAGTACGTGCACCGTGACCTGGCAGCCAGAAATGTCCTCGTGGAGAGTGAGAACAGGGTGAAGATTGGGGACTTTGGGCTCACCAAGGCCATCGAGACAGATAAGGAATATTACACTGTCAAGGACGACCGCGACAGCCCCGTGTTCTGGTACGGCCCAGGCCAGGCCAGGCACCCCTCTGCTCCCCAGGACCTTCCTGTTTCTATAAGAGGTCTAAGTGAAGACACACCATGAGAGCAAGGAACAGGCACCTGGTGGACTGGACTCACCTCTTGTGCTGTTGATTTCTTCCTGTACTTAATGATCCATTTCCTCACTGTTCAGGGTTTGGTCTCCTTGTTTTCACAGTGCCTTGCTGTGAACACACCTCATTCCTTACATTTTCTTTATGTGCAAGGGCTCCAGCAGCACAGCTGTGGCTGCTGAGTTGCTGTGGCTGTGTGTGAGCCGTGGGTGTGACGCTGTCCCCTCGTGTCCCCAGGTACGCCCCGGAGTGTTTGCTGCAGAGCAAGTTCTACATCGCCTCGGACGTGTGGTCCTTCGGGGTGACACTCTACGAGCTCCTCACCTACTGTGACTCCGAGTCCAGCCCCATGGCAGTAAGTGGCTGGGACACAAATGGCTGCCAGAGCTGCTTCAATCCCATCAGTTAAAAAAGATTATTCTTGTTTTTGGCAACAAGGAGAGGAATCAGAAAATCATCAGCTGATTTGGGGAGGGAGGGAACTTAATGGTCATCTCCTGCCAGCCCTTCCGTGGGGAACACCAGGAAACACCCTGGTGCTTGTCCTTGCAGTGGGGTGAGGGATTCCCAGCTGATCCTGCTGTCCCCACAGGAATTCCTGAAGATGATCGGCCCCACGCAGGGACAGATGACGGTGGCGCGGCTCGTCAGGGTCCTGCAGGACGACAAACGGCTGCCACGGCCACCAAACTGTCCTGAGGAGGTGAGGGAGGCATGAGGGATGGATAAATGATGGATAAATGATGGATAAATGATGGATGGATGGATGGATGATGGATGGATGATGGATGATGGATGATGGATGATGGATGATGGATGGATGATGGATGATGGATGGATGATGGATGGATGATGGATGATGGATGGATGATGGATGATGGATGGATGATGGATGGATGATGGATGGATGGATGATGGATGATGGATGGATGATGGATGATGGATGATGGATGGATGATGGATGGATGATGGATGGATGATGGATGGATGGATGATGGATGGATGATGGATGGATGATGGATGGATGATGGATGGATGATGGATGATGGATGATGGATGGATGGATGGATGGATGATGGATGGATGGATGGATGATGGATGATGGATGGATGATGGATGATGGATGGATGATGGATGGATGATGGATGGATGATGGATGGATGATGGATGATGGATGGATGATGGATGATGGATGGATGATGGAAGGAGAAGGTCAGGTCAGGTCCATCCCTGTCTGGACACTGATTCAGCCCCAGAGGGGTCACGTGTCCCTGGTTCCACAGCCCTGACCACTCAGGTTGGAAAACTTTCAGGAGTGCTGGGAAAAGGCATTTCCAAGGGTTTCAGTATTGTTTTAAGATATTTTTTGATATTAACATTCCCAAGTCCATGGTGTCCCTTCAGAGGGGTCAAGGACTTGCTGTAGTACCTGGATCCATGACCATTCCTTGGGAATTCCTCTGATTTTGGCAATTCCTGGGGTGCAGCTCCCCGGGTGCTGTGCTGGTTTAAACCTGAACTGACCAAACCCCCCTGCTCAGCAACATCTGAGGTTCATTCAAGGACACTCTGCTGCATTGTGTTTACTGGAAAACCCAAAGAAATGTTTTAATTCCTTTAAAAAATCCCTGTTTCTGTTGCCAGGTGGATCAGCTGATGAGGAAGTGCTGGATCTTCAAACACGACGAACGCACCACCTTCCACAACCTGATCCAAGGATTTGAAACAATTATGAGTAAAATGTAATTAATTATTTTTATCCTGTCAGGACTTCAAATGCCCAGCAAACTATCTATGCCCAAGGCTACATTTTTTTTTTTTTTTTTTTTAAATTTTTTTTAAACTCCTGTAGTTTCTCCTCTGGCTGAGCTGATGTGGTTATAAAAGATTCTTTTGCCAACAGATTGAAGAGTTGGATTTTAAAAGAATTTAAAATATTTGGGCAAAATGAACTCCAGCTCCCTTTGCTGCTGTTCTTGCAGGGCAGTTTTATCCTGCTCTGATTCTGGTTGTGCCACAATTGGAATTGCCCTGATGGATGATGTGAGCTGGGAAAATCCACTGGCATTTCTCAGCTTAAACCTCAGCCACTGGATGTAAGAGGACTCAATTAATAATTTTGAAGTTGGCTGAAAAAATATCCTTCACATGCACTTAAATCCTAGTAAGAAACAAAAGAACCTATAAAATATAGGAAAGACAAAATGTTCAGCTCTTTTTAACCCACGAGGTCCCAGTCCTGAGCTCTTACAGATATTTTTTAAGAAGTGTTGAAAAGAACCATCCCCAGAAATGTGGAGGGGTGGGCACAGTTGTGCATTTCTGTGAGAGCCTCAATTTTGGGATAAAGAATTTGCTTTTCCTAACTCCACTCCCACATTCTTCCCCCTGGAGCTCAGGAATTCCTGGAGATGGAAAAGAACCCAGTCCATGCCCAGAGTCTGGAGGGGATTATCCCAAAGGAAAAAAAAAAAGGCCTGAGCACCCAGGGGTGTCCTGGGCAATGGAAACCCCTCCAACAAATTTTTTTATAAAGAACATTTTGACTCAGCCCATGAGTGGTTTAACTGGAACCTTCTGCTGCCATCATTTTTCCTACCACACCTGGAGTTGGAAAATGCTCTGAAGAGATCCTCGAGTTTTGGCAATAATAGAAAGAGGTCTATATATATATATATAAATATATATAAAAATGGTAATTATGAGCTCCAAGGAGGTCAGATTTATTTTTACAGTGTTATTGTTTCTGTATGTCACGTAGGAAGCTGAATTTAATCTGTAAGCACTTTGTTACTCTTTATACAAACAAGTCTAATAAAGAATTTTTTTTTTTCTCCATGTGCCTCCCTTTTTAATCATAAATTAAAGAGAGTTTTAAAAATGGAATTTCCATAGCAGTGGTGTTCTTTCAAAACTTTTTCCTACCTTATCTGATTAAAAGAGTGCAGAGTTGTTTTCCTCCCCAGAAAATCCACTCCAAGTAAGTACCAACAGTTTATTTTCATTGAAAAGTGTAACAAGTTGAGAAAGTTGCATATACAAACAGTTGAAACAAAATATTACAAGTGAATTCATCAATACATACAGGCAGAATCCCAGAAAAGCTCCTGGCTCCTGTTTGTGGAGCAGTTCCAGCAGCTGAGGAAATTTTTGACTGGGATTTTTTTTTTTAAGCTTTGAAAATGTGGATCCTGGTCACATCCCAAAGCTTGAAAGGCAAAGTTTAAGACTTTTAATTAAAAAAAAAAAAATCGGTATTGAAAAATGGCTTCAGTGTTTTCTAGCAAAGAAAAGGGAGAAGGAGGTGGCTCCTGGCCTTGGTGAACTCAATCCAAATGGATTTGCAGCAGGATTCCAAGGAATTGGAATTCCAAAGCCTTGGAATGAGGGCTGGCTCCTCCTTTACCTGTCACTGATGGCAAAAGGAAGGATTGCTGATCTCCAAGGGCTGATGGCAGAACAGAACAACTCGAGCCAGAGCTGGTAAGAAGCTAAAAATACAAAAAGTCTTTAAAAAAAAAAAAAAAAAAAAAAAAAAAAGGAAAATACACTCAAAAGTGGGAAACCATGTGGGGTGGCCCAGAAGAGCTGTCCCACACCTGTGGAAGGACAGTGCTGCCTCACACTGGGAATGATTTCCTCCATGGAAAAGCTGTGGATTCTCAGCCTAAAAACAAAGTGATTCCACTGGCCAAGGATCAGCTCTCCAAATCCCAGGGAGTATTCCAAGGCAGCACAGGACAGCATCTCCCTTTGAGCAGGCATTGCTTGAGAACATCACTGAGGCTCTGGGAATCCATTTGGTATCACTCCATTCCAGGATTAAGAAGATACATTAAAAATTGAAAGGCTGTAAATGCAGAGCTCTTAATCCTGGAAAAAGGAAAGTTGGGAACCCCCCCCCCCACCCCCGACACATCTGGAGTTAAAAAAATACAAAATAATCACTATCAAGACTTCCTCTTTTAACTTCCTCAGGCTGAGGACCGCAGAAAGGATCAGCTTTCTTTCCTCTGGGTTTTTATTGCTTTCAGCTGGAGCTGCCCCAGCTCCCCAAGTCCCTGTGCTCTGTCCCTGAGGGGACAAAGCCACCACTGTCCCCTCCTCTCCAAGTGGCAGCAGCCACCGCCTTTGTCACACCCGTCTCGTGTCCTTGGGTGTGCCAGGACAGAGCCGGCGCCTCCTGGGACACTCAAGCCCACGCAGAAAGAATTCCTTGTCTGAAGTTAAGGCAGCAATAAATAACAGAGGGATTCCCTGGGCCGGGCTGGGAATCCATCACTCCGAGGGGTGGATCAATCCTCGAGTGGGGAGGATCAATCCACGCGTGGGATGGATCAATCCTCGAGTAGGGTGGATCAATACACCCGTGGGGATGGATCAATACACCCATGGGATGGATCAATACACCCGTGGGGATAGATCAATACACCCGTGGGGATGGATCAATACACCCATGGGATGGATCAATACACCCGTGGGGATAGATCAATACACCCGTGGGGACAGATCAATCCTCGAGTGGGGTGGATCAATACACCCGGGGGATGGATCAATACACCCGTGGGGATGGATCAATCCTCGAGTGGGGTGGATCAATACACCCGTGGGGATGGATCAATACACCCGTGGGGACAGATCAATCCTCGAGTGGGGTGGATCAATACACCCATGGGATGGATCAATACAAGCGTGGGATGGATCAATACCCGGGTGGGGATGGATCTGGGGATAGATCAATCCACCCGTGGGGGTGGATCAATCCTCGAGTGGGGGTGGATCAATACACGCGCTTCTTCTTCAGCGAGGATTCCGAGTAGCGAGCCGGGAATTCCACGGGGCCGGGCTCGGGGGAGGACACGAGGTACGAGGAGCTGCGCTTCGGGGCCACCTGCGGGTGACACAGCACAGTGACACTCTGCCCAACGCCACCAGGGCAGTGCTCCGAGCCCCAGAGGAACGACAGAACTACAACCATTAGAATAGAAGTGTGTAACATCACATGGTGAAGGGTTTTAGGTATAGGGCAAGATGGAGGTTTTAAGGAGTTGGTTTTTCTTCCTTCTTGTCCTTCCCCTTGGGTAGAAAATGCCACACTGCAGGTCAAGGGTGATTGGTCATTGGGGTAAAAGTAAAAATAATTCAGGTGTTAGCTTTTAACTGGACTGCTTGGCTTTAAAAGACCTTGTAACCATTTCTTCATTTTAATTTGTTAGCTGCAAGTGCTGTGGCAGTCCCTGTAACATGGATAAGAATTAATAAGCATCTGAGTCCTAATATGAAAATCCTGTCTGTCCTGCATTAATCCTGACTCTGGCAGAAGAGGAAAAAAGAAGATAAAAACTTAATACCACCACTGCCAATGAACAGTGCTCCAGGCTGGGAATTCCCAGTGAAGTGATGTCAAAAACCCCACTCCTTTGGCTTTGAGCCCCAGGGTTTCCCTAAAAAAAACCCCACTGTTTTTTTTTAGGACACCTGATGTGCCTGAAATGTGGGAAATAGAAAAGGTACAAGACTTTTAAAAAGCTGCATGAAAGGGAATCTCAAAAGAGAAAAATGCAAAAATACTAAAAATACAAGAACAAGAAACAGTAAGGCTATAAGCTATGTAAAGATAAGCCTCAAGAAAATATGTTAAACAAAATAATAAAGTATGTCAACTTAATAATGAAGCTTTAGCCACCGTTTTAAGCTATTACAATGCTTGTTTACAAGCATTCTTCAAAGCAAGATTAATTGGCCTAAGCAAATGCCTGTCAGCTTTTAATATTATACTATTGACTAAAAAGTTGTTAAAAGACTTTGTAACAAAAAAAAACAACTTTGCTGTTATTAGCAGCTAAAACTGTTTCCATCTCCTGTGCTTAACTCTGTAAAATAAAATTAATAATTATAATGAAATAAAGCTTCAAAACAAGTGCTCCAACAATCCTGTCCCGTTGTTTGTGTTTATATGTAGGTAAATATAAAATAAATTAAAATATCCCAAAAAACCAACAAGGAAAGACTTTAAATCTCTTTAAGCCTTTCCAACCAGGAAAGACTTTTAAGTTCTGGCCCTGTCCTCTCTCTCCTGCAGTTTTGAGAGCCCTGGGGTTGTCACCCATGTCCTGTGTCCCTCCACCAGCTCCTGCCTCACACAAACCCCCTGACCCTGCTCCTCCTGAGCCTCTGTAACAGCAGGATTTTAAAAAGCCCCAAAAAAAGCCTCCAAAAAAAGGATTCCAAGGAGCTGCAGGGTCCCTGCAAGCACAGGCACACAAGCACACCCTGAGCTGACAGAGCAGCCTCTCCACTCCCATTTAGCTGCAGTTGCAGCAGCCTGGAGGCCAAGTGAGCTGCTGTGCCTGTGCCAAGGGACTGAGTGTGCTCCTCCTGCCTTTTATGGCTCCTGGCATGAACAGCAACATCCCAGGGAGCTGCTCTGCACCATCCCAGAACCTCTCTGGACATAAACTGAGAGGTGCTGCTCAGCTCAAACCCCACCCTCTCTCTCCTTCTGTTGCCATTCCATCATTTCCAGCCATGTCAGAGCTGGTGGGAATCTGAAAACTCAGGTTTTTTTTCATGTCCCAGCCCATGGCCAGGCTTTGTACCCAGGAGTCAGGAATTAAAAGGAATGCACTGTCTCCAAAATCTCAAAAAAAAAAAAAAAAAAAATTTCATGCCCAGTCTAAAACAGAATTTAATCCTGTGGTGCAAGGGCCAGGCCCCTCAGCTCTGCCATCCATAAAAACAGGAGCAATGGGATTTACCTCAGCACAGGGACAGGAATTCCTCAGCAGTTCTAAATCCTAACCAGACTCCATAAATTGGCCCTCACTGTTTCCAAAGCATTTGGAAATGTTTCCATTTATTGATGAAAACTCAGTGTCCACTGGAGCCCCAGCACAGGAAGCTTTGCTCAGTGAGTGTGGCTGAAGAAGGCTGCAGTTGACACCTGGTGGAATTCCAAATAAAAGCCATTTTATCCCCCACGATCCAGTGTTGGTAATCTGGATGATGCCCAAGACCAGGTAACCCTGCAGATGCTCCAAGAACTGTTTTAGAAACACACTCCAAAAAAAAAAAAAAAAAAAATAAACTGTGTATTTTCCTAATTAGGCAAGTAAAAATCTTTAGATTTATCCCGTGTTTTTTAATTTGCTTTTCAGGAAATTTTGAGCTGCTGTCTCCACTCCAGAGATTCTATCCCAGTGCAAACCATCTGCAAGTCAGACAAACACCCATTTAAATCCAGTGTGAATCTCCTCCTCTTTTCCTACTTTATTTGCCTCCTTCCAGGCATTTTTTCACACTGCTATCTCTCCAAGAAGCTCCTAAAACCCCAGCCTTGCTCTGCCCGTGGGTTTTGGGGCACTGAGAGGAGCTGATCCCCAGAGCTTGCAGGGTTCTGGAGCTGGCCCAAGCTCTCCTGACATTCCCAGGAATTGTGTGCAGGAGGGATGCACAGGGAAAGCTCCACTCGGGGGCAGCAGCACACAGGGAAGAGGAATCTGCAGCCACTGCTCTTCCTCTCCTCTCTCCTCTTCCTCTCCTCTCACCTGCTTTAAGGGATTTGCTGGGGGAGGCTGCAAGCCCTGCTGGGATCCCTGGGCTCCACTCAAAAGGGCAGGCACCACCTGCAGGCAGGTGCTGTAGTCTGGGAAAGATCCACCTGTAAATTCCTGAATCCACAACGGGATCCATGAAGTAGAAGGAAGAAAGGTTTAATAATTCTCCTTTTTTTTTTTTTTTTTTTTTTTTTTCTCTCAGCAGGTATGGAAATACCTGAGTATTAAATTCACAGCAGCTCGGGTGTGCAGCAATTCCCGGAGTAAAATGTGGGATTTGGATGATGGTTTAATTTGTGTCATTCCTTTAAAAAGTGGCTTTCTCCTTTGTCACAAAAACCTCAGTTTGGGCAAGAAACAGCCCTTCCATGCTGGGAAATGCCATTAACGGTGTGCTGCTTCTTGGTGGGAATATTTTAATCCATTCCTGAGTGTTCCAGGTGATTTTGGATGGTGGGATTTTAGAGAGGGATGTTTTGGCTGTGACCCCAGGGGGGTGCAGGGCTGCCCTGCAGCAGTGCCCATGCAGTGCCTTCACCCCACACTCAGCCCCTCATTTCTGTGCCAACACACAAAGCAGGTGTCCTAAAGCTGATGGGAGCAACAGCCAGTGGAGACAGCAAGAAAATGAAATTATTTCTCACCTCAGAGGCTCCATTTTCCAAGCCATCCACTCTGGCCTGGGTAGAGTGATGTGCCTGAGCATAATGCTGGTACCACTGCTGGGCAGCCTCCTACAGAGGAGCAGAAATCCTCTCCCATGTCTGCCTACAATTCTTACAACCCAAAGCTCTCCAAGAAAACTTCAAAACACCTTTGGCACCAGTGGTGAAGCTCAAATCAAACATTTAAAGTAATGGTAATGATTAAAACATTCAAGAGGAACTCCTGGCCTGGCAGTAAGGCAGGGACAATTCCTGTTATGGGAACAGCTCCAGGGATCCAGGGACAGCCACAGCTTCTCTGAGCACCCCCACCCTGCCAGGGAACAATTCCTTCCCAATATCCCATCCATCCCTGCCCTCTGGCAGTGGGATCCATTCCCTGTGTCCTGTCCCTCCCTGCCCTGTCCCCAGTCCCTCTGCAGCTCTCCTGGAGCCCCTTCAGGCACCAGATCTGATCCAAGAGGGGTTTGGCCCCTGGCAAAGCTCAGTGCAGTGACCCTGTGGCCAGGCTGGGAGCCTCCCAATCCAAACCCTCTCCATGCTCAGGGGTCACAATGTCCCTGCCAGCAGCCCAGGAGAGTCTCTGTCTCCTCTGGGGAGGAGGCAGCTCTCAGATTTGATCTGTACAGTTCCAGGGATGGTTAATGAAAACCTGGGAATGTTCCCTGCCAGTGTCCTGTGGAAGTGGCTCTGAGCACTGCAGCACTCCCCAAACCCTGCAGCTCATGGCCATGCTCTGATCACCACGTGGGGCAGATGGGGAGCACATCCTGTGCACTGAGAGCAGCTGCCAAGCATCCCCCAAGCTGTGCAGGAACTGGGAGGCTGAGCTCTCTCCTCTGGGATCCAGCCAAAGTTCAAGACTTAAAAACTTCTGGGGAAGGCAAAGAAAAAAAGCCCCTGGTTTTGAAGGCAGACACAAAAGCCAAGGCAGGGGTGCTGAGAAGTCATTTTTTAGTGAGTGTCTGGAGCTCAGGCTCTCAAGAATCAAATTTTTTTCAAGGGTTGTGATTTCAGCAGGGACTGTCCTTTGTGCTAAATCTGCTCTGAACACTGAAAGAGATAAAAGTGTCCCTTGAGGAAGAACACCCAGAGAAAACAAGGAGCAGCTCTGGGAGAATCCAGGGGAGGACACCAGGCTGTGCAATTCCTACCTGTGGGTATTCCCCAGGCTGCTGGGAATAACTGAAATAATTTTCCATTGCATGTTGTGATGCAGTTCCCTGAGCCACAGCAGCATCCAGGACATTGTTTGGAAGGCTGGTCTGCTGTGGAGGACTGGAGGCTTTGCTGGCAATTGCTGCTGGGAACACAAAGAACAGAGTTTGAATAAACACCTGGCTTGTAGAAAACACACAAATTAGGTTCTGGTTCCAGGATTAAAATTGAAATTTGCCTTTTCACATTAGGCTGTGCCCCAAATTAATCAGTGCTATTAATAACTGAAAGGCTTCTAGAAGTTTATGAGCCTCTGAAAATTGAACCCTGTTTAATTACTTTGCAATTTTAAGACACACTATATGATTTCCTTGAGGACAAATGGTCACTAGATTTACCAGGCAAACAGGATGAATATTTGCCATGCTCTGGCTGTGGAAATTTGCAATAAAATGTTTGCTTACCTGGCAGGCAGATACCAGGCAAAACACTTGCCAAATTCAAGTAGGGGTTGGTGCTCAGCCGAATTTCCTTTGGGGGCTCCCCAAGCAGAGAAGTCTGTTTTTTCAAGGGAGTCTGAAAAATGGACAGGACAATCTGCATTAAATTCATATAAAATTGATCAGAAATAAGGTTAAGTGGCCCAGCAGGAGCACTTTTTTTTTTTTTTTTTTGGAAAAAGCTCAGTCCTATGAAAAAAACTCTTAAAACGCAACTTTTGAAATAAAAAACTTTTTGAAGTCAATCCTTCAAAAGTTCCATTTTATTTCAGCAATCTGGACACATTCCCTGCAATTTTTTCTTCCAAATAGTTTTTGTAGGAATGTTTCTCTTCAGATTGCAAGTTCCTAAAGGATATTACAAAACAAACAAACAAAAGAAAACCTTTTATATGCAAGTGAAAGAATAATAATCACTCGAGCAATTCCAGATGCAGGGAGTGAACATTAAGTACATGGCCAAGACAAAAATCAACTCTTTTTACTTGGAGAAATAAGGAAATAAAGGCCAAATGTTAGGAAAATGATGAATTAAGCACATGGCTCCCCAAAAATGTCTAAGTATTGATGCATTTATAAAAAACGTAAATTTTGTTAAGGGAAGAAAAAAAAAATCTGAAATAATGAGGCCACTTAAATGCCATCATCCTCTCACACCTCATCTCCAAGGGAATAAATATATTTTAAAAAACCTGATAATTAAAAGTGGAAAATTTATATACACACACAAGCAACTGGAAACCCAAAGGCTCCCCACCACCACCAGAACTGCTCCTGATTAATCATAAAATTCAACCCCAAGTTCAATTTTTGGCCATTAGAAGAGACACTGCCCCTGAGATAAATTTCACCATCAAACACTGAGGCAAACACATGGAAAAAAGGCCCTGCAGCACCGTGGAGCTGCCTTTGTTCATTCAGCTGGACCACCAAGGAGCAGCATTGTTCTCTCCCCATTACCCACAACTGCAGTGACCTTTGCATGGCTGAGGATGCTCCTGGGATGGAGCAAATTGTACACTGGAGATGCAGGCGTGGTTAAAATAAAGGAGAGAAAGAGGAGGAGGAGAAAAGGAGGAGGGAAAAAGAGAGAAGAGAAGAGAAGAGAAGAGAAGAGAAGAGAAGAGAAGAGAAGAGAAGAGAAGAGAAGAGAAGAGAAGAGAAGAGAAGAGAAGAGAAGAGAAGAGAAGAGAAGAGAAGAGAAGAGAAGAGAAGAGAAGAGAAGAGAAGAGAGAGAAAAGAGAGAAGAGCAAAAAGAAGAGTGAAGAGAGAAGAGATAAGAGAGAAGAGAGAAAAGAGAGAAAAGAGAGAAGGGAGAAGAGAGAAGAGAGAAAAGAAGAGAGAAAAGAAGAGAGAAGAGAGAAAAGGAGAGAGAAAAGGAGGGAGAAAAGGAGGGAGAAGAAGAGAGAAGAGAGAAGAGAGAAAAAAGAGAGAAGAGAGAAGAGAAAGAAAAAAGAGGAAGAAAGAGAGGAAGAAGAGGAAGAAGAGAAAGAAGAGGAAGAAGAGGAAGAAGAGGAAGAAGAGGAAGAAGACAGAGAGGAAGAAGAGAAAGAGGAAGAAGAGGAAGTAGAGGATGAAGAGGAAGAAGCGGAAGAAGACAAAAGAGAAAGAAAGAAGAGAAAGAAGAGAAAAAGGAAGAAGGAAAGAAAGAAGACAAAAGAATAGAAAGAAGACACAAGAAGAGAGCAGCAGGCAGAAGGCAGTGCCTGTGCTGCAGGCTCCTTACCCCCAGGCTGGAGTCGCAGTTCTTGCTGTGCCCGGGGGCTTTGGCGTGCTGGGCCCGCAGGGAGCCGCCGGGGAGGCCGGGCAGCGGCGGAGGGAAGGGCTGAGCTGCCGGCACGGCCTCGCCTTTGTCTGCAGCAGCGCCGGGGCCGCCCAGAGCCTGTCCAAGAGCGGGCTGGGTCGGGAAGAAGGGCAGCACGCCCATCCCTGCTGCTGCAATGGGAGCTGCGTTACGAGCTGCACTCATGGAGAAAACTTTGCTGTTAACACGGCATTGCTTACACAGGGCTCGGCTGGGGGGTTAATGAGGGAGGAGGAGAACAATTCTATTTCTGCTTCACTGCTTTTTGGTCTTTTCCCATCACAAAGGCAAGTAACTCAATCTTAAGCTGATTCAATAAAATTTTGACTTTTCTAAACATTCCCTGTGGTAACTTACTTAGTGCTTCCTGTCATTTTTAAAAAAACCTGGGAACAACATCCTGGAGGATGCTGGATGGGAACACAGGGGGAAACCCCACCTCAACTGGCATTAGGGGAATTCTTTTAACTGAAAAGCTGGAAAGTGTTCTCCTAAATGAAAATTTGGATATTCAGAGGAGCTTTCTGCCCTCCCCTGGGTATTTTTCCTTTGTTCCTGGTTATTGCCATGACTCAGAGCATGGCCAGGGCTGCAGAACACAGGGAGCAGTGGAGGAAACAAGATCAGAAAATCCTGGAATGGTTTGGGTTGGGAGGGACTTGAAGGATCATCCATTCCCATCCCCTGCCATGGCAGGAACACCTTCCAGTACCCCAGAGTGCTCCAACCTGGCCTTGGACATTGCCAGGGATCCAGGGACAGCCCCTGGGAATTCTATTCCAGGAATTCCTCCCCAATATCCCATCTAAATCCATTTTTTTTCAACTCACAGCCATTCCCTGTGTGCTGTCCCTCCCTGCCTTGTCCCCAGTCCCTCCCCAGCTCTCCTGGAGCCCCTTCAGGCCCTGCCAGGGGCTCTGAGCTCTCCCTGGATCCTTCTCCTCTCCAGGTGAGCACCCCCAGCATCCAACTGATCTTCCCTCATAAATACTGAGGGCATCAGTGGCACAGAAATTTGCATTCCAAATTGACACCTGTCACAGACTGGTTATTAAAAACAAATTTCATAATAAAACGAAGGCAAAGAGCAAATTTGAAGGCAAATTTGTGGTGCCTCTTAAGCAACTGACATTTACCTGCTTTGAAAAACCCCACAAAATGTCACCCCCAGATAAAAGCACGTTCCAAGTGCACAAAAAAAAAAAAAATGGCAGTAACTGAGCCAGCAGAGTATTTAACAACCTGCTTTTGTTACACAGGGACAAAGTCAGGTGCATAACGTGAAGCTGGGCTTTTTTACTGATTTGGGATGAAATGAAAATGTCATTTACACTTGAGAGCTTCTCCTCGAGTTGCCAGGCCTGAGCTCACTGCTGGCATCACCCCTATGCCCAGCACTGTCTGCAGCAGCATTGTTGGAGGTTCTCCCAGCAAACCTGGTTTCTAAAAGGAAGAAGAGAAAACTGTGTAAACGATTCAAATAATCTGCTCACAGCTCCTTTTTTTTTACAACTTCCACATTCTCAACCTTTTCAGCACCACTCAACCGTTCACAGAACCATGAATAGGTTGGGTTGGGAGGGAACTTAACGTGGTGATAACAATTTATTTATTTTAGGAATTATAGGAGTGTTGAGAGAGAGTCAGAGTTGCAGGGATGGCCTTACACTGTTTGCCTGCATGTTTTCCATCTTCAGGAGCTGCTGCTGGGGCAGGGGCAGGTGAGCAGGGTTCTGCAGCAGCAGGCTGGAGGTGCTCCCCAGAACTGAGCTCTGAGAAAGGATTAAAACAAGGCTTAGTTGGCAGGCTTAGAACATTTTCACACAGCACTGCTTGAAGAAATTAAAGATTCTCAGTTAGGACAGCAAAGGAAAAGAATAATTTCCTTCACAGAATTGATTTTATTTCAGATAAATAACCAGATATGTTCCCCTCCATAAAAATCCACATGAAATCCTACTCCAGAGCCATTAAAACCTGACAAATCACAGTGCCTGCAGATTGGCAAGTTCACAAAATATTCACATTGTTCATTCAAAATATTCTGCATCAGTTTGCCACCAGAACTGAGCCACTGAATTAATAACTTTGGGGCACCCTCTTCAGACTCTGCCACTGGTATATTCAACATTATGAGCTCTGGCCAGCACTGAGGCTTAAAATAAACTTTAAAAGATATCATGATTTATGCTGCAGGCCTGGAAGTGTCTGGCAACATCATCTGCCAGTAAAATATAGGTTGTTCTATAGCTTGTTGTACAAAAATAAATGTACAGGACACTGTGATCATGCCAAGTCCACTCTTCTTTATTGTTTTTTCATCACCAAACCCAGGGGTTGAAGACTGCAAAACACCATCCAAATATTTCCAAGTCTGGAAATGTCTCTGGGTGGCAGGGTTAAATTCTCTAGGGAAAAACTAAAATATGATCTTCTGAACTAATCTATGATCTTCTGGAGTCAGAAATGTGCTTTTCCAAACAAGGATGTGCCATATCTAGATTAGTTATGCATTTATTTTAATTGTCTCAGTGATTTACAGGGCTAGTTATTGTCACCAGTGCCAGGGGCTGCTCCTGCTAAACTTGGCTCCAGTCACAAAATCAAAATGGTTCATTGCAAAACTTCCAGAAATAAAAGAGTGGAAAAATCAGTTTGGTCAGAATCTTCAGAGGAAAGGCTCTGGATTAACCAAGATTTAATAAATGAGGAAAACATCCCTGAGAAAGCTGAAAATGCATTATTTTGCCACAGAATAATTTATAACTCAGAGAAATTAAGAGAAACAAGTTGAAAATCAGACAACCTCGAGCTGAAAAATTACTGGGTGAATAACCTTCAAATCCTCTCTGTTGGATCCCTTTTTAAAGAATTATTTTAAAATATTTATTCACATTCTGTCACTTTACAAAGCCCTGGATATAAAATAAAAACCCAAGAAATGCAGGCAGCTAAATCAGCATGACTGGGAAGTGTTTCAGTGACAACACTGAATTTCAAGACAATAAAAATAAAACAGTGAGCTGCTTCTCTGACTTTAGAGAATATCCCAGAAGAGAAAAATGTGACTTCTAGGAGAAATTTGGATCATCAAATCCTTCTAAAATTCAGATTTGGAGCTCATTAAATGACAGGAAGCTTCCAGGAAGAAAATGAGACAATTTTAAGTCTCTGGACAGAGAAAAGATGGAGTTGTTTGGCTGCAGTTTTTCCCAAGCCAAAAACCACTGGAAAAAAAAAACCTTTGGATCATCATCAATCCCACTGTTAATTGTGAAAAACATCCCTGGCTCCAGCTGTGAGCACCAAACACTCACACTGCCTTCCAAGGAAGCACAGGCTGAAGAGAGAGCAGCAGGAACTTAAAACAGATCAACTGAAAATGTCATTTGAATTAAAAAAAAAAAAAAAAAAAAAAAAGCCCTAAGAATTATGTATTTTTTTTTAATAGGGGCAAAATTAAGCAGCGTTTATTCTAAATTAAAATATTCACCCAGCAGTTTTTAGAGAAAAAAACAGAAAAGCTCAATATACATAAGAAATATTTCTGCATTTTAGTGGCTCTTTTTTAAGATCTCTAAAAGAAGTTTGCCAAAAAGAACTGCAGAAATAATTGATGCTGAAGAGGATTTTATTTTTTAAATGGAAATTTCTGAAATATCAGAAATAATAAGGCAAAGTGATCGACTCCAGCCCCTTGTAGGTATTTGTGTAAATCCCTACCACGAATATTAAATTTAATTTTTGGTTCCTGGCAGAACTGGAGAAATCCCTGAGAGCAGCTCAGCTCAGCTTTTGGCTGTGGGTGCATTTTCTCATTCTCAATTTCTGGCACAAACTCATCCCAAAGATCCTTTCCATGATCTCTCAGGAATTCTGGTGCCCATTTGGAATTTCAGAAGAACCTTGAGGGGTTTCATGAGAAAGAATTAACTCTGCAAATCTCTATTTTTTATGGCACATTTGGGTCCCTGCAAGCTTGAAAATGAAGCTGAGGGTGCTGAATTTGTCGGTTTTTATCAAATAAAAATCTCTACAGGATTGTGGCTGAGCTGCTCCAAGGGATGTGCCAGGCTCCTTGAGAACTCATTTAAAGAGGATTTTTTTTTTTTTCTGCCAGTAATGACAAGTTTTGTCTGCATTGGCAAGTTTTAAATCAAAAATTTAGATAAAATAATTCCATTTTGGACAGTTAGCACTGCCTATCTCAACACTTTCCTTAGAGCTCTAACAAGAACACTTAATTTTAGTTGTAATTCCTTAAAACTTTAGGATCTCTCATTTAAACATCTCCCCAAATATCTCTTTTGATGACAGTTTTATTTGTCACATACCTGATGAACTTTATTCAACTGCAAAAAAGGTGGCCCAACTGCTGAATTTATGAGGTGAGGTAAACCTGCAGATGCTCCAAGAACTGTTTAAGAAACACATAAAAAAAAAAATCATGTATTTTACAAATTAGGCAAGTAAACATCTTTAGAATTACCCTGTATTTTTAAATTTGCTTTCCAGGAAATTTTCAAGTGTACAGAAGTGCCTAAGGCAACGCCAGACTGGTTTAGGGTGGGAGAGGCTGTGAAACCTTTTGATGTTCAATGACCAGAATGTGAGAGCTCAAAGGTCCCCTCCAGGTGCTCCTCCACACCTGAGAGTTTCACTCCTGAGCTGATTCCAGGCCTCAGCTTTATCTGAAGTGCTTTAAATTCAGATTTAGCTCAAGTGTTTCTGCCCTGAAGTGGTCACTTCACACCCAATTTCTAGTTTTTGGGGTTTTTTTTGTCACCACACTCTCAGCTCTCTCCCACTTGATCTCCTCATCACCTGATTCCTGCTCTGAGCACTTTCACTGTTTGAAATGTGATTAATTAGGGTTTATGTTTATTCACATCCTAATCAGAACACAGAAATGTTTCTGGCTGATGCTGTAATAAACACTCTGCACAGCTGTGACAGCAGCCAAAAGAATAAAGATTTACATTGGCAACAGGAGAGAGACTCAGGCTGCAAAACTCAGATCTAGAATCAGATTTAAGTTTAGCAAAGTCTTGCAGAAGACATTTCTTTCTAAACCCATTTCTAATACGAATATTCAGAGCCCAGAGTTATACAAGGATATTTGTAGGAACACTGAATTTTACCCAAACAACAGCATAACAAAGCACCTCTTGCTTTTGCTGCCATAAAATGTGAAATTATCTGCACAAACACACTGAAGCAGTGTCTGCACAGATTCCAAACATTATTTCCACTTAAATATTTGCAAAAGCCTTGCAGCACAAAGAACAGGGTTTCATTTTGCATTATATCAGAACAGCTTACCAGGTTTAACAGCGTGGCCACGCAGCTGGGGCTGCAGCAGCATCTGCAGCATTGCTGGATTATTAAAACTTTTCATGATCTGCACTGGATTTGGCTCTGGAAGCAAACCTTTCCTATTGTTCCTCATCTCCAATGAAGAGATAAAAAGTGTTAGAAGCAGGAGAAAACAATGAATGCATTTAAATCCCTCCAACTCCAACAGCAATGTACACATTTCATCTGACACAGAAAAAAACCAAACATTTCCTTCCCTGTTTCCTGCTTTTTTTTCCCCCCTTCAAATGAAACACCTAACAAATGATTCCAACAAAATTTCAAGCACATTTCGTTTTTTCCCTTAAACCCAGAGTTATCAGTACAGGAGAATAAGAAATGTTGCCATGAGCACCATATCTTAGAACAGACTTCTCATCTCTTTTACAGAGATGTGGTCTGAGCTGGCTGAAGAGAGGGAACTCTTCTGCCTCTCCATGAAACATTGATCACATCCAATTTTCTAGGAAATAATTTGATAAGACATGTGGGTGTAAAAAGCTTTCTTCTACCTCGAGCATGAAATGAACTTATTTCTCCTGCCTTGAAATTTATCTTAAAGCTGACAAATTCTTGCCTCTGTGTTTTAAACCAAGTTTTAGCTCGTCCAATGACTCATTCCCACTTTTGTTTTGAGCTGGAATGATTTCTCTTACAGATTACATTTACTAAAATCTCAGAGCTACGTGGGTGTAACTTTGTGGTGTTTTCTGGATATATTTTATTTTCTTCCTGGCCATCTCTGCCTAGGAAGGAGCCTGAGCTGGGCTGATGATAGAGAATTCCAGAATGGTTTGGGTTGGTTAAAACCCATTGAGCTCCAACCTTGACCATGAGCAGGGAGTTTTCCTCTATCCCAGGCTGCTCCAAGCCCTGTCCAGCCTGGCTTTGATAAACCCCAAATACTTCCCAAGCCTGGCTCCTTCTCCTCACTGTGCAAAGCCCCAGCTCAGGCTTGATGAGCTCATCCCAAAGAGATTTCCAGGGATTTCACCTGCTGGAATTCTGGAAACTGGAAGTTTTGAACTTTCTGTGCTCAGGCACTGACCCCCAAAAGAACACTGCATTTGACCTGAGGCCATGGAGAAGGTTTCCAAAATTGAGTGATAGAATTAGGATCACGAGTGTGCAGTTTGACTAGAAGTGTGTAATATCACAGAGTGAAAAATTTAGAATTTAGGGTTTTGGAACATAACAATATATAGAGAGCAAAATAGAGGTTTTAGGGCAGAAGTTTCTTTCTTCTTCACTGCCTTCTTCATGGGTCTGGGTGGTATTTTTGTAATTGGATAGAAAATGATAGACTGCAGGTCATGGGTGTTTGGTTATTGGATCAAAAGTAAAAATAATTCAGGTGGCATTTCTTAATTGGACAGTTAGGCCTTAAAAGACCTTGTAGAGAGAGCTAAGTCTCCATTTTTATTTGTTAGCTACAAGTGCTGTAGCACTCACTGTAACATAGATAAGAATCAATAAACATCTGAGTCCCAACAAGAAACACCATCTCCTGCACATTCAACCCCGACCCTGGCAGAAGCAAAAAAAATTTAACAAGTGATACTCACCATCCTTTGTGCTGCTATCAGAGCTGCCAAGGTGCTCCTGCCTGGTGCTCCAGGGGCACAGAAGGACACCTGGACCCTCCTGCCGTTGATGGTCACCCCGTCCATGGCCCCTCTGACGCTCTCGGCCTGCTCGGCGCTCTCGTACTCCACCACGGCAAAGTCCCCGCTGCCACCGTCCTCATCCTGGGCAAACTGCAACAACGACAACAACGACAACAACAACAACAACAGTGCCAGCACTGCATGGAAAACGGCAACTCCTGCAGCTGCCCTGCAACGCTGGCACTGTGGGCACACACGTTCACAGAGCTGGGGAATTCCAGCTTGGGAATTCTTCTCAGGAATGGATTTCTCCTGACTCTCAGCTCCATTCCCAGGCTGACAAGCTGACTGCAGCTTCAGTTAGGGAGGAAATGTCCCAGGGTGACAACATGGTGACAAACAGAGTGGAATTCATCATCAACATTAACCCCTGGTGTCTTTGCCGTGTCCAATGAGCTCCTGTCCTGTCCTGGCTGCACTGACACACTTTAAATCCGGGCTGTCTGTACAATAAATTGGCCTTTTTTCCCCAAAGAGCTCCGTGGGTGTTGCTGCCCTTTCTCTCTCTTTTCAGCCCAGTGACCACATGGCACCTGCCCCTTGCAGGATCTTGCACAGCTGGCACAACCCAAGGTTAATATTTCCCCCCCAAACCATGAGGTTTTTGTCTGGAAATGCTGGAAGTAAGTTGGATATCACATCCTCATTTATTTGGCATTCATGGTTATCTGCTCATTCCTTCCATTATCTCCTCCATTCCCACCTTCACTTCCATCTCACCTCATGGAGAACCTCAGCTATGAAATGCATTTAACACATATTTAAACAAAATAGCAATGAGAAATGAGCTGTAAATACAGCTGGATGCTACAACCAGTTTTATTTTGCAGGGATCATTATAAACTCGTTATTCTTCATTTTTTTTTTTCCCAGCCTGCAATAGTCAAAGTGTCGTTCATCAGGGTGCATGACAGCTGCTGAAACATGCAACAATGCAAATTCCCCCAGGATCTGGTGCCTTTTGGGAGCATGTGAAGGCTGTGGTTGTGGGGAATGCCAAGAGAAGATGCCAGACTGATCAATCAAGCAGACTGGAAAAGGGCTTACGTGGCAAACACTGCTCTGCCCTTTGTGTGCAGACTTTGAGAGAGAATGAGCAGATTTAAATCAAACAAAAAAACGGGGTGAGGAGGGAGGGATGAAGCTTAGGCAAAAATCTCCAGTCCCTAAATGAATGGGAATGATAAACTGATAGCAGCTCTGGTGTGGAAGAGACAAAACCTCCTCCAGATTGCACTGGATAAAAAACAACCTCAGCCCCACAAACTTCCCCTGACAATGGACATATAAATGTCAAAGATTTGGAAGAAAACCAGGGTGGTCAGATTTTACTGGCACTGTTACAGCCTGGCTTCTGAGCAGAGCTCTGGAGAACACATTATTTCCTATATAAATACATTTTCTATTTTATTAGATACCAGTTTAGGTGCACTAAGATCTGGGTTTGAAGCTATGGAAAACCTGTATTTCAGTTTCAGCTAAAATGAAACTTAACATGTCCCAAGTGCAGCCACCAATATTCCTGCAAAGGATTCAGGAATTTTTCAACTTCCCAAGTAAACAGGTACTGAAAAAAAGCTCTTTATTCAAGAGTGAAGACCTTTCAGTGACAATTTAAAGTTGACAGAAGAAAAGAATGAGGTTTTCTGGTCCATTTTGTTGAAACAAAGGACAAAACACATTTTTCCTAATATCCATGTGTAAGTATTTAGCTTCAGCTCTTTCTGACAGAACATTTCTGTTATCAATAGAGGAGAAATCAAAATGATTTTTTAAAAAAATGGTAGCTTTGGAATAAGATGAAATAACCCAGAGTTTATTTCATGAGTTCAGGTAAGAATTTTGGGTAAATGATTGTATCTACTTGATGAAATACTGCATCAGCTCCCAGCAGAACTAAGCCATGGCAGCACCACAAGAGCTACATTAAAGTTTTCCAGGAAAAAAAAACCCCCAAACTTTTCTCAAATTCCCCCCACACTGAGGTTTCTGCTGCCCTGTCCTCTCCCACATTTCTGTCTCTACCCACCCCATCACATCCTCCCCTCTTTGCTTTTTCCACCTTTTCTTGGGTCTTCCTCCTCTTTCTTTCTTTGTCCTCAATTTTTAGGTCATCTCACTCATAAACTCCCTTTTTCACCTATTAAATCTGAACTATTTGTTTTCCTACCTCCACCCTCCTGTATTTTATAGCAACAGGAATATTTACTGACCTAATGCACACACTCTCCTCACCCACACCAAGTGTGACCCAAGATTTATTATGATTTAAAAAAGTAAAAAGTCAATTTTTGAGTGCCTCTAACTGCACAGCAGAGCTCTGCCACTGAAACACATCCTTCCCCAAGAAGTCTGTTATTCTTTGAAGCTCAGAATTTTGAAAGGATGGTGAAAAATTGTTGGGGGAGCTGATAACAGCCCCCGGATTACTTGACAGCTGGAAAAAAAAAAAGCCCTGAAGGAAAAGACTTTAAAGGATCAATCTGTTGAGCTAATTAAACAAAGATTGAGCAGGAGACTTGAGTACAGCATTTAATACCTTCTTACAGGAAGAAAATAATGGGGAGCAAAAGCTCCTTAATTTAGGGATCAGTGAGGTGAGGCTGAAGCCAGACACATTCCCAGGCTCGAGACAAAAATTGCCAGGAATGGGAATTTTCTGGGAAGAGTTTATTCCCATCTGTTCATCTCCTGGTGTGTTTGGATCAAGCAAAGCCTAAGGATTTATTTTGGCCAACTCCAAGTTGCTGGGGCTGGAGAAGAGCACCAAGGAGGGTGGGAAGGCCTGCAGGGGGTCAGGCTGCAGATCCTGCTGCACCTTCTGTTCCTCAGGCTGGGCATCCCTGGGTGCTCAGCCCTGGGCTGATCCCTGAGCAGCCTTCTAAGAGACTTAAAGGGAAAAAAAAACAACAAAAAACCCCCAAGCCTGCAGCTGAAGTCTGTGTGATTACAAGCAAAGATTTCCTCCCACTGTTTATGATGATTTATCTGTGCCACATTTATTTGTGGTCTCCATCTCACAAGCCACGAGGATGAGAAGGAAACTTTTGCACTACAAAGGCAAGGATCCACCTCTTCTGTGCTTCCCAGCTTTCCAAAAGATGTGTCACTTCTATCCCTGGCAATACCCAAGAACCCAAGCCTGCATCTTCCTCACCTAGGGAAAAACATGTTAAATATGAATATATTAATTATATGATGTATTTTGTATCATCTGAACTGTTGCACTTGTATTCATACACTCTGGCTTTCTGTGAGCAATAAAACCTTCAGCAATGTTTACTTTAAAAGCTCTCAAAATGCAAATTATTTTCAGTAGATGACATAAGGGGATAGTAAAGACATAAGGGGATGTCTTAGAAACATTTTGCTGGTATTTTACTGGAGTGGTGTCCTGAGGAATTCCCAGACACCACGGATCAAGCACTGCACACCCAGAGCAGTTCAGCATCACTAACTCCCATCACTGAGAAGATGCACAAAATAACAGGAAAATAAAAATAAAGAGGAAAAATAAAAGTGGAAAGACAGCAAGAGTGAAGTGAGACAATCCAGCAATCCCAACCTTGGTTTTCCCATAAGACAGAAACCCAACATACCTGACAGAACACAGGTTTGTACTTGAGGGAGAAAGCCTGCATCAGCTCTTTCGAATCAGCACAGTCTTTTTGTAATTTATCCACACAAAGGCACTTGGAGTGAATGAGGTTTGTGGTCAGCTGGTTCACATCCATCCACTGTGCAAACAGAGTGCTGTCCTCCAGCTGCTTGCCCAGCAGCTCCAGCCTGGCCTTGGCAGCAGAGTCCTTCTTCATGTACTCCACAAAGCCATAGCCCTTGGAATGGCCGGTGAGCTCGCTGTACACCAGGAAACATCTCTCCACATTGCCATAGGCACGCACCAGTTCCTCAAACTCCTCTATGCTGAGGGAAAGGGGCAGGTTGGTGATGCACAGCAGAGCATCTGTGGGCTGCAGCTGCACAGAGATCTCCTTGCCACGCAGGGAATGCTGGTGGAATTTCCTGATGGCGCTCTGGGCCTGCTCCCCGTTTAACAGGGTGACAAATGCTGCAAGAGAGCAGGAGTGGGGACATCACCTACCCCAGGCACACCTCTCCCTCCCCCTGAAAGCACAGTGAGAGCTGCAGGCTCACCCCAAACATGCAACAGATAAATATTTCTATTATATACAGTGTATAAAACGTCTAAATTCTGGGATTAGCAATTGAACATCATCAGCAATTAACTCAAAAAGTGACTATGCTGTGCTGCACACAACTTGGAACCCAACCAGATTTTGTATCTGGGGAACAAAATTAAATATTCTACTAGCAGACTATTATTTACTAAATTAAATATTCCACTGATGTCAACACATCACAGATTCTATGGAATCTCTTTGACAGCAACATCCACAAGTTCTCACTTTGGGGTTAACAGATCTTTTTTGGGGGTTTTCAGTCCATAAAGCATTTCACACAATCCCAAACCAGATGAGGGTGGCAGGGACCTCCTGAGGTCCCTTGTCCAACCTGCTCCTCACACAGGATCACCCAGATGGGTTCCCAGGATCCCAAGGGATGGAAATTCCACAACTTCCAACAGTCCTGGGTGACCCTCACAGGGCAGAAGTGTTTCCTGATGCAAACAAACTGCAAATGCACCTGAAGCTGGGCAGGTTTCCCTGTCAGGCACAGGGGGTTTGTCCCAAGAGAGGCCTCAGGACCAGTTTTCCACAGGAATTCAGGCAGCTGAGGTCAGCTTGGTCCCAAAGGGACACTCACTGAACAGAGACCAGAAGGGACCAAAAAACTTCTGATCAATACCAGAAAGTTCCCAACTTTCATTGACTTTGGTAGAAGGTGACAAAAAAGGGACTGAGGGACACAAGACAAGCTGTGACAGTCCCTGATGTCACACACAGCACATGATGTTCCTCACAGAAGTGAAACAGATGAAAGTTTTAAGTTCTCACCTGTTCTTTTATTCCTGTCCACGTAACAATACTTGATTTCATAATCTTTAAACAAGTCGTGGATTTCCTGCAAGGGAAAAGTACAAGTGGAATCACATAAATAAGTCACCAAACCAAGCAAGTGTACAAATTTATCCTCTTTTCAAACAAAACCAAAAACTTTCCCAACAAACAGAAAAATTCACCATAGAAACACCATCAAATATTTGTTTTCAAAGGAGTTGGTCACACTGCTGCAGCAATGTTTTTATCTCACATATAAAACTGGCTTGTTGAATTTGATTAATTTACTTTTCATTCTCTGGGGTCACATAAACACAAAAGGGTGTCCTGGAACTGTCTTTTGATAAAGATAAATAACATCACAGCTCATTAAATAGCAAAACCCTCTCCATTTCTCTGAAGTACAACTGGCATAGCTAAAATACCACATGGACAAGGAACACTGGCAGCATCACATCACCAAATTTATCGAGGGCACAAAGCTGCCCCAAAACCCAACAGTTGCTTGAGTTTCCTGCTCAAGTTCACTTTAATAGATTTTCACTCTTAATAATGGATATTCTTTCACCCAGCAGATAATTGTGGCCAGAGTACCCCCTGGAAAGTATCCTCTATCAATTACTACACAGCTGCTCAACACAGAATCAATCCCAAGAGTGTTATTTGCTCCCACTAATTAATGGGAAGACAGGAGGGATAGGTAAAATCAAGTCTAAAAGGAGTTTGCTACAGCTATTCCCAAAAAAACTAAGGTGCACATGCTCCAAAAACCTCATAAATTATTGCCAGCTCAGTGGTGAGAAAGCAGAGATAAACATTCACCACCCCAAGGAAAAACCAGAAGTAATAACCTGGATATTTACATTATTTTAGCTGGATAAATCCCATACACAAGAGTGCAAGATGATTTCTGCAAGCAAAAAAACAAAAAAAAAAAATCAACCAGCTCTGTCTGAAAGTTGAATTGCAGCTGATTTCCAGCAGCTGAGTGTAGTTGCCAGTTTGGTAATTTAATATATGGAGCCTAAAGGTTAATTGGGTTCTCTGTGAGGGGTATCAGGTGCACACCTTTTAGTCAAGAGAGCACCAATCTCTGGTTTCACTATTTAACAGCTGTCAAATACTGCATTAATAAAATATGGCAGCATTTCTCCAGCCACCACACGTCCTCCACTAAGGTGTGATAAGGATGGGGTTTCTGAAATGCAAGATATGCCCAAAATTCAAGCCAGGGAGGGGATCTGAGTGTGGACACCTCTCAAACGAGAATTAGGTGGTTCTTTCTCAGGTGTGAGACACTGAGAGGACACTTTCTGTACAGTTTTGGCAGCTCAGTTGTGCTGTGTCACTGAACAGTCCAAAAAATCGTTTCTGTCCCACTCAGAAAAAGAGGGGCATATTTGCCCTTTCGATTTCCTGTATTATTTTACAAGAGCAACACTGAAAGTTTTATATGACGGTTAGGTAGCAGGAAATAGAATTTCAAACAGCTCTGAACACTCTTTTTAAAGTCATCTGTGTATCAGATGATTCCACATGATTTCCCAGGAACTGCCTGAAACTCTGAGAGGAAAAACAGCCACTACTGAACAACTCTTTGGGGAATAATTATGAGATGTCATATAAAAACTGATGAGAATATAAGGGAGATTTAAAATAAAGCCTGATTTAAGCACAGAAATTTTAACACCAACTTCCACAGGTGGCTGCACACACTGCCAGGTTTGTGCAAAAGGTTCTTCCAGGAACCTGGTTCTGGTTCTTGTGCTCTGGTGGGCTCTTGGCAGGGCTGGGACCTTCACCTGTGGAAGTGGGGCTGTGCAGGGTTTCAGTGAAAGCATTTCTCACATAAACACTGCTCAGGAGGGTTTACAGAGATAAAACACACCCTGCCAACTCCAGGGAAATGTGTACTCCTTGCAATTAAACAGCTGTAAATACGTGTGTTACACTGAGATCTCTCTGCTTGCTAAGCCAGGCACTTCTCTAAACTTCACCTCCAACATCTCCCAGCACTCAGGTCCGGTGCAAAAGAAGGAACAGAGCTCCCATTGTGATGCTGTTCCCAGTTTCACTCCCCACTTCCAGGGCAGAAGTGTGAGGGGAGCAATGGGAAGGGCTCAGCTCTGATGGCCAGGGTTGGCCCAGCAGGAAATGTCGGCTCTGGAGGAGAAGGGGCTCAGGCAGGTCAGGTAGAGAGAGTGAGACCCTGCTCCTGCTGAGGAATGTAAGCACAGGATGTTTCCCTGAGAACAGAAACAAACAGCGCCGCTGCTTCCCGTTCCCCGAGCTCCCCCGGAGCTCCTGCACCCCCAGGCCAGACTGGGAGAGGGAGCAAACCCTGAGCACTGAGCTCCGAGCTGGAGGAAAGCAGGAGTAGATTCATGTAGTGGGACCCCAGCTGGTCTGGGGGTTAGGGAGGGTTAATGAATGAGATTTGGTTAAAAATCCAAGCAGACAGCAGGGGACAAAACAATACTTTAAGTTACAAAAATCGAATTACATTCGATTATTCTCACCTTCAAACTTAAAACATTCCCATAAACTGACCCACTGCAATACAACAAGTCCTTACAACACAAACTCTCAAAATCCTGGCATCCCTAACCATGCACTAACAAAAAAAGAATACATTAATGAGGTTCATAAAAGATTGATTTATAGATTTTCAAATACCATTACAGACTCCACAATCTCTTGAGGACACATTTGTGGCAGAATGATACCTTCACTTTTAGTCAATTTTTCCTCCATATAGAATTACATTTTATGGCCAAAAGACCAAGTCATTTATCCAGTCACTGATCAGAACTAAGCAGCATCCAACTGGCCACTGCTGTCATAATGCAAGAAAACCTAATTGCTTAAAGTGTGGATTTTCAGCTACTAATTGAACACCTTTATAAAAAAGCAATATCTTCCCCCTAGGTCCATCAGACTCTGAGTGACACCACACCTGAGCAGTGGCCACCTGCCCCAGTGCCACCACCTTGTCCATGCTCCAACATCTGCATCCCAACATCCTGGTGACAAAACTGCTCCTCCTAAAGGGCTTCTTCCTTTTTGATAAATCAATTAAATCTGCTAATCTAAAAAACTGACAACTCCCACAGTAACCTGCATTTAACCTCATCCTATAAACAACAGCAATATTTACCAACACACTGGAGGCTCGAGTGTCACACATTGGACAAAGCAGATTTTGATAACAAAAATATTAAGCAGTTCTGTCTGGTTCCTTTCAGCCTAAACCATTGCAGGATTTTGTGCTCCTGGAAAATAAAGTATAGCTACTCTACAGCCCCTTTAAGTTTTAAAACATATAATCTTGTCATCAGTACAAATTAAAATTGTAACTACAAAATAAGCAGTCATATGTGAAAATTAGCAGAAAAAGGAAAATCAAATATAATAAAGGGAGTTTAAGAGAAATCACTCTTTATCCTATAAAAAAGTATATTATTTTCTACTGTAAATGTGGTCTTGAAATACTTCAGTTCTTGCCTGTCCTCTCTTGGGTAGAAAAACTGACAACTGAGTTTCCAGCACTTATTATCAATTTGAGACTTGCACCTCTGAGACAGAAAGAATTCCTTAGAAAGGCTCTTTGTGTTTAGTACCTGCATTGTTTTAAAAACAAATGAGAAAGGGACTCATTCACAGGCACATTGATCAAATTAGTAAAACTCACTGGTTTATTTCTAATAAAAGCAGCTTTTCCTACACAGACTCTCAAAGTGTAAGGGAAAAAATAGCCAAGAAATTCTCATTACTCACCTGGAAGAATAAATAAAATACACATATGAATGTATATAAAGCCTGCAGCACACCAAACTCAAGCACTGTTCTCTCTCTAGATGTAAAACTAGACTTGATATTAAATGTAATAATTGTGCTATTCTGGCAACAGAGTATTTAACAATTCTAAGGGTGCCTGGCCAGATTTCTGCAGTGAGCTTTAGAGAAGTCTCCAATATAAACACTCTCCAAGCCTGGTCTATAACTTGGCTCTCACTGAGCAGCTGAAGGCCTGAACTTCACATGAATATCCTTGAAATGGGAATCAATTAAGTTTAAAGTAGTTACTTGGCTAACCAAGAAGTTTTAAATCATCTCACAGCTGAAAAAGGCTTTGTTCCATTTGTGCAGGCAGGACAGGAAAAAGAGAACCTCTCAGAAAAAAAAAAAAAAAACCACAACTTTACACTTACAAAATGATAAAATGGGGTGTTCATTAGAGTCACATTTTAGGCTGCTAAATATTTGAGTTCATGACATGACACATGGATTTCACTGCAGATATTACATAAACAAGAAGTAGTAAACAAGAGAATATTGACACAGTTTAAATAGTGTGTTACTAAGGGGAAAACCCAGAGCTCTGTTGGAGAGCAAGTGCAGCACTCAGCACCAACAAAAGGGTTAATAAAAAACCAAAATTATGCACAGTGCAATTTTAACCATCTCCTGATCAGAGAGCTAGGAGGGCCTCAAAATTTCATTAATTGCTGGATAAATCCTCTAAGAAGTAACATTTCAGGCAGACTGGGCTCACCACACGTCTTCCTTCCCAATTTCCAAGTGGATTTCAGAGCTGAGTTGAAGGAAGCTCTCAGAGGAGCAGAGCTGGAGGATCCAGGTGAGATGTGGCAATGTTGACCTGCCCAGGAACAGCGAGCCCTGAGGTGTGTCCCAAAGCTCCTGCTCAGCTCATTCCCATAATCCCAAACCAGGAAACCTGAAATGCATTCACACCTGTCATTCCGGGCCATAAAGTGCTTTTGGGGCAAACCTTTGTGTTTGGGAATTGATTCTCACTGTTTTAAGATCAGAGCTCTCAGAGATCTTTAGTGAAGTAATGTAAGAAAATGTGAAGACAGGAGAACAACAATTTCTCGGTGGAATGAAAAACTTTTTCCTCTGATCTTCCAGAGACTTTTGGGAGTGCTGTTGGTAAGAGGATCTTTACGGGACTGGAAATTAATTCCATCATCCTGGGTATATTGGGTAGTGTGAGAGCTAAATGAAAGAGGGAAAAGACATAGAAAGAGGTAACTTGAGAGAGCAAGAGCTCAAAGCAAAAGAAAAGTAACAAAGAAAATTTTAAAATGTCCATCTTAAGGCATGAGAGCTGCTCCCTCTGCACAATGTGCCTTTCATGTTCAGGCAGTGTGACAGAGGAGTAATGAAAACACAAAGGCCCTTCTACTTAAAGGTCTGGCATCCAACAGATTGGAGAGAGCACTTCCTCAAATCATCACACCTCATTAGAGGCTTTCCAACAAGGAAAAATTATGGCTAATCCAGGGAGAAAGGGAAAAAAAAATGCCACAACCCCACCAGAAACAGCACCATGCTAAGTAGTGATTTGGCTTTTAATCAGGAACAGACAGCAGAGAAAAAAACTGAATGGGTCCATCAGGTTCCAAAATAAATCCCTGTCCCAGGAGGACTGGACCAGGTTTGTATCAACACCTCAGTGTTTCCCTGCTCTCTGGATTCTGTCCCACCCCAGGAGAACCACGGGCTGTTAAAATAATTCACCAGCCCTACATTAAAGTAGAGCATCCCCTCCATCAGATTTATTTTGTAGAACTGTGACATGGTGGCAATTAGGGATAATCAACACAAAAATGGTTGGGAGAATGCATCTTCCACAGCATCTTCTCTTATCTGCAAAGAGGAGAAGCAAAAAGCCAACAGCTCTTGCTGGGCAGCTGATCTTGGCACAGAACACTGGAGATCTGGCTACAAATCTCAGTCGTGATGAACAAAAAAAAGATAAATAACCCAAGGTCTAATCTTCCCAGCAGGAACTCCACAGGACAGGAACTGGTATCCCATAGCAGAGTCTGCTGATGGTGTCTCAGTGATGAGCCACTGCCCCTATGGAAGTTCATCAGCCACAAAGAAGGAGCCACTAACAGTGAAAAAAAACAAAACAAGAAACTAGGGGAAACCAAAATCAATTATTCTAATCCAATAGGGTACATACAGAAAAAATTTAAAATGGTAAAAATTACCATTTTCCTGGTTTGGGATGTGACAGAATTCATTGTGTTCTTACTGGTTCAGGGCTGTTTTGACTTTAGGGTGACACTAATGTTGGTCACACAAGCAGAGCCAAGGACTTTGCAGTTTCCCATGCACAGGTGCATGGAATGCCAGGAGGGAGCAGAGCCAGCACAGCCAGAGGGATGCTCCACACCACACAGTGTCATGCCCAGTACATAAACTGGGAGCAGCTGGCACCAGTCACTGGGTGCTGAGCAACTCTGCTGGGCATCACTTGTTTCTCTTGGTTTTAATTCCTTCTCATTACAATTAATATCAGTATTATTTGTTTTATATTAATTTTAGGTATGTTTTATTTTGCTTCAATAATTAAACTGTTCTTAACTCCCAAGCTTTACTTTTGCTCTGATTGTCCTCAGCCCCAGAGCAGTGAAAAAGTGAACAAGTGCTGTGTGGTGCTTATTTGCTGGCTGGGTTAAAACAATACAAACTCAAAACAAAACTTCCTTTTTAGTGAAGTACAACCTCACTTCCATTCTGGTCATCCTGAAGTTCTTGGCATCTCTTTAGCAGAAAAGGAGAGAGGAAGGTGGAATTTCCTTCCCTCCCTCTGCTCAGAGCAGTCCTCCTCCTCCCCCAGAGCACTGGGAACAGATTTAGGATTGTTCCAAGGACCTTCTGGTTGCAATTTTTGCTGTTCCAACATCCCAGGGGACTGTGCTCCTTGCTGCTGGAATGGATGATGGATCAGGGAGATGCACACACACAAGACAATCCAAGAGATCCCTGCCCCACTGCCAAGCACTGCTCGGGATAAAAGCAATCACTACAACCACACTCACTTTTAAGTCTCTTGGCAAAGACTCTTGCTGCAAACATCAGTGTGACCACAGCACCACATCAGAGGCTATTAATGCTAACAGGAACAGGCTCACTATCTGCTGCTCTTCAAAAGGACTGACACCAAGGGGATGATCTTCCTGCACACCCCACATCACTGCCCTGCCCTAACGAAGCCATAAAATGACTGCTCTAAGAGCACAGGACACTTCCCCACTCTGGCCAGGACGGCTGGAATTGGAGGAGTGGGATCTGCCAAGGCTGCAGGAGCAGAGTGGGTCACTGCTCCAAGCTCCCATCCCAGGGAAGCTCCGTGCAGAAACAGGGAAGCCTCTGCTGATGCTGCTCCACCCTCAGTGCTGAATTCTGCCTTTAAGGCACAGTCACTGCTACAGATACCAAAGATCTGAAGATTGAGGGAGGTCAGCAACAGCCTGTGGCCATGTCTAGGTCATTATCGCACCACACATTTATATTGTGCTGGAGGAATCCCATGAGGAGGAATTTGGGGAATTTTGGCAGCTCTGGAAGAGCTCAACATCCACCAACTTGCCAAACAGCAAATGGAGACTCTGCCTTCAAGAACAGTGAAGATGTAAATTGTTTACCACAGATCTGCCACAAAAAAAAAATGAAAAAAAAAAAAAAAAAAAAAAAAAAAAAAAAAAAAAAATCCTTTCTCCATGGCAGTAGTGAGAGAATTGCCTGCAGAAACACTGATCCTGCAGGTATCTATTTGCAGGTTGAGCTCTCCTCGGTTTCTACGACTGCAAACCCGTTTCTGGTTCAGAAACCTCAAAGGACATTTCTTCTGTGGCCTCAAGAGTAATTTATTTTTTTAATTTAGTTTAACACAGGTGAGGCTCCAAAGGTAATTGAAGATTACAAGTACAATAATAAAGTTAATATGTAGCTACAATTGGCAGAGGAATTATGAATTATATTCGTTATGTAACTTCATATTTAAAAAATAAGTTTTTTCCTACTTTTCTGACAAAACTGAGTATTTCCACCAATCTCTCTATCAGCAGAACAGTTATTTTCACTTCAAAACTATTTTGGTAAATCTTGACCTCACTCTTCACTTAACAACAAATGGCAGCAAAGCCAACACCCCAACGCTCAGAGATGAATAGTTACATTTATGAAAACCTATTCTGGGAGACTTGGCTGCCTTTCAGCGATGTTCATCTCCCTCTTGACAGTGTATAAAACTGGCCAGGTCAGAAACAGTTTATCTGATTTTACTCGGCTCACCAATTACTTCAAGGAGAAAATAGAAGACAACCCGTGTTTACCACGGCTGTTGTTAACTGGCAACAAGAAATGTCAAATTTCAGAGGAATTTTGGAATTATAAGACAGCCAAATACACAGGTAGACTTAACGTGCCTGACCACAAACACACCTCTTTCCAAAACGGCTCTAGGACAGAAACTTTCTCTCTACAGCACAATTTTTCTGCCTTTATTACCACCAGCAGCAGCTCAGCGATGTTAAAAACTAAAATGACAGTTTGGAAAGTGCACTTTAGGATCTGTACAAGGTGTTCAGGGTAACATTAGAACCCCACATACAGCAGAAAAAGGCATCCAAGTGCTGCTTTTAAGCCATCAAAACAAAAAGGCAAAACTTCCAGAAAACTCCGCGGCTGCCAAACTTGACCTTAATGTTGGTATTTCCCTGTAGCACACACTGGCTTGAAAGGTTCCACAGAGGCGAATTCCCACACGGGAATTCAGGAAAGGCCAGGGCTGAAGTGTCAGAGCTCTCCTGTCCTGGTCATGCACAGCCAGCATCTGGTGACACCCCAGCAAAGCCCTCTCTGTCAACACTGCCACTTCATCAAGAGACGAAGATTAGCAGCCTTCACCAAGCTGGGAGTTTGTTATCGATCACCTCATCGGGCTGCTATAAACAGAGGTGCCTAAAGCACCCTAACAAAGCTGTCATCTCCAAACTCTGAAGCACCGCGGATGCGAAAACAAAACAGGCAGAAGGGCAGCGGCCAGCTGGGCGCTGCGGCTCGGATTTCTGCGAGCCTCTCCGAAATGAATAGTCTCCTTTTTCCGCCGGAGTTCTGCAAAAATTGAGAGTCTGCACGTGCTGCTCTTACCCGCAGGTAGTGAAACCACCTGTGCTTTAGAGAGAGGGTGGAGGAAGACGAGGAGCAGAGCAGAACAAAAGCCGCACTTACTTTTTTCTTTTTTTTTTTTTTAATACTTGTGCATCAAGTTGCGTGTTTGGAGCTGGTGAAGTGACTGTGCAACTAAATCACCTCAGCATCTGAGTCACAGCACTCGGTTGAAGAGTTCAGCGATCATCTCCTACCAACAGCAGCAATTTGAGCGGAATTTTCCTAAACCACCGTCAGGCTGCGGAAAACCGCTTTCCCTCTCTACATCTGGCTCACCTCACAATAAATAAAATAAAAGCCAGTCCGGAAGCTTTTCCGCCCAGATTTCGCACGGCAAGCGGCGGTGCTGCAGTGCCCTACCTGCGCGCACACAGGTGCCCAATCTCCGGCGGCGCTCCCGTTACCCGCTCACCCCACACCGAGCCCCCGCCTCACGCCCCGGGCCGCGTTCCCCGGGGAGCGCTGCCCGGCCAGCCCGGCGTGGCCCCCGCTCAGGGGCGAGCCGGAGCCGCTCTCCGCAGGTAACAAAGCCGCCCCACACACAGCCGGCTCCTTGCGGGGCAGCGCCGGGGGAAAGCAGCGCTCCGCGGCCGCCGAGCCCCGCGGGGGAGCCGGGGCTGCCCCGCGCCTCCCTCCCCGCTGCCGGCCCCCGCCTGAGGCGCGGGCGGGAGCGCGCCACGCCGCCGGGCGGCTGCGGGCAGCGCTGGCGGCCGTACCTGGCTGCTGCTCTCGGCCGGCAGGTTCCGCAGCAGGATCTTGCGGCGGTTGCCCAGCTCGCGGCGAGTGCTCGCCAGCCGCCTCGCCACCTCCTCGGCGCTCAGCGGCGGCGGCTCCGCGGGCAGCGCCGCGCCGCGCTCGGCTCCCGCCGCCATCTTGCAGCGCGCCGGGGACGGCGGGGGGAGCGCGGCGCTGGGGCCGCCCCCGCCCTGCCCCGCCCGGGGGGAGCCTGAGGGAGCCCCCGGGCCCGGCCCCTCACGGCCCCTCACGGCCCCTCACGGCCGCCAGACCTCGGCCCCTCACGGCTACAGGGATGCGGGGCGGCGGAGGAGACTCGCTGCCCGTAGCGGAGCTGCAGGGGGTGTGCGGCATGAACGGGAGCGCAGCGGTAATTTCACTGAACGGGGCAGGTTGGAAGGGAACGCAGAGCGGGCATCTGGTCCAAGCGCTCTGCTCAAGCAGGGTCATCCCGGAGCACATGGCACAGGATTGTGTACAGACGAGTCTGGAATATCCCCAGTGAGGAGACTCTGGAGGCTCTCTGGACAATGCATCACCCGCAGAGTGAAGAAGTTCTGTCTCCTGTCTAGGGCAACTCCCTGGGATCAATCCCTGCCCAGTCTGGTGCCATTGCTGGGCCCGCGGAGCAGAGCCTGGGGCCTGCCCCTCCCTGCACACAGAGACACCCAGGGACAGACAGGGACACCCAAGGATACCCAGAGACACCCAGGGATACCCAGGGACACCCAGAGACACCCAGGGACAGACAGGGACACCCAGGGCTGAGGCCCCTCTCAGCTGGGGCTCCTCTCCAGGCTGAGCAGCCCCAGCTCCCTCAGCCTTTCCTGGGCACAGGGATGCTCCAGGCCTTGCTCAGCTCCAGGAGCTCCTGTCCCTGCTGTGCTGAGGATCCAGAGCTGGGCACAGAACTCCAGAGGTGCCTCCAGGGCTGGGCACAGGGCAGGATCACTCTTTGACCTGCTGGGAATGCTCTGCCTGAAGATCCCATCTTGTCCCCCAGGACACTCTGCTGGCTCAGGGACAGCTCGTTGTCCACCAGCACCCTCAGGCCCTTCTCCTCCCTTCATCGTAATGCATGTCCAGAGAGATTTTTGGGAAGGATTTGAGTGCTCTGGGACTCTGTTGTGAGGGGAATTGCCCCAGGATCCATCCTGATGGAAGCCAAGGCCAGGGCGCTGTCCCTCTTCTTCACCTTGCAGGAATCATTCCCCAAATCCCCATCACTGTCACCTTCTTTGGCTACAGATCCACCTGGAGACACTGAAATACAGAACAGCAACAAAATAAAGCAAATCCCACAGAAAGAATTAGGCTGGAAAAGACTTCTGAGAACATCAAGCCCAAGTAAGTGAAGCCACTGGAGATCAGCAGGCACAGTGACCCAGAGTGATCTTATCCCAGTTTTATTCCTCATCAGGAATGTGGCAAACTAAAATCCATGAAAATGGGGAAATCAGCACTTGGGTGCTGCACTGGTGACACAGGGGACAGGTACAGGGCTGTACCTGCCACAAAAAAGAGCCCAGCATCACAACAGAAGGACAATATTTCATGGAATCACTATAAAATAAATTTCCCCTTCCATGAAGTCTCGGCCCATAAAAAATTTCAATCAGCACCCACTTAAAAAAAAAATTTTAAAAAAATCAATTTTTCCTCTAGCATAGTTCCTTGCAATGTCATTTACAACGCAGTAAATCTAGCTCTGAACGTTGTCATCATTGCTATAAATGAGTGAAGAATAATTTAAATATTTGTAGCCATTTTTAGACACGAGGCCAACCACAAAGAGCAGGCAAAAGAGAATCCAGACCTGAAACATAAAGAGTCTTAAAAAGGAAATTGGAGGAACATTTGGAGTTAAATTGGGTGTACGTGGCAATTCTTATCAAGAAAATATAATTCTGATGGATAATTCTTGACTAGGTTCAAGGTGCCATTTTAATTATCAGTTACAGATTAAAAAACTCCACCAAATAAATTATTTTAGAAATTGCTTTAGCCCAAACCAAGTTAAGAATACAAAGTATCTTGGACTTTCATTACTTCTAAAATGAATTTTAAAACCACAGTAATCAAAGGGATTTTTGGTTTATTATTTAAAAACTGTCAGCTGGCAAGCTTCTGTTCAAGGCCTTCCTTTTCCCTGTTTTTTCCTCAAACAGGTAATGTTCACCCTTTTTCAATATTTATATTATTTTTAATAAATAAAATCATTGGTAATGAGAGGTGTGAAGGGTTCATCGATGATGGGATGTAAATAATTCTGGGATCATGAAAAAGGAACACTTTTTTCCTAGGAATACTGAAACATGTAATATCTCCTCAAAAATTATCACCAGATCAAGCTATTACAGCAGAAATTATGGATCTGCTCAAACACCATACAATTTAGTGATGCTAATGAAGGAACTCAGGCAGAGTAATTACTTTTACCATTAATTTTCCAGTTTGAAGGTGGACACTGCTTCACCTGTAACCAGTGCTCATTAATTCTACTTCTACCCACAGCAATTATCTCCTCAAAATTGCCTTTTTTTGGTCTTTTTGGATGGGCTGCAAGTGTCCCTGAATTTAAGTAATTAAAATTTAAAGTCCATTGCTGAAAGAATTCAGAAATGAATAGTTTGATATTAATGGCACAAACAAAATTCCTGCAGTAAATAATTCCAGAGAAACTCTAGAAATTAGGAATATATTCAGAGAATATATAAGATATCACAAAAATATAATTTTTTTTTCTTGGTTAGGGATAGATATTTAAAATATTGTATTTTGTAGGTCAAAGTATTCATCTTTTCCCCCCAGGGCTCATGGCCAGGTGATATCAGCCTCCCCCAAAAAAAAAAAAGCTGTGCCAGGAGGAAGAGGATGCTGAGCCAAGGCATGCAGGTATTTCCTTAAGGAATTTCCTCCTGTTGGTCGCAGTTTTCAATGAAACATTTTTATGACTTTGACTCCTTTTCTGGAGCTTCCAAACCAAACCCTTCCACGTTTATACTTTGATCTAAACAGTTTCCCATTTCCTAAAACACTTTCATTTGGTTTCAATATTGCTGCAGAAGCAAAAAGCATTATTAAAAAAATAGAACAGTCCAGTGTAACTTCAATTGTGCTGCTGCCCTGATGCTGTCACGCTGATAAACCACCTTGTAAAAATTTTACTTCATTAAATTCCTTGCTAATTAAGAGTCATACACCCAACCCCAGCAGTTGCATTTGTAGCTCTTCTAAAAAGATAAATTTCACTGTGCTTCTGCAGCTTTGGAATAAATAAATATTTTATAAATTTATGGAATCAATGTCAATTAGAATTGTAATTCCAAATATTCTTTTGGAATTACAGGTGCAGTCAGGCATCATTGTCCAGGTTGGGCTGGTGGAAGCTGTCCCTGCCCATGGCAGGGGTGGAATGAAATGGGATTTATGGTCCCTTCCAACCCAAACCAGTCCAGGATTCTGGGATTTTCTGGGATTCTACACCCAAAAGTACAAACAAATTCAGATCTGTGCACACAGAGTGAAAGCCAAGACTGAGAACATCTGTTGGATACAAGACCCACCTGATTCTCCCAGGTATTTTAAGTACTGGGAATGTATCTGTGAGCTCTTTAGGTAAGTGACAGCTTAATGAAGGAGAAATTAAACAATTAAATGTTTTCTGCAGGGGGACGTGGAACCCATCAGGTGCTGCATATTCCATAAAAATACCGGGTTACCATCACCACTTCATGTCAGCAACACAAACATTGCCTTTTGTCCCTGCTGTTCCCACTCTTCCTGCTCCAGCTGCTCCTTTTGTTTCATTAAGACACTGAGGTTTTGAATCCAAAAGATGCAGATTTCCTTTTCAACACCAGTAATTAGTTTGGTGATGATTACCCACATCACCTCACAATACACACTGCATCCAAAATACACCAGAGGTGCCAAAAGGAGTTCCTTTAGCCTTTTTTCCCCTACAAATTCCAATACTTTTGGCATTGTCAGTGCACCATTCCATGACATGCCCAAACTTGGGATGTTTCTTTACTGCTGTTCTTCCATCCAGGCACAAAAACTCTTTGCCAAACATCTGAAGTGGAACTTGCTGGCTGTGAATTTGCTGCTCCTGAGTTTGGGAATGCTGGATTATCTCAGGAGCAGCCTGGTGAGCAGCTACCACTCTTTTTAACTCAGTGGCCTGCAAATAAGTAGTAAAAAGGTGGGAGAGTTCAGAGTTGTTACTTACAAAGTGAGTAACTCCTGCAAGGAAATCATTACTGGGCTCTGCTGTAATGGGCTATTTTGGGACCTGTGGTCTCTGCAGCAGAATTTCAAACCTTTGTTGCCCCATACATCATCATCAGATCTCTGTGGTTGTGTTTAAAGGCAGCAAAAAAAAAGAGTAAACATTAAAATAAACACCACAAAGCAAAGCCAAGTTCTTGAACAATAACTGAGAACAAGGGAAAATGAGATCAAACATAAAATTCTCCTCAATAAACGGCCCAGATATTCACAGGGGAACCTCTGCAACACTTTCTCCTGAATCAATGCCCTCCCTGCTTTAAATCCCCATTCTTCCCACACAGGCTTTAGTTTTCCTCATTCAACTTCAAATTTAGTCATTAGTTATTGGCACCAAGTCCATTTTGGCAATTTTAGTATTAAAAAACATCCAAATGTTCCTTGGATTCCTGGCAAAAGTAGGTCCAGCCCCACATTCCCACCAGGAGTATTTTTATTGGCCAGCCCATGAATGTGCTGCAAATGGGAATTCCAAATAATTCAGTCTCAAATTGCCTAAAAGCACCAATTTTCTAGGAACTGGAAACAGATAGTGACAATTCACAGGGAATTACAAAATCATTTACCACTAAAAACCAGGGAGATCATAATGCTGGGGGTGAAAGAATTCCATAGGATAAATCCCTACATCTCCATTACTGCTCCTTGGATCTGGCTAATTATAAACCTGGAGGAAATTTGCTGTAATTATCTGAGGGATAGACTGGGAGGGAGCAGGAATGGGATCAGCAATTTGTTTGGAGAAGATAAACCAGTTCATGATTTCTCCCTGCCAGCAGAACCAGGATTTTCCAGCACCCTCACAATATTTTGTGCTTAAAAACTTGTCACACATGGAAAAAACTTGTTCAATATGAAAATCTGGCCTGAAGGAGGTAACACAAGAGAAACATTCCCAAAAAATTTATGAGGTTTTCAAATGTTCTGCTGTTCAGTTTTAAAAGGTTTCCATAGGAACTGTCACCCAATGTGCTGTGCCTGATTTCTCCATGTTCAGAGGGAAAAAAATCCATCCCCTTCCTGTTTTTTCCAGGTTCCCTGGCTGAGGTTTTTTTGCCTTGTTTATGGAGATTTCCTTAGTCCAGCTGCAATAGAAATAAACCCATTATTAAGGAGGTTGTTATTATTATTATGCAGCAATAAGATCATGTTAATTACTCAACCTTTAATCCCGCATGTGATTTGCATGAATTATGCCAAGAGAATGGATATTGGGAGCAACTTTGTGGAAGTGTCAGAATGTTGGAGAAGTGCAAGGAAGGATATTAAAAACTCTCTGACTGCATTCCCAGGTTCTGTTGCTGGTGCCAGCCCAATTTCATTACCTCGGTGCAATGGAAGAGTTCTAAAATTGGAAAAATCCATCAGTGTTGGCCAAACTGGAAATCCTTGGCAGTCTGATGGTTCAGCTGCATTTAAGGAAAGAGCACCAGTTTTGTCAGGACCTTGCCAACACCTTCCTGCAAAGTGACAAGCGCTGACTTGGCAGTTTTGGAGGCTGTTCCCTTCATCCATGGAGTTGTTCCAGAGGCAGGTGAAGGTGAGGTGGAAGGATTCCCTCTGCCCTGTGCCCTTGGCCAGCAGATTCCCTTTGCTGCTGTCACTGCTGTTGTCCCAGGAGAGGCAATCCCAGCAGAGGGCACCTGCTCAGGCAGTGCTGAACTGGTGGATTTGCCAGTGGCAGCTCCAAAAACCTCCAACAAAGCAGAGCAAACCAGGATTGCTCCTTCCCGGGGCAGCTCCCAGCATGGAAACGAGCTCGGGGATCACTTTTTCCACAGGATTTAGAAGAGGCCACTCTGAGCAGAAGAAAACCCTGAGATCCAAGACATGTCCTGCCTCTGCCATCACATCCCCACTCCTCTGCTCACAGTGTGGCTGTTCCAAAGGGGTATCAGTGATCCCATGGGATCCTTCCCCGAGGAGGAACCAGCAGTGCTTCTGAGCAAGGGCTGGCACTCACCCCAGCCCTGTCTGGCACCTCACTAACGAGGCAGGGCTTGGAGAACTTCACTCTTGGACTGCAGTGTCCAAATTCCACTGCAGCCTTGGCTCCAAGGAACACCAGCTCTTCTGGGCCAAGGTCCTTCCGTGCTCAGCTCAGAGCACAAAGCACAAAATCATCACCTCTCATCAGCCCCGGGGCTGCCAGGCAGGAATATGAAATATTCCATGGCACTGATGTTCCTTTTTCCCACTTAGGCTCTCTGGAAAAGGGAGGTTTGTACAGCAAAACAATCCAATGGTTCCTGAGTTAACTGCTGCAGGAATTAATATTCCAAACATCACTGACAGCCCAGTGCAGGCTCCTTTGAAAATCCCAGCCATAGCTGGGAATCTCTTTTACAAACAACTGAAATGGGCAGCCAAGAGCTGGGAACTCTGCAAATTCATCTTGGAACTCGCCAACAGCCTTTTGGATTACCTGCACTCCCTCAGATCCAGGACTTTTGCATCCTAGTTTTTTCTCCTTTTCCATATTTGCTGCCAAAGCTTACTCCCATAGTTTTTTTTTCCTCTGACAAATCCACTTTCTGTCCTCTTGCCCATTTCTGGGTCACTTGACAGAATAAAGCCTTTGAGAGATCTCCCTTTGCCCAGTTATAGTCACAAGTCCTGCTGCATGTGAACATCTCCTGAATTCCCATCCACCCTCCCTTCCCTGCCCTTGCCAAGGCAAGGGTAAAGATAATATTTCATGGCCTCATTGGCCTTATAAAATGTTCATGGGTAAATTGTACCAGGCTTTGCAAATCACACCTCTTAGCCAAGCAATAGCATAAATAAATTAAAAAAAAAAAATCTTAATGCATTTTCAATCAATATATTCTGCCCACAGAAATGCTTGTCCATGGTTCTTTGGATATAAGAAAATCCATACACTTGGCAGATCTCAAATACTCCAAGCATCGAGTCAATTTAACATTCATGAACACAAACTAAAGGCAATGCTCACTTTCACTTTAAAAAAACCTCTTTTTTCTTGTTGGGAGAATGAAAGAAAACCTACAGGAAATTAACACAACTATGTTGGGAATATCAAATAAGTGGAAAATTAATGGCCATAAAGTCTTATCAGTTGTAGGGAAGGAGGATCCAGGGTTTAACTGTTCCTTTTATGATCTTGCTCCTCAGTCAACACAGTAAAATATTGCTGGGGAGGGAAGGCCATGGCACAACTCCGGCAATAAAAATGAAGAGCTCTCCTGCAGCTCCATATAAACCCCAATCACATCCATTATCAGCAGTGCTATCTTTCCCAACATCCCATTTATTCCTGCTGGGACAAGGTCAGTGCCAGCACTGAAAGCTGGAAATCAGAGTTTTCCCTGGAATTTCTTTTTAGCAGCAAGAGCTCGGGCTCTTCCCATCATTTCAAGTTGAGCAGGGCTGTGCAGAGCCCTCAAAGCAAGAACAATTTGTATGTCCCAAAAGAAAAGAGATGAAGCAGCAGAGAGGAGAAGCTCTTGAAAAGCTTTTAAGGCAAAAGCAAAAGGGGTTTGATTGTTGGACTTCCAAGAGCTGTTCCAAAAGGTTCTGGAAGCTCCTGTGTTCCTGGCAGAGCTGCAAGAGAACCCTGCAAGCACCTTCTGCTGGCAGGAAAGTGAGGAACCACCAAAAAAACCTCTCCCCTGAAAAAATATTGTAGTTCAAGTAATAAACATGATGACTTTTTCCAATGTACGTGGTTATTAATGGTATTTCTGATACATTTTATCAAAAATGATTTGTCCCACGGTATCCAAGCACCAGCATGACTTTGGATTCCAAACTGGAAATGAATCCCAGCCTGGTTGATAGCCAGGGCATCAGCTGCAGAGCACAAAGCAGAGGCTCAGGGGATTCCTGCACTGCCTGCTCAGCAAAAAGCCTCCACCAAATCCTGCACAAACACAGCACAACAGCAAATCCAGAGGCACTGAGGTTTCAGGAGAGGATCAGGAAAATAAAACCCTTACACATTATTTGCTTTGGTGACTCTAAGCAGTGGCTGACCACTTCCAGAAATGGTCATTTCCCAAATAATGATCAACCAGCTAAAAAAAGGCTTTAAAACTTCCATCAATGCTGTCATTTGTATTTAAAGGTTAGATTTCTCAAGGTTGTTGATAAAACTGGAGGAACTGGAGTGAATTTTCAGTCCTGTTCAGCCAGAGAAGGAAACTGAGGCAAAATCATTTCAGTGCAGTCACTTCTCCACATATCTATACTTATATACAGTTTATTTCACTAGAGATTTTAATTTTATACATAGTATAAAGGGGTATCCTGGTATCACACATAGTTATTTTACTGTACTGTTTAAGAACCAATTTTTTACATAATACAGTATTAAGTACCATATTAATTAAAACAAGTGATTTAAAAAAAAAAAAACCCTACATATAAATGGATGTTTATCATATGCACAGTGCAAGAACGGCTTGATATCATTGTAATCACAAAATGTGAATCTAAAATACAACACTGTGATTGAAAACTAATTGATAATTATGATGCCCTGTGTTGTAGACATTGATTAATCTTTGTTTGAATTACCAAGCAAGGTTAAAATTCCAGACAAACAGCAGCAGCTTCTCATTATGGTTTCAAGGTTTCTTCCACAGTAACCCAAGTTTTACAAAACACTGGTTTATCCCTACTTGTGGTTTAAGGAAACAGAAGAATGGCACAGATTCCATTTGGGATTATCTGGTAACTAATGCTAAAGAAATTCTTTATTACTTCCACACAGGAATCCTTTAAGGATGAGCGAAGAGATAAAGATGGAGAAGTTTCTGGGCACATTCTGGGCAGAATTCTCCGAATTTTAGTAAGAGAGTACAGGATTTCTCCTCTGCAAATAGGAAGACAATACTGGAATATAAATCAGGCTGTAATATTTACAGGAAACAAGTGTGGAAAAGAAAGCAATCCGAATGTAAACACCGAGGCAGAGAGGGCTTCTTCATTTTCTCTTTGCAGAGTGGGGCACTGCTGAAGGTCAGCTCCTAAGGAACAGCTCTTTTCCTGGGAAGAGCCCCTTCCCCAGCACAGAATGCACGTGGTACTCATTGAGAATCCCTAACAGGTTTTCTCCCCTCCCTCCCCCCAAAGTTTCAAGTTCAATAAATAGTAGAAAAATAATCCTTTACTTAAAAATCTCGAGATGCATTGTCCCAGGTCCTGTGGGTACAGGGATCTCTCCACCTGCAGAAAAGCCAGCAGCCTTCCCTGCTCTGTCTGGCACTTCTGGGCTCTCCAGCTGCAGATTCCTGCTCTTCCAGTTAAGGAAACCAAATCATCTCTGGCTCTTTAAGCTCCCTCTGTGCTCTTGGCTCAGCACAACAAACTCCAGCTGCTGGATAAACTCCCATCCCTGTTCCTGGAGGTCTAACGTGCCTCCTGCTCCATCTGTCTCTATGTTTTGGCAGGTCCATTCATCAAGCACGTTTCCAGGCCAGAGCCAACCTTCTATTTGTAAAAATGCAAAGTTCTGATGCCTCAGTTTGGTGGGGAAGCCTGTGAATTTGTCACTGGGGAGCAGCACAGTCCCCGTGGCTCTGGAGTGGCATCTGTGATGTCCTCAGTGCATGGTGCCAGCAGGAGGTGGCTGTGGTGTCCCCAGTGCCAGCAGCCTGCAGGTAGGTGGTGGCTGTGGCACCCTGCAGGTGGTGGCTGTGGTGTCCCCAGTGCCTGCAGGAGGTGGCTGTGGTGTCCTCAGCACTCAGCATCCACGGTGTGCACGGTGACAGCGGCCTGCAGGTGGTGGCTGTGGTGCAGGGTGGGGTGGTGCAGCCGGTAATGGTGGAATTTGTGGCTCAGCAGCGCTGCCGTCTGCGGGGGCGTGTCCAGCTCCAGGTCCTCGTCGTGGGTCCCCACATCCACCCCGGCCGAGAGAGGGTCGTTATTGCAGGGGGGGTTCTCGCTGTCCTCCTGAGGGCTCATCGTGCTGTAGCCTGGCAATAAACAGCAGCAGTGAGGGGCAGCAAGGCTGGATGCTCAGAATTCCCAGGGCTGGCTGGGCACCCTTCATGGAATGCACACAGGGAATAAAACTGGTTTCTTACCAGAACTAAACCCAGCAAATTCATCCCCTCCTCTAAATCTATAATGGATCCCTTTCCTTGCCACTCAGAATTCCCAGGGCTGGCTGGGCACCTTCATGGAATCACACACAGAGGGCTTAGAGAGGGAATAAAACAATTTATCTTAATTAACAGAAGAAACCCCAACAAACTCATCCTCTCCTCTAAGTCCATACTGGATCTCTTTCCCTGCCATCACCTTTGGTTCAAAGCTTTGGGGACCTGTGGTTTGTGCCTCCCCAAACAGTAACAGCACCCATGTGTTCAACAGTTTGTAACAACAGAATTGCTGGCACTGATTTCAAACCAAAACATAAAGATACCACCCTCAAAAAATCTGTTAAAATACAGCCCAGATTTATCCAAACCAGCTGTTCCCACTCAGACCAGGCTGCAGGGCAAATAACTCCCCCTTAGCATCTCTAAATGCAAAACCAAATGAAATTTAAAAGGAAAAAGATCTTAATTGGAAATAAAGCCTTCTCAAAAAACAAGGACTAAAGGCTAAGGAAGCACTGGTGCTCCTGAGCATCTCAGTCAGGTTTTCAGCTGGACACACCTAAAAGGGTAAAAATAGCAGCTGAGTCCCCAAAGCTGCATGGCTCCCATTTCCCATGCTCTGAGTCATGGCTTGGAGTTGGCACGAAGGAATTGGGGGAAGAAGCCTGGGCAGCCCTTTGAAGAAGATGGAATTACAGAAACTAAAAATAGCAGTGCACATTCCAGATGGAGGTAGACAGCTCCCCTGCTAACCCAGGATGACTAAAAGATGGGAAGGATTTGCTGGGACTGCAAGAAAAGGAGCAAAGGGAGCATTAATCTGGTAAATCTGCCTCAGCACAGGTAATCTCACCCCAAATCCAGGGTAATTCCTCCTAGAGCAAGATTGTCTAGGAGACATCTGTTCATCCACGTTCCAAGGCTTTGGCCTTTGGGTTTCCTGTCCCAATTCCATTAGTGCAACCAGAGTCTTAGTGCTGGGCCAGCTCTGCTGGAAGGTCCCCAGCCTTGCAGAGCTGACAGCTTGCACACTGCCTTGTCCAGCCCTCCTCCTCTTCATTTCCTAATAAATTAAGCCTCCTCATGAGTCAACAGCATTACACCCTTCCAGCAGCTTTCCAGATTTAAGGAGATTTAGTCTCAGGGCAGAGGAGACACATCCCAACCCCCTGATCCTAATGGTGCCCAGCATTTGCTTAAAAGTGCTGAAGATCACAGAATCCCAGAATGGTTTGGGTTGGAAGGGACATTAAAGAGGATCCCATCCCATCCCACCCCTGCCATGGCAGGGACACCTTCCACTATCCCAGGCTGCTCCAAACCCCAATGTCCAGCCTGGCCTTGGACACTGCCAGGGCTCCAGGGGCAGCCACAGCTGCTCTGGGCACCCTGTGCCAGCCCTGCCAGGGAACAATTCCTTCCTAACCTCTAATCTAACCCTACTCCCTTTCAGTGTGAAGCCATCTCCCTTGTCCTGTCACTCCAGTTCCTCAGGGGGAAGAACCTTTTCCTGATCTCCAGCCATTCCCTGGGTCCTGTCCCTGTTCCAGGGAGCAGAGCTGCTCCATGGGAGGATGCTGAGCATCCCAGTGAGGCCTCCCCTCACAACAAACCAAGTCAGAACTGTCCAACAGCAAAGCAAGAAAGAGCAAAGCCTTTTGTCTGCCTTTGGTTCTGGCTGTCTTACCTGCAAGGAGCCAGAGTCTTGAAGGAAATCGAACCCCCAACCCCAGAGAGAGTGAGAGCCCAGGACTCACTCCTGAAGGAAAATGAGCCCCCAACCCCAGAGAGAGTGAAAGCCCAGGATTCACTCCTGAAGTAAAATAAGCCCCTCAATCCCCAGAGGGATAAGGCCCAGAACTCCTGAAGGAAAATGACCCCCAGTCCCCAGAGGGAGCCCAGAGAGGCCCAGGACTCACCGTGGTCGCTCTCGGTGCCCGAGCGGCCCCAGTAGCGGCGCCGGCGCTCGGGGCTGTGCGCGTGGCGCTCGATCACGGCCGCGATGAACCGAGTGTTGCTGACTGTGACAGACACAAAAGAGCTCAGAGCAGGGCCTGGCACCCACAGGGAAACAGCTCCAACCTCTGCCTCCAAGGGCACAGCCACAGAGAGGGGCAAAGAGCTGGGCATTACATGGCCAGCAGGTCAGACTCCTTCAGCTGGGCTGTGCCAGCATCAGCATCTCATGGCAACAACGGGAGCTGACCCCAAAGGAAACAAAAAGGGACTGGAGAAGCAGGAGATGCAAGCCACGAAGCTGAAATATGCTTATTATTCCATTCTTGAGTGTTGAAACAGCTTCAAATCTTGAGTATTGTTTTAGTGAGGGCTCACAGCCAGGGATCCAGTCTGACACTGGAGCTCCCTTGGAGTTTGGGTGCACCAGCTCAACTTACAGCACACCAGGATCATGCAAAGTGCCATTTTTATTTATTTTTATTGGCTAGCAAAGAACTGTAGGCACCCCAAATCAGTTAAAAAGTATTTACTGCCATGTTTGCTAACCATACTTGCCAGACTTGGCTTCTGCTTTCTAAGGCCAAAAAAGAGGAAGAGTTTCCTATACCCTGTGCTGTCACAGTGGCAATTTTTAAGCTGATCAGAGCTATTTCTGGAAGTGCTCATGACAAGGGGTTTTAAGGGACCAAACTCCACACCTAATGGAGAATTATCTTTTAAAAGTGAAAAATGTCATTTTTCAGCATGAGACTAAATGTGCACTGGATGTTTGAATTAAAACATTGCTCTGTTTTCTGCTGCTGATCAGCACAGGGCTTCCTCACATATTCAAATCTAGGGTGTTAAAAAACAAGTGGCTGATTTAATCTCCAGTTTTTCTGGTACTTACTGATTCCTCTGTCTTCATGGCTGTCATCATCCCTCTCGTCCCTGTCGTTTTCCAGGTTGGACATGCGCACTGACATTTCTACACAGTGTTACAAACAGAAAATGCAAGTGGTGAGAGGAAAGTTCTGCTTCATCTTACTGCCAGCTGTCACCCCAGTATCGAGAGTGGAAGCACTTTGTGTTCCTGGTCTGAGCTGGGGGTGCTCATCCCACCTCCCCCTGAAAGGGACTGACTTTAAAGTTCTGAAAGAACTGATTTACAACAGAGCTGGGGGATGATTAAATATAAAGGTAATTGGCTCTGATCACACTTAAATTCCCAGAATGGTTTGGGTTGCAAAGGGCCTTAAAAGCCCATCTTTTCCCACCCCCTGCCATAGGCACGGACACCTCCCACTATCCCAGGCTGCTCCAAGCTCTGTCCAACCTGGCCTGGAACAGCTCCAGGGAGGTGTTCTCACCTCTGGATCTTTATCTTTGTGCCAGTATCCCTTCTCCCAGCACAATTCTGCCTCTCAGACTTCAGTGGTTTCATCTCTCTATGCTCAGACATTCCATGAACATCACATAGACCAGAACCAGGAAACACAAGCGAAAAAAGACACATCCCAAACCCAAGGCAAAAGGGGGGGTGAAAAATGTGTCACTCCCAGCATCTGCACAAAATAAACACGTGAGGGATCTGCTGGGCCGAGCTGCAGAAAGCTGGGATTAGTGTCTGAGCTCTGCCAAAGCTTAGCTTATCTCCTTTTGGGCCTGGGCAGGCTCCCCGGGCAGCAGCAGCAGCTCTGGCTGTACCCAGGAGAGGGCAGCAAGACACAGCCCCTGCACCACGGCTCCCTACAGCTCCAACACGGACTAAAACCAGGGAAACACTGCAACAAAACCAGGAGGAGAGCTCTGGGATTGCTTTTCCTTTGGGTTTTGTTGTGCTGCTGGGTTTTTTTTTTTGTTTTTTTTTTTTTTTCCCATCCTCACCCTGTGCTGCCAGCGGGGACATGTGCTGGTGGCTGCGGCGGTGGATCTGGTGCCGGTACGCGTACACGGCCAGCACCAGCACCATGATGCAGCCCATGATGCCTCCAGCCACGGGGCCCACGGGGGCACTCTTGATCATGTTCAGGGTGATCACCTCATCTCCTAAAGCAACAGGGACAAAGCACAGGGAGAAGGACACCGTGAATGCTCTGCAAGAAGAGTTAAATCAGCAATATGGATCATGGAGAAACTCTACAGGGATTTCTGGGTGTTTGACTGTGCTCACTTGGAATAAGAGAAGAAACTCAGAGAAGCCCTCCAAGGATTTCTGGGTGCTTGACTGTGCTCACTTGGAATAGGAGAAGGAACTCAGGGTGCAGGAAGGGTTAAATCAGCAATATGGATCATAGAGAAACTCTATAGGGATTTCTGGGTGCTTGACTGTGCTCACTTGGAATAGCAGAAGGAATTCATAAGAGGGTGAATCTTAAAGACAGGAATTCTTAAGGACAGGAATGCTGAGTTACACTCAGCTCCACATCATGATATTCATCATGTCTTTGCTGCCTTTGATGCCTCAGCATCTGACCTTGCTGATCGGCAGCAGGGAGCAATGCCAAACCAAAAATCCTGATTTTTTTTTTTTTTATGTGCCATAAAATATATAGAAAAATACCAAAACCAGAAAAGAACTGGGAAGATGACAGAAAACCACTTCCCTTCCCACTCTTTATGCTGATTTAGCACCAGGCTAAGAGGTAAATGTTACATGCAGAACCTGCTGCACGTTCTGGAACACAAACAGCTGGAGGCAGCAGCTGCTGAGAAAGGCAGAGTTACCTATTGCTCCCAGGTCATCCACATAGGGACTCTTGGCTCCCACAATGCCACCAAAGCATTCCTTCTGGGGGGCACAGTAGGACTTGTCCAGGTGGGTCTTCCCATCACTGTCCACCATGCACCACTCACAGTCCAGCACTCCAAAGCAATCCCTGCATGGGAACATCCAAGTAAGCCATGGTTCCTTTCCAGTTGAACACCTCCCCTTTGCAAAGCTCAGTCTGGTTTAGAGCCATGAGACAGAGGGAGGCCTAAAGCATTTGTAAACCCTCAAGTATGTGAGTTTAGCCAGAAAAAATTCCAGTAAGTGCTCAAGTACCACAAGGGAAGTTACACAGGGAAGCTGCATTTCCAGCATCCCTTTTCCAACTCTGTCTGCTTTGGTATTTTCCTGCACCACTCAGCCTGAGCAAAAGGAGAATCCTACTTGTAACTCCTCCAATAAGACATTTCTCAGTGTGGTGAAGTCTGGCTGCAGTTCCAGCCTTTCTCTGCAGCCTTGATTTGGGCAGTCTGGTCAGAGCATGGTGTGTTTTACCCATCCCAGGTCCCTGGAGACTGCTCCTAACGAGCAAAACTGAGCCCTCAATGCCAGGAGTAGAACCTCATTCTGGCATCACGCTTTATTTTCCTGTATTTTTTTCTTTATAGCTATTTGCCTTAGATGATTTCCACAAGAGAGTATTCCCAAGGGTGGGGAAGGCCACCTTACCCACTCTCTGTCCTCTGGTTGCACTGGGTGTTGATGCACTGTGGGAGTGCATCCTGCAGGCTGGGATCGATGGCTGTGAAAGTCATGGGCTCCTGATGCACCTCACAGCTGGGGTTCCTGCATTGGAGCAAAGAAAAGCCTGGTGTCACAAGGGCACTCAAAGCACAAGCAATTAAAATAATCTTTACCTATTGCATCTGCTTAATTGTACTGAAAATTCTGCCTGTTGGATCTCAGCAGGACAAATGGGATTTATTCTTGGCTCTCACCTGCTCTCAGCGTTGGTCAGGTTCCCAGTGCACTCGTTCACCTCCAGTGGGCACTCACAGGGACACTCACACTCGTTCTGTTCCATCCTGCAGGGCAGAAAACATGGGAAAAACCCATCAGACACCACTGGGATTTTAACCCCACAGTGGTGCAGCTCTGGAGCAGCAATTCCCAGGGACAAAGCTGTCCAGGGATTGCTCTGTCCTGCACCAGAACTGAGGGTGACCCATCCCTAGAATTCCAAAAGCAGACAGTCCTTCAAATATTTGGATGGAAGGATCCTTCCTGGCAGTGCCACAAACACTTCAGGATGGTGTGGGCAAAACCTCCTGGATCCCTTCAATGAAAACCCTCAATCCATGAGAAAATCATGGGAATTTCTATGCCAGAAGAAAGGAGCTCACTCACAGGTAACTGCTCTGGAGCCACTGAATCTCTCAGTGTCTTCCAGCATTATCCACACAGCCTCCCCTGGGTTAAACTCTCTGACAACGTGGCAGAGATCCCCCAAGCCCCTGCACCTCTTACAGGGAGCACAGACAGAGCAACTCTCCTTTTCCCTGGTTTTGCACTGAATTAATTGCTGAATTCACTGTGCTCTTACAAACCCCAGAGCAGGGGAGAGGGCAGGAGTTGTGGTTACTGCACTGCAAGGAGAGAGAAAGGACAGCAACACCCACGGAGCTCTTTGGGGAAAAAAGGCCAATTTATTGTACACACAGCCCGGATTTAAAGTGTGTCAGTGCAGCCAGGACAGGACAGGAGCTCATTGGACACGGCAAAGACACCAGGGGTTAATGTTGATGATGAATTCCACTCTGTTTGTCACCATGTTGTCACCCTGGGACACTTCCTCTCTAACTGAAGCTGCAGTCAGCTTGTCAGCCTGGGAAGCTGAGAGTCAGGAGGAAATCCATTCCTGAGAAGAATTCCCAAGCTGGAATTCCCTAGCTCTGTGAATGTGTGTGTGCACAAGGAGTGTCCCAGCCCAGGCCAGCGCTGTCACCTGTGGCAGTTGAGGCACAGCCTGTCCACCATGCTGCAGGCACAGAAGGCCAGCGAGTCACAGGTCTCGTTGACGATGCCCACGAAGGCGTTGGTGCCCGGGATCCTCGTCAGTCTGTACTTGGAGCAGTGACTGCCATGCACGAGGTTGGTCAGGTCACCCTGGGCAAAAACAAAATGTCAGTGGGGTAAAATGTTGGTTTAGGGAGCTGAAGATTCTTCCCCTTCCCGAAGGATCTTGTAGAGCTGTGGGGACACGAATTCTGCCACAGTTTCCAGAGGTGGTGGCTCCCCTCAAACCTCATGGGTTTGCCACCCTCACAAAAACAGAAGCTGATTAAGGGGTGGGTGAGTTTTGCTTTCCAGATACTTCTGGGTGAAAAGACTTTGCTGAAGATAGAAAGGAATTGGCTTAGCTTGTGAAAATGAGATGTGGCAGCAGAGGTGACATTTCACTCCTTCCCAGTGCTCTCTGACCTGTCCCCACTGTGCCAGCCCTCAGTGACCATCCCAAAGGCTCTGATGGGAGCCACCACCACGTGCTGGAAACGTCCTGAGCCTTAAAAAAAAAGCCACCACAGCACTGCCCAGCTCCTGTAGGCTCCTTCCTGATTCCTTTTTACAAGTTTCTGCTCCATCCTACTCAATTTCCTTCCCAATACCACACATCCCACTTGGCATTTCAAGTGTGGGGAAAATGTTTAAGCCAACCTGACATAAATCAATGCATTTTGACATGATTTGCAAATATTTTCAAATCTTCTCCCACAGAGTAACAGCTTTGGAATCATTGTGGAGGAACTTTGCCAGGGTGGATCTGTGGCTCTGTGAGGGATGACAGCCCCTGGTTTAGACTCCTCACATGAGGAAGCTCACACAGGATCCATGGAGAGCACAGAGTGTGCAGGATCTCAGAGATCTCAAGTCTCACAAATGACAGCCTGGAAATGCTCACCAGTAAATGGATTTATTTGGGCACCTAAAGATAAGTTATTAGAGACCTCACAGGAAGATGTGACATTCCAGGTCAGAGCTGGAGCCAGAGGTCAGCTCACATCCAAAGCAACACTAGAGCTGGAAAATCCTCACCCAGCGACAGCAAACTGCCCTTCTTTCCCTGATGCTGGCTGAGACCCTGCAGGCAGCAGCCACACTTGGCCAGGGCTCCCATCCATAACCCCTGGATGTCAGGGGACTCTGTTTGTGCAGCCTGGTTTGTGTCTGGAGAAGGCAAACAGAGGCCAATCCCCACGGAGGGCTGGCTCCCAGCCCCAGCTTCTGAGCCTGCCAGGGACTTGTGTTTCCACCAGAAGAAACCCAAGCCAACCAAAGTACACCCAAAAGGAAACTCAGATAGAAAAGCAGGCTCACCACTAAGCTGGTGTTGAATTTGTAGAAGCGCTGCACGGTCCTGTCGCTGAAGCTGTTGCAGAGGTTTTTCTTCACGAAGTTGGGGTGGTTCAGGATGTCATTTGCTACCAGAGGCTCCTAAGGGAGGAAAGCAGGATTTGATGCCTTTGGAATGAGACCCAAAGAGCAGCTCAGGAATGAGAGCTATGGAATAAGGCAGGGGAAAGCAGGCAGACCTTGTGTGTGATGTGCTGCTGCTCCACAGGAGCGTGGCCCTTGGGGTCGATGAGGGTCGGATGTGCCACCAGGTACCCCCTGTCCTCCATGATGAAGCACCTGCCCCCCAAAACACAGCAAGAGTCTCCTGTTAGACCTCCTTGGGCTCCAGGGGAACAGGGTGAAATAAAACATGGTCCTAAAGGGCTTTTAAAGGTTTTCCATTTAACAGGGCCATGGAACAAATTCCCTACAAAATGTCCTTAAAGAATGTGTTGGGTATTTCCCTGAAGCTTTTCCATCTGTTACTGCTCCAGACAGCCAGGGCCATGAAGGAGTTGAAAACAGAGCTGATTAAAACCAGAAAGGAAAAACCATCAGTGCATTGTCTGATTGGGGAAGAGCCAGGAATGAACAGAGCCTAATGAACCTGGAAAGCTTTAATGGTTTATTAATTTACTATGTGACTAATTAAAGAGAGATTTCACACTCTTCTTTAATGCCCTCCCCCTTCACAATTCGATTTTAGTGGGGGATAAATCACTCCTGTTCCACTCCCAGCCTTCCCAAGCTTTCCTCTCCCTTTCCAGCTCTTCCCACGTTGGATCTGTGTCCCAAATCCAGAATCCAGGCAAATTCAATCCATCCCTTTTTTCCCCCCTCTCCCGTTTCCATGGCCACAGACAATGGCTCGGGAGCCCTGGCCGGGGGGTGGCACCGACATCAGGGACTCGGTGGCCACAGAGGGGACATCGAGAGGTTAAAACCCCCACTTGATGTTCCCAAAAGCTCAGCAGGGTGGCAGCCACAGGCCTGGCACAGCGGGAATCGGGGCTGGAGCAGCTTTCAATGGGATTCCCATGGGATGTGTCCACGGGGGGAGCACAGAGCAGGGGAAGCCTCTGTGCTCTTTAGGGGTACAAAAGCAGGCAGGAAAACCCGGAATTTTGGGGGGGGGTTCCATTAGAAATACACGTAGGGATGTGGTGTTTGCTCTTTTTCTTGCTCTTCTTCCTAAAATCTTTAGGAGAGATAGACTAAAAACCTCAAACACCTGCATTTAAATCGAGACTGGAAACGTTGGATGTGATTTCTACATCAGAATGGTCCAACACTGAACAATATTCTCAAAATTCCTCATTTGGGGAATGCAGGAACAGAATAAAGCATCTGACCTTGCTGATCAGCAGAAGTTTTTTACTGGGAGGGATCGATGCCAAACCAAAAATCCTGATTTTTGTTGGTTTTTTTTTTTTTTTTTAATGTGCCATAAAATATATAGAAAAATACCCAAACCAGAAAAGAACTGGAAGGATGACAGAAAACCACTTCCCTTCCCAAATTTAAGGTTTAAAAACAAACAAGGAACCAACAGCAATGCTCAAACCACGTTATCAAGTTACTCCAGATCCAAACCAGAATTTATCCCACCCCCACAGGATTTTTCAAAACAGGAACAATTAAGATACCCAGGGGTCTGACTGAAATTGGATACTCCAGATGAAGTCAGACTTCTTCTGCCTAGGCTGTGCTATGGATTTCTGAGAAAAACTTCCCAAAAGTGTATTTGAATAATTGGAGTTAAAATAACTGAGATCCTATATTATTCTTACACGCTCACAGGAACTAAATAGGTAAAATTAAAACAAACAGAAGAACTAGGAAGTGTGTTCATTTAATAAGGAATGTTGTTTTTACCCAGAATTTCAAAGAAGTCTAAATATAACCAAAAAAAATCAAATCAATTCTGTTATCTTCTGCTTTTGTAATCCTGCAGATTGTTTATTTAGCTGATGGCAGTTTGATCTGGAATAACAAAAACATTATTTTTTTTTTTTATGAGAAGGACAAGCACAAGTTCTACTGGAAATCAGAGAACACACACTGAAACTAACAGAACCCTTGGAGAAATGAAGTTGGAAAGGACCTCTGGTTAAAAAAAAAATAAATATTGTATTTATTTTGTGCCTGGCAGGAGCAGCTTTTACCTGATTTTGTTCCCCCCATCTTGGTTACAAACTGGCAGCAGGTCCATGAGGACTTTGTAGAAATATCTGAGGGTGAAGTCAATGCCCATCACAGCCACGGAGTGTCCTGAGGACATCTGAGCACTGCAGTGAGGGCAAAGGGAAAAATTATAAAATTATAGATAATAAAAAGTATTAGTATTCAGAGCTGGAATAATAATAATAATAATAATAATAATAATAATAATAATAATAATAATAATAATAATAATAATAATAATAATAATAATAATAATAATACTATCATTATTATTATTATTATTATTATTATTATTATTATTATTATTATTATTATTATTATTATTATTATTATTATTTCCTGTTTTAGTCTGCCCCTTGTACAGCCAGCCCAGGAGTGGATCCCACCCTACACACACCCCCACCACCTACAGACATTGAATGCTGGGTGACAGAAATTAGGATTAAACATTCCCCATCCACACAAAAAAACAGCTCCTGTATTTTTCAATCCCACCCATGTGCAAGGAGTTACCTGCACCCCTCCTCTGCTCAGCCCCCAGCAGGAGGAATGAATATGAAGTTAATATGAATATGAGTTAAATCCCTCAAACTCCAGAGTGTGGGAGTGAATATGAATGGCAGGCAGAAAATTCGAAGAAAATAACATTTCTTAAGGTGAGTTATGAAAAGGATCCTGTGATGTGGTGCTGTCCTTTCTCCATTCCTGACACCCCAGTTCTCCCAGTTTGCTCCCAGCAGCACTGAGAGGGCACAGCCAGACCAGTCCCCTCCCACCCCTGCAGGACACAAAAGGATCAGAGCTCAAGGATGTGGACTTTACACCTCTGATTTGCTGCTCTTCAAAATTCACTTTTCTCCTTTATTTTATCTCTGAAGGCAGGAATAAAAACGTTTAGAAAAAGAAAAAAAAATTTTTTAAAAAAAAAAAAAAGATGCTGCAAGGCACAGCTGGACTGCACAAACAGAGCTCTGGCCACCCCTGCTCCATGGAAACCCAGCTCTGTTTACTGGGCTGAGCTTTGTTTGCTTTCCAAAGAGGTGCAGTGGAGATGTAGTCAAATCTCATTTGTAGACAGATAAATACAAGTTTTTAAAACCTGCATTGAATTTATTGTTCCCATTTCCTGGAGGGGGAATGGAAGGATGGCAGGGAAGCAGCACAGACACATTTCATGTGTGACAAGGCACCCAGCTCTGAAATTCTGCTGTGTCCTAACAGACATAAAGCCATTAGAATGGTGTAAATATTTTAGCTTCATTTCTAACCATTAAATCCCTCTGCTTTGCTGATGCCAACTGCATTAAACCACATCAGGCATAAATCTTCTCTTCCCAGCCTCCATAAAAAGAAATAAGATATACATAAAATGGGAATGAGAGGTGTCAGCTCTGGCTGCCCTGATGTGGGTATTTAAACCCTCCCAGCAGTCCTCAATGCCAGAATTCCTGTTAACTCCACGGATTCCTCCCCACCCCTGTGGATTTTGAGCTCAGGCCTCTTTGGGGATTATAACCACATGTGACTATGAGCTTCAGAGGTCATATTTACCCAGGAATCACACTCACATCTGCCAAACTTTGTTTAACTGTTCTTTAATCATGTTCTAATAACCCACAGGAGCTTTAAGTTCTTAGAGCTGAGTAAACCATCCCTTGCTAGATAAAAATCAGAATTTTGATTAATTGCACTTCTCTCCTTACAGAAGTGCTCGTTTCCCCTGAGTAAATTCCTCTGGGAGAAGCACAACGCAGGGGCTGGGGCTGAAAATGCCCAAACACACAGCAGAGGTGGCTGTGCTGGGAAATCCCACCCAGGGGAAACAGGGGGATCTCTGGGAAGAGTGGAGGAGCCACATCCTGCTCCCTGCTGGATTTGGGATCCCTGCTTCCCAGTCCAGCACTGGAAGTTCCCTTTGTACTGGGTAGGGAGCTTGGAGAGACTCCATGTAAAAAACCAGGAGAGGTAACTGCTATTTTTGGGAATTTGGGAGAGCTTGTGACAGCAAGGTTTGGTCCATGTTTTATTAACTGGGCTCCTTTAAACATCCTGCATCCCAAATCCTGGCCTCAGGCTGGGGCCTGGCCAGGAGGGAGCTGGAACAGCAACAGTCTGGTCCTCCAGGAAAAAGTCATTTCATAGAATCATGGAATGTCCTGAGCTGGAAGGGACCCACAGGGATCATCCAGTCCAACTCCTGGCCCTGCTGCTCCCACTCCAAAACGTTCCCAGCAAACCTGGAAGGGCTCCTGGACATTCCCAGGCTTTGCCTCAAGATCTTTCTCCTCCTGGAAGGCCAGAAGTGCTGGATTTAAGCAGCCCAGGAGAGGAGCTCCCCAATCCCTGCAGTAAGGACAGCTCTGTCCCTAACCCCCTTTGTGCCTGGCCTCTCTGCCCTTGGAGCAGCTTCCAGTTCCCTTCCAAACACCTCCCTGCTCCTTCAAACCACACAAGTGGAGGTGTGGGGAACTTCAGGAAATGTGAGGCTTGGCAGTACTGATGGAGAAGGATTTAACTTCCAGCTGAGAAGGGAGGGAACACTTCCCAAACTGCCTCAGGAGAGCAATCCCTGATCTCCTCCCAATTCCCAAACTGCCTCAGGAGAGCAATCCCTGTCCTCCTCCCAATTCCCAAACTGCCTCAGGAGAGCAATCCTTGTCCTCCTCCCAATTCCTTGGACATCCCACCTCGTGTTCATCCAGGAGCACATTCCCACCAATCAACCTTTCTTTTTTTTTTTTTTTATTTTAATATGCTGTTATTACTCCCCAACCAATAAAGCCAGAGAATTGGCATATTCCTATAAAATGAATTTCTCCCAGTGTTTCAATGCCCCATTTCCACAAGGTCAGATGACATTTCACCACCAGCACTTTAAGAGCAGCTTTAGTTTTCAGCTCCTGAGCACACAGAGTCACCCAGCTCTGATCACTCTGAGTCTTCTGGCCTGCCCCAAAGCCCCAGAGCCCCTCACCTGGAGGAATGGACAGTGTGGCTGATGGTCACCACATATCCAGCCCCTCCCACGTCCAGGTAGGGCCCAGTAAAGGTGATCAGTCCTGGATTGGCCACTGCATGCAGGTACCTGAGAGAAGCCAGAAGAAATGCTCAGAATTAATGCCAAAGTCTGTGAATTCAAGACAGAATCCTTGACTTGCCCAAAATAACACTAAATTCTGCACACTGTGAACAACAGGCACCAAAGTATTGGTTTTTAATATCAAACAAGTACTTAAACACAACTGGAACTAACTAATCCAAACTAACCCAGACTGGCCCAATAAATGGTGCCCCATTACATCCAGCTGCATTAAAAAAGCTCAGTTTACTCCTGCACAGAACACATTTAATGTAATTTCAGACATTTTCCCCCAGAACAAGGCAGGACTTGGTGCCAGCAGACTCTCCAACTGAAAGCAAACCCTGGCAAAATGATTACATTGCAAACTGAGGAGAAAAGACAGAACTGAGGCAAGAAAATTCAGAAACATCAGACAGGGATTATAAATTACAACCTCTTAAAACTTCCATCAGCATAAAATAAGCCAGACTCATAGGACAGTTGATAAAACTGTCATAGGAAAGCTGATAAAACTTTTGCAAACACTTTTCTGTAAGAAACAGTGATCACTTTGCTTCTGCCTACCCAGAGCAGCAAGCCATGAGCAGCTTAACCCATTCCTGCTTTATTCCCAGGGTTTGACTTGCACCTTTTTCCCATAACACCACAAATTCCAGTGGAAACACGGGGCAGGGGAGCTCTGTGCCTTTCCCAGGGTGGCAGCACCTGGCTGGTTCCTTGCCACACATCCCAGCCTTTGGAGCACACTCAGAGCCTGCTGCCACCTGCAATGTCCCCAGATCTCTGCCCAAATCACAGGCTGCTGCATCATTAATCCCTCCTTGAAAGCAGCGAGGAAACCCAGAGTAAACAAACAAAAACAACCAAAAAGGAGCTCAAATACTCCTGAATTAGTAATCCCTGGAGGGAATGCTCATTTTCTGAATATTTATGTCTCCATCTGCCATAGCTGGGCTATGAAACACCAACTACCCCATAAAATAAAAAGAGAAATGAGAAGCAATAAATGTTTGAACATTTAAACCCTGAGGTTTTTCCCCATGACAAAAACATTTCGAACTAAATTTTAAAAAACCAAAAAAACTCTATGAAATCAACCCCAAAACCAAAACCAACTCTGAACATTTCCCTTCTTGCCCTCGGAGATGATTCAGTTTAAACACCTGAACTTTTTCCTCACGATGGAAACATTTGTAACTAAATTTAAAAAAAAACAAAAAAAAACCCCAAAAAAACTCTACGAAATCCACTCTAAAAATGCAACCAACTCTAAACATTTCCCTCCTTGCCCTCGGAGGGGATTCAAAGCTTTGCTGAAGGGACCCTACAAGCTCACCATTGTCTCCTGGTGGGATCAAAAGCTTTGTCCATGAGGGAGCCGGGGTAGATGCGGAGCACGCCGTTGGGGGTTGCTATGTAACGCCTGACAATGTAACTGTTGAGGCCACTCATCTCCATCTGGGTCATCCATTCATCCGTGCCATGACTGGTTGCCATTACTTCATTCCTGACAGAAAACTGCAAAAACAAAGGCAGAGCTGGCAGGGTTCCTGCAGTACTTGCATGGTAAGATAATAAAAGCTTTTTTTTTTTTTTTTTTTTTTCTTCCCTCCTTCCTCCCTCCCTCCTCCTCTTCCCATCCCGAGGATCATCTCGGCTCAATTACTTTGGTTCAAGGCTTCTCACACCACACATTCCAAGCAGATTATTAGCCATGGAATATTGTTGTGTTATCTCTGTGCCTTTTAGGTTGTTTTTTTGGGGTTTTTTTTGAGTAAATACAAATAATGCGCTGCTTGCATAGAAAATAGAGATTTCACATTTGTATGGCTCAGAACGCTAAAAGTGTTCCCACTAAGAATTTAATTTTTCTAGTGTTTGTTTCAACAAAGTTCTGCCCCCTCTCCTCTCTTCACTCTTGGGTCAGATGTTGGGAAGGAATTCCTGGCTGGGTTGTCCAGAGGAGCTGTGGCTGCCCCTGAATCACTGGAAGTGTCCTAAGCCAGGTTGGAGTGATGCTTTTTTTGGGATTTACCTAAAAACAGAGTTCAGGCAGAATGAATGGAATTAACAGTGGTTGTATTTATGGAAGGGTTTTCAGGTGCATTTTGGGCAGACAAAGCCTCCCCAAGGGGCTACACCCAAAATGGACAATGGGTCACAAATTTTCACACTTTTATAAATGTATAAAATTTGGTCCATTTGCATATTGGGGGTTGATCTCCCAATTACAGCTCCAGTTAATGAAGTCATTTACCCCAAATTTGCTCCTCCCAATTCACTTTTATTTACATTTCTCAGGGCCTGAGGCACTGAGGGATCCTTGATTCCCTTGGAGAGGAATTGTGTTTAACCAAAATGGGAAAGCAGCAGCTCACACTGTACACGGAATTTAGATTTATACACTAAAACATTGCAGGATCACAAACAGATGAAAAACAGAAAAGCTAAAATCCAAAAGCACCAGGAGCACCCTGGGATAGTGGAAGGTGTCCTGGCCATGCAGGGGTGGGATGGGATGGGTTTTAAGGTCCCTCCCTGTTGGAACCCTGGTCAGTGAAAATTTTAGACTTTCTGTACTGACAGGAATTGACCCCTAGAAAAACACTGCATTTAACCTGAGGCCGTGGAAAAAGCTCCCAAAATTGAAAAATAAAACTAGAACTGTAAGTGTGTAGTTTAAATAAAAATGTGTAATATCACATAGTGAAAAACTTAACTTTAAGGTTTTATAGTAATATATATAGAAAGCAAGATGGAGGTTTTAAGGCAAAGGCACCTTCTTCATATGTTTGAGTAGTATTGTGTAATTGAATAAAAAATAAATAATTGTGTAACTGTGTAATTGAATAAAAAAGTCTGCATTGTGAGCCACAGGTGGTTGGTTATTAGGTTAAAAGTAAAAATAATTTAAGTGGCATTTCTTAATTGGCCAGTTTATCCTTAAAAAAAGCCTTGCAGAGAGAGAGAGATATGGCTCCAATTTTAATTTCTTAGCTTAAAGTGCTGTAGAACTCACAGCTTGTTAGATTTTAACAGAAATTAAAACTAATCAACATCTAAACCCAAACAAAAAGATTTGCAAAAAGAAAAACAAACCACCACCCGATATGGGGGAAAAATAAAAATAACACCTAATAATAATAATAAAAAAAATAACCCCTGCCAATGCAAAGTGCTGGGATTCTGGGGTGCCTGCAGGGAGGCCAGGTGTGCTGGGGGCTCACCTTGAGGCCGGGGTTGGCAATGAGCCGTGTGTTGTCACTCAGGTAAGCCGTGTAGTGCTCCACCATCCTCTTGGTCTCAGGCTGGCTCAGGTGCTCGTAAGGGGAGGAGAAGCTGCCTGCAGACAGCATCACTGTGGGGCTCTCTGCAAACACCACAACATCAGAAATGTCAGCCTGGTTGATGCCTAGAGGTGCTGGAAGAGAGGCTGAAGAGTTAAGGGGAATAAAATGGATATTTATTGAGGGGTCTTCAAAGGTCACACACCCTGGCAGAGCTTGGATGGCTCCAGGATGGAGCAAATGAGAGCTTGGCCATGAGATCTCACATTTTTATAGCTTTTACTCCATTTGTGTACAACTGTCCAATTAATAGCCTCAAATCAGGAAGTTTCAGCCTCCTTGCTTGCTTGCCCACCCTCCTCTTTCCACACTGTTTGTGCTTAGGGACTGAAGTTTGAGGAGATTGTCCTTGAGTTCTTAAAATGGGACAGTTTTGTCTTCACCATCTGTGAGGAACCCTCAATATAAAACTAAAAGCTGCACACTCAAGCAGAACAGAAAAATTAAAACTTAAGAGCATCATGATGATCTGGACATATTGCACTGTACCATGGGAGGGTTCCTGATGTGGTGTCCAGCAATGACCCTGCTGTTCTCCCCACTCTCCCACAGCTCAGCACACATGCTTCATTAGAAAGTTGTTAAAAAAACATAATAAAAGCTTCCTGAAAGGCAGAAGTACACACCTTGATCCAATACATCTGCCAGTACAACATTTATTCACTGTGGCTTTTTCACCTTCACTCATTTTCAGATTGAACAGAATCAAAAGTTCTGGACAGACATTGGAGTGAAGAACCAGGAGAAATTCACTGGTTTAAAAGTTCTTTGATGCTTTGCCTTTCTTTTTTAGTCAAATTAGCCTGTAGCAAGTGCCCAACTCCTGCAGGACACTCTGGGCTGGGAGGAAGGGCAGGAAACATCCATTTTTCCACCCAACCCAAAGCACTTCCCAAAAGTCCCCTCCTAAACCCAGGCTGTATATGAATTCTTGCCCTTCTTGCCTCAAAACACAGAAGTGACAGCATCAGCCCCCTCCTCTGATCTCTGTGTGTGATTTGGTGTTAATGGCCTTGTTCCCAAAGCCTCAGTAATTCCTGAATTACTACTTTTTGGGAGACTAGAGAAGTTGTTTTCCCTTCAGAAAAGATGCTGGGCTAAAGAAGAAATTAAGTATTCCTGTTTAGGTTAGATATCCCAGAGGAAAATGAAAATGAGCATTTTCAGTTTCAGAGAATGAACATCTGGAGAATCCCAAGTGCACAAGAGGAGCTCCCCAATAAAAGTGCAGCTGTCTGGAGTGATTTTCAGAACAAACTCAAAAGTAAACTTTCATCATGCAAAATCTGCAATACCAGACAGCTTTTCCTTGTTAAAAAAGAGAAATGATTATGATGATGGAGGGCTGAGGGTAGAGAAGATCTTTTCTGAGGATGTGACCCATGGAACACAAATTCCCTGTGTGGAATGGTCCCCAGAGGAAAATGTGCAGTGCAGTGTGTAAAGTGCTCTGCTTTTAGTCACATTCCTCTCAAACACAGCCCCACACATGTGCTGCAGTCCCCACTTCCAAACTTCTACTCCAGCCCTTCATCTGCTTCCCAGAGCAAATATTCTGATCTTGCTTCACGTGAAGTTTTTCCACTTGACAGCTCAGGACTGCATTTTTGGGATATTCTCCATTTAAATATTTCTGGATGTAAGATAGCCAAGATTAGATACCACATTAAAGAAAAAAAAAATCCCTGTGTTTTAAACAACTGGCAAAGCAATTTCCACAGGTCTGTCAGGTTCCTCCTCCAGTCTGATCTCACTAAGTTATTCTGCAGGGCTACAAAAAGCTAAGAAAAATCTCATAACTCACTAATCCAGCATGAGACCTTCAAACCTTCTGCTACAAGCAGAAATATTTCATTCAGAACTTCTTCTAGTACAGATTTGAGAGACCTGCCAAGATTATGACAGCTTGCAGTGTAGGATGTTTATGTAAAAGCCCTCTGTTCTTGGGATATTTCTGGGTTTGAAGTTCTCCATCCTTCCCTGACACTGGAACTGCCAGGGAGATTCTCCCTTTTCCCCAGCAATGTTTGGAATCACTCAGGAAGAGCAGAAGCACTTTAGGCTATCTGAACCTGAGAATTTTGAAGCAGGTGAGGAGGGTCTGGAAAGCACCAGAGCACTGAAGGTCTTGTTCTTCTGACTCTGAAGGTTTTCAGTGCTTCTGGCAGTGAAAAACTTCCATGGATCCAAAGCAAAAGAGCAGCAGAGTCCTGCACAACTGGCTGGGACTTCATCCCACTGTGTTACTGCCCAGGGAGTGTTTTAGAGGCAGGAGAGGATTTGGTTTAAGCTCGGTGAGACCCCTCTGCTCCTCCTCTGCACTGCCAGGGACCCTGCTGGACTGCCAGGGCATTGATCTCCTACTCTGATGAGCAGCCCCACTCATTCATCCTGCAAGATGTTGGTTAAAACCCAGTGCTGATGGTCACAAAGTTATGGATTCAATCCCTGGATGGGCCCTTCACTCAGGATGATCCCTGTGGGATCCAGCTCAGGCTCTGCTGTGATTCTGTGGAAGAGCTCAGCACTGAGCAGGTGAGAAGGTAAAATCTGACCAGAAAATCAGCCTTGGAAATAAAAGCTTCTCAAGGGAAGAGTATTTCCAATGTTTTGTGGGAAGAGCTTTCCTTTGTGCTGCCACACTCTGCAGGAGGTGTGGCTGTGCCAGGGGAGGCTCAGGCTGGACATCAGCAGGAATTTTATTCTGGAAAGAGGAGGGTGGGAGTGCCCATCCCTGGAGGTGGCACTGAGTGCTCTGGGCTGGGGACAAGGTGGGGATTGGGCACAGCTGGGACTGGACCCTGGGGGTTTTTTCCCAAGCTGGGTGCTCCTCCTGTGTCCCTGAGGTGGCCAGGACAGGCTGGCAGGAGCCCTCACCCAGGGTGGCCAGCTGCTTGAAGTGCAGGCAGGCGTTGGGCTGGCCCAGCAGGTCCAGCCTGTGGTAGAGCAGTTTGCTGCTGGGCACAGTGTTGAGGTTCTTCAGCTGCTTCACAGGAATTTCTGGCTGGATCACCACCACACACAGGATAAAGGATGTGTCCTGCACCTGCAAAACACCAGCCAGTCACCAAACAGAACCCAAATGTGTTGGATGAACAGAATTTCTGTGTGTCACAGCCACTGAGTTCTACAAAATCCATTTTTCCACAGTTAACACAGAAAATAAAAATCCTGTCATTTGTTTTTTTCCCCGAAAACCAAACAAATTGTTGCTCAATTAGCAATAATTTCTAATTCTAACACTGTTTCATGGATATTTTTTGTCATTAACAGAGGAGAGGCTGCAGGTTTCCAGTTGCTGGATACACACTGGTGTTACTTTTATGGAGAGTACAGACAAATTAACTCTCAAATGCAAGATTTTATTACTTCCACTCTTAATTGTGTGTTGCATGTGCCACATGTTTTACTGGTTTGGGTATTTTAAGGACTCTAAATTACACCAGATCAGCAAACCTTGGAGTGTCCCAGCTGTTCTGCAAAGAGAGTTTGGTATTAAATGCAGCATTACAATCTTAGAAAATCAGCTCCAGACACCTTCCTGTATGAATTTCTGTTAAACAATGACAGATTTAATCTCTTAAAACTGCTCAGCTTAACCCTTTAGGTTGGATTTAACTCAGTACTGTGAAATGATCCACAAATACCTCCTTGAGTTTGTTGGCACAAAGCAACCAATTATTGACTGGCATCAGTGAATTCACCTGGATGATGTTTAACCTCAGATCTCATTTTAATCCCTGGGTTGAGATGAGTGCTCAGATATTCCCAAACTGAAGGAAGGAGAGAGGAAGAGCCCTGAATTCCCTCTGTGCCATCCCACACTTGTTTTCCTTACCATTTTCCAGGCATAGCTGACATTGTAGGCTTCTTTCCCAATCTCCCTCAGCTTGTTGACGTGCCAGGACAGTGAGGAGTTCACAGGAACTGTGATGATCTGGCTGCCCAAGGGAATGCTGCAGTGGCAGATAAAACACCCACCAGTTTATTAAACACTGAGCAAAACTGTTAGGACTTGCAGCAAAATCCTTCTGTTGTGTGTTTATATAATTATCATAAGAATTGAAGGAATTAAGTGTTATTTGTGCTTGGTGAAAGAAAGTGTGTGCATGCTGAAAATGCATTTGTGTCCCCCCACATTTTGAGCTTCAAAATTCTCAGGTTAGGCAAAGGATAAAGAAAAACCCAGATCAAATAGTGAGAAATCTTCCTGACAGGGAAGAGAGAGATAAGGAGGAATATTCCCCAGATCAGCTGGGGAACACTACATAACAAATGACAACTGAAAAAAAGCTGGAGGAAAAATCAAACCAGAATTGTTAATGTGGAAAAAAAAATCCATCCAAGAATCTAGATATTGTAGGAAAAGGAAATTTTACTTTATATACTGTTAAAATTCCTCTAGAATTCCTCCCAGTGCTGCTCATTTGGGAGTTGCTTCCCATTCCTTACCTGAGGATGTTCTGGCGAACCAGCTCGAATTTGGGAATGTTCTCATAGTGGATGATGTCAGTGTGGAGAGGAGGCTCAGACAGCAGGTAGGGCCTGGTCAGGGAGGGATGCATCAGAGTGTATCCTAAAAAACAAACACACAGTCCCAAACTGAGCCTTGGATAGAGATTTGAAGGGGGGAAAAAAGGAATATACAGTAATTACACCAAATTTTGGCAAAGATGGCCAGTGACCAAACAATCTCGTCATCAAAGGAGTTGCAAATGAAAACCAGCTTGAAAAATTCAGCAATAAAATAAGCTGGATCACAGGAAAAGAGCTAGACACACACATTAACACCAGCTTTCCCCCTTTCCCAGAAAACTTTGGATGTCACAGGTGTAGGAAATCCCCAAAGCAAGAGTTTCCAAACCAGAACTCCAGGACAGAAGTTTCAAGTCATGAATCCACCTAAAATCTCCAGCAACATTCAGGCAAAACTAACCAACAATACATAATTAAGCTTTTAATAAATATTATCATTCATTACTTAGAGACCTGAGAATTCAGACCTGGTGGTTCACGAGGTCAGTGGGACTCGAGGAGCTGATCTGAGTCAAAATTACCTTTATTATCAATCAGGAAGGTGTAGGATCCCAAGGAATCCTGGTAATAGGTGACATCTTCCAAGATATAGGCAAGATTGACATCTACTCCAACAATTCCCAGCAGGAGGTTCCCAAAGTAACAGGGTTTACTGACAGTCATTATCAGGCCTTGGAGAGAGAAAAACACCACAAAACCATCAGAAAGATCATCTGGTTAATTAATTTGAGAGGAAACAGAGCATTTTGAGATGTAACAATTAAATTTTATATCTATTTATATCTATATCTATTCTTTATATCTATTATAAAATTGATATATTTATATCAATTAAATTTTAAATCTATTTTAGGCTGGAATATGGCCAGGGAAGCTCAGCAGGGTTTCTGTTGTCAGCCACTCTCCCTAATTAGTTAATTTGTGTTTCTGATAGTGACCTGAAGTATATTAATCAATGTATTAAAATATACACCACAATTGATGTTTGGGTCTCCAAGTCTCCAAGTAGATTCCTTACAGATAAGAAATAAATTTGTGTGAAAAACCAACAGAGTATTTTCTTTCTTTAACAGAACTTAAGGCCATTAAAAAATAGAATGGAAGAGGAGGGAAGTGACTTTTTCTTTGTAAAGCAACAGTTGGGATGAGCTGTTGCTCATCTGATGCATAATCAGAATATTAAATCTCTGCTCAAAATCCCAGTATTGCCACTGTGGCTGGGAATCACATCCATAATTACCCAACAGTGTGGGATTGATCTCATCCCTGAGGTGAGAACTCTGCAACACCTTCTTACTCCTGTTTTCTCCACCAGTGTTTGGAAACTCAGCAGCTTTTCCCTCACCTCAATAAAAAATTCATTTGCATGGACAAGCCCTTAAGTACACTCTGAAATCCATGGAAGACAAACCTGCCCATTGCACCATTCCCAATCCTTTGTTGCTCACATTTTCCATTGGATATGGTTTGGGGAGGGAGCAATTAACAGAGTTTAATTACTGAGGGAGGGAATGCAGGAAGGAGCAAAAGCTCAGATTTGCTCAGGAACAGCTTTAAATTCAGTTTGGGTCTCAGAACTGAGTCCAGGTGTGCTGAACCAAAGGTGCACCACCACTGAGGGTGGGCAGCTTGGGACAATAATTAACAATAATTAACAAAAATTAACAATCTCTCCTTGTGCCATTTGCAAGGCTGCTTTTATCCTGCCCTTACACAGGCCTGACATGGATGCCATTCCAACATATTTCCCTCCAGTACAAAGAATTGCTCTCCACAGATTAATTAATGGATGTTGTGCATGTACTCATACACAGGAACAAATTTCACCCCAAGAATCCAAACTAAATCTCCATGTCTTGTTACCACTTTTTTTTCTCAAATAAACCTTCTGCAGATAAAAATGGTACAAAAATCCAAAATAATCTGTTGACTCCATGTCTTGTTGCCACTTTTTTTTCAAATAATCCTCCTGCAGATGAAAAAGCTATAGACAAAAATTCGAAGTATATCAGTTGACTCCATGTCTTGTTACCACTTTTTTCCCAACTAAACCTTTTGCAGATGAAAATGCTACAGACAAAAATCCAAACTAATCCAATGGCTCCGTGTCTTGTTAGCACTTTTTTCACAACTAAACCTTCTGCAGATGAAAATGGTACAAAAATCCAAAATCATCTGTCTACTCATGCCTTGTTACCACTTTTTTCCAACTAAACCTCCCGCAGATGAAAACGCTACAAAAATCCAAACTAAATCTCTCGACTCCATGCCTTGTCACCCCTTTTTTCCCAACTGAACCTTTTGCAGATGAGAAAGCTGCAGACAAAAAGGCCTGGAGGCACAGCTGGACCCAAACCCTGGCAGGATTGCAGCGTATTTGGGGATGTGGCAGCCGAGCGATCCCCGGTGGCTTGGCCAAGGCCAGCACTCACCGTCGCCCATCTCGTCGGAGAAGGGCAGGCTGAACACGGCCTCGTCGATCATCCTGTTGGGCAGGTTGGTGTAGAACCTGCCCACGGTGGTCTCCAGGTTGCTGAGCTGGTTGAGGACCATCATGCTGCCCTTGGTGACGGGCAGGGAGCTGCGGTCGGCCACGCCGTACTTGGCCGAGTTCTGCTCGGCCAGGTCGCGCAGGAAAGCCAATTCCTTCAGCCCTGTCACCCCCTCTGCCAGCAGCAGGGGCACAAAACACAAGGAAAAAAGGCAAAAAAAAGCTTCATTTGTATCCAGCCTTCTGCCTTGAAGAGCTGGAGCAGAGGCTGCACACAGAGTTAAGGAAATAAAATGGGTATTTACTGTGAGGCCTACAAAGGCCTGCAAAGCCACAGCCCAGCAATGTCAGTGCCACAGTGGTGGCCCCTGCCTGGGTGGCTCCAAGATGGAAGGAAAGGAGGGGGTTGGTCACAAAATCTCACACTTTTATAGGTTTTGGTTAATTTGCAGGAACCCACCCTCCACTGTAGGAATCTCTGCCTTGGGACAAACTCAGGTGCTCTCTTTATTCTGGTCTAAAAGTTTGCAGTTTATTTTGTAGGGTGTGGGTTTATATGAGGCCCTGCTGGGAACTGCAGCCACAGCTCAGAGCAGGGCAGAGAGAGGGACAGAGTGAGAGTAAAAGAAGAAAGCTTAAGAGAGCTGAAGAAAGTAAGAATGAAGAGAGTAAGAGCATGAGAGAGATATTTTCCATTTATAATACAATAAATCTTCTCCTATGCTGAATATTCTAATTTTCACTAACCAATCTAATACAAGATACAAATTCTTTAACATTTGCATGCAACCTATAGGAATCACTATATTACCATGTTTTACTGCTTTTCTTATCTCTAAATTTTATCTGGAACCCTTCCTGCCATGCCTGGGGAGGATGTCTGTTTGATTTTTGGTATTTGCAGCATCAAACATTATCTAAACAAAGGGGTCTTCAGGCATTCAGTTGCTTTCAGCCCCTCAGTCGAAAATTGCTACCATTTCTATTTCGCTTCTATTTTCCATATTCTCAAAATCTTTTGCTAGGCACTCGTATTTATAAGGTTTTCCTAATTCATCCTTCCCAACACTCCACCTTTCCACGGAGTTTGTGCTCAGGGCCTGAAGTTTGGAGAAACTGTCCTTGAGTTGTTAACTAGAATAGGAACTGTTCTGTCTTCATCACCCCAGCACATCAGAAAAGCACATCCAAGGAGAACAGGAAAACTGAAAACTAAAGGCATCACCTGCTCCCAAGGAATGCTCCGTGCTCTCTATCACAGGACTGAAAATTCTGTATTCTTATTTAAGTGCTTCAAGATTATTTGAGGAAAATTAATTACCTAATGCCGAATTTAATGAGATTGCCTCTCTCCTGGTGTTGCACAGTGCAAAAAATTTGCCATGCTGTTCACATGCCCACTTTAAACAAAGCCCTTGGAACAAAGAGTTGTGTGCCCCATCAATCCACAGGACAGCTCTTTGTTCTCCATCCCTGGCTGCCCACAGGCAGGACCAGGAGCGAATCCTCCACCCTGGGAGATAACAGCCTTTGTTCTCCAGCTGAATCATTCCAGTCTCACACTTCACTTAAATCCCAGGCTCAATTCCTGCACACAAATCAAAACCTTTTTGCACGCCCCAGTGTCAAATAAGTATTAAAATTTACAACCAAATCATACATTAGGTTAAGCATTAATTTCCTTGGCTATTTTCAGTAATACAGCAAACTTCCTTCATGCTGAAAATGCTTTTTTGGAAAATGGGTGGGTGATCTTCATGTTTAACTTCACTCTCAGATTGGTTCTCAGGTTATCAAAGCATTTCAGACTTGATTTGATCTCCCATTCACCCTCCCTGGCTGATAAAATCACACTCAGTCCCAGATTGCTGCCCCTGGAAGCCCCCAGGAAGGTTTGCATTGGAATAATTAACAAATCTAACTCAGTCTGGACAATCCAGGCCACAATATTTTATATCCCTGCAGCTGCACTGGGATACACTAGGATAGAGTGGCACAGTTATAAATATCAAAGTAACAACATCTGGATGCAGCTCCTTAAATGTGCCAAAATCTGTGAACAAACTGCTCCCAGCAAGGCCTGGAACTACCCCTGAACGAGCTTAATAAAAAAAGATCTGTGCTGTGCCAGGAGAGGGAATTTTATGGCCTGGAAATCACAAGCATCTCTCACCATTCATGAGGGCATAAGTGAGGATCATCACCGAGTTATTGAGGAAGCTGTTTTCTTCGTTGATGACACGCAGAGTGGCTTTTTTATCCTCTTCTGAGGAATCTTTTGATGTGATCCCAGCCGAGAGATAAATGATGACCATGTCAGTATCTAAAACACAATCACAGACACAGCACAAAGTGCATCAGGTTTTTCATTTGGGTGAGCCTTGTGCTGAGAGCCCTGAAATCTGCTCACAGCAGCTTCATCCAGGGATCCACAGCATTTGCAGGGGATAAACACACTGCAGCCACATGGATTCCAGCCTTTGGTGTTCAAGTTTCACTCCTGGCACTTGCCAAGCTTCTGTTTGGTTCAGTGCCTATTGGCCACCCAGGAGCTCTGGGGTCTGAGCAAACCCCACAGGCACCTTCTGGCTTTGGAGTCATGGAATGGTTTGGCTTGGAAGGGACTTTAAACCCCACCCAGTGCCACCCCAGCCATGGCAGGGACACCTTCCACTGTCCCAGGGTGTCCCAACCTGGCCTTGGACACTGCCAGTGATCCAGGAGCAGCCACAGCAAATCTGGGAATTCTATTCCAGGGCCTCCTCACCCTCCCAGGGAACAATTCCTTCCCAAAATCCCATCCATCCCTGCCCATTCCCTGTGTCCTGTCCCTCCATCCCTTGTCCCAAGTCCCTCTCCAGCTCTCCTGGACCCCTTTAGGCACAGAGGTGTCCCTGGATCCTTCTCCTCCCCAGGCTGAGGAGCTTGGCTGCCTCCAGGCAGGAGCAAACAGATCCAGCACCTGGAGCAGTGTGGGAAATGGATTTGCAGAGAGTTCTCAGGGCCTGACAGAAGGCTCACACATCTCTATGCAAACTTGGAGATATGAAATGCTGACTTAAAAATGCCATGGACTAGGACAGATATTCTTGAGAGAGAAATGGGGCCAGGAAAAAAGTTTCAAAGGATGGCCTTGCAAATAAGACTAAATACTTGGGAGAATTAGAACTGTGAAAAATGCATTGTAGTAGAAGCCACGAGGGGTGATTTTAGATGATTGGCTTTAAGGCATTTTACAGCATGATGTGATCAAAGCTGATAAGCTCAGAAACACTTATAATGTATTGTAATTAGGAAATAGTTGGCTTCTGATTGTAATGGTGTGAATTGGAATATCTGCATTGTCTCACCCTTCATATGAGACTGAAAATAGAATAAAAGTTTTTTAAAACACCTCTCCAGTTGCCCCATCTCTGGATCACAAAAGGGCAAACCCCAGCAGAGCAGCTGCTCCAATTCCATGGAAAAGGCTCCACAAGGTAAAACCCTGCACTTTTCATCTCCTGCCCCTGTGCTCTCCTCCCATCCCAACCCTAAGGCATGGAGCTGCACAGGATGCCTTCCCATGGAGCAGGGCACAGCAGAAAGCTTGGGAATGTCACCTGGCCCCTCACCCTTTCCCTGGAACACGTTTTTCAGGCTCAGGATGTTCCTGGCCAAAGTCCTGCCCCAAAGCCTTTGAACACAACAATTCACAGCCCTGTGCTTACTCCCCAACCTGTTCCATCACATTTATCTCAGTATTGAGGGTGGTTTGTGTTTATAATTGATTTGCTGTACTGGTTTATTAAACAGGTATCAATGTTTTGACTTGCACATTTTGTCCTCATGACTCGAGCAGAATTTCAGCCAGAACCAGATTTTGACACAAACAGGAGGTGTTGTTAATTTGGGGGAATTTCTACCTTAGTTTTTTTGTAAAATCTGAAAGTAGAGGAAAAAAAGCAAAGGCAGGTATTAAAGCAACTTTGGGCGGAGTTTAAGGAAAATTGTTGCTGTGTTTCCTAGGCTACAGCAGAGATATTTTATCTGCAGCCAGGCATGATGCTGCAGCCTAAATGGAGTAACAAGAGCCAGTCCTAAATCTGCATGAGGGACCAGAGCAAGGAGATTTGGAGCATTTTGTCAGGACTGCAGTAGGACCTGAAGGAGAAAATTCAGATGTGTTTAACAGCACAGCTCTCCCATCACACACCAGCAGTTCCCTTCTGGCTTTGCCAGTGTGAATTTGGGATTGAGGCTGTATCTCAACAGCTTCCCTGACACACCCACACATTGTTCTCTTCGAACAGGATGTTAGAAAATCAACAGTAAAATGATGGAATTTTTTTTTTGTGGGTTTGTTTTTCTTTTTTAAAAAGATGAAAAGATTATTTACAAGAAAATGAGACATGTTTTATAAACATCCTCTTCTCAAACTTATTGTGTCTCACCCTAGGAATTCTGAAATTTCTTATAAACATGTTAGATCTTCACAATCATCCACATGTAGAGAAAACCTAAATCCAAAGCATTTGCATTTTAACTTTCTGTTGTTTGATATGAAATCTAGTGAAGTATGAATATGCCAAAACTCCTAATCCTAATATAAAAAAATGCCAAACATAGAATCCTAAAATCCTGGAATGGTTTGGGTTGGGAGGGACCTTAAAGCTCATCTCATCCCACCCCTGCCCTGGGCAGGGACACCTCCCACTATCCCAGGCTCCTCCAAGCCCCATCCAAGCTGGCCTTGGACACTTCAGGGATGGGGAATATGCAGGAGGATGCTCCAAGACTCCCCAGCTGATGTTCTTGGAATAATTCCTGATGACAAATTCATCTTATCCCAGCCAGCTGCAGCAGCACTGCATTGTTTATTCTGCATTTGCTGGAGTTGCTCCCCTCTCATCATTTTGCCCTTGCCAATCTCATCCTTTGTCCAGTCACACAAAATCTCCCTGTGCCAGTGGCCTGAAGCTCAGGAATTGGCTGAACCTTTGGTAGCAAAAGCAGCATTCCATAAACCCAAAGAAATTCACGTGGAATGTGAGGGCATTTCCTCATTCTTTCCAAAGCACTTCAACTCCTGGACTTTTCCTCTCTCCCTCTGGTTTTGCACAGCCTCTGAGCTGGTGCCCTTTGGGACACTGAAGGGTCTGTTCTCACTGGAGCAGGCACAGGGCCAGGCTGTGGGAATTGTGTTACATCATCTGAGTGTCCTGATGGAGATGGGCCGTGTCCTCCACCCTGCTGTGGCACTGCCAGTGTTACTCCAACCCAAGGAACGCTCAGAGCACAGATTTTGCCTTCCACAGCTTCCTGGCAAGCAAATCTGCCACTCAATTTCACATCCTATCTTTTCTATGTCTTCCACCACATCCTCATTACAGAAAAGCCCCAGTCTTGGGAAGGATAAAGCTCACAATGAGTACACAGAATTCAGGGAGGTGTATTCTGAGATGAAGGAAAATTTAGCCAGGACAGCTTTGTGTTCCACAAAGTATCACCCACAATTGGTATTCTCAAAACCTCATTTCCTTGGGAAGCAAGGGCCATTTCCCCAGGATTGCAGTAAGGCACATCATCCATATGCAAATGTGCCAGCAATCATTAAATGAACCTGCAGAAGCTGCAATTTTCCTGGAAAGGCCCCCTGCCCTTCCCCCATAGAGATTGGGGAAATAACTCAGCTATCACACAGATCAATCCTGCATCTTCCTCTTTCAGTTCAAAAGCAAGGCAAGGCAGTGACACAAAAGAAAAAGGAATGGACACATCCAACAGTCCCTCACATGGATTGCAGCCCAAGGAAATGCTGCTCAAAATAAAAACAGGGGACACATTTTTGTTAACATTCAACACAATCCACTCCCTTGGCTTCTGCCAAAGTGAGAATGTGAAATAAGAAAACATTGGCAAGGCCCTGAAATCATCAGGCTTGCACAAGAGGCTGCCTTACTTCCTTGGAGCCTGGTGCCATTGTTGGTGTTCCTGAGGAGCTGGAAAGCCTTCTGGAAGCCCAGGGCGTGCTGTGTGGAGCTGTCAGATGCCTTGATGCTGCTGACAAAGGTGGACATCTTCCTCTTGGTCTCACTGGTGGCAGGGGACAGGAAGGTTTTGTAGCACTGGTCCAGGGAACACGTCCGGACTGCGTCTGCCACCGTCAGCACCGAGATCTGCAGGGAGGAGATTCCATGGGATCAGCTCCCCTGGAGAGATCTTTACATTCCCAAACACACAGGACAGGGAGAATCCAACTGGAGATTCCATGGGATCAGCTCCCCTGGAGGGATCTTTACATTCCCAAATACACAATACAGGGAGAATCCAACTGGAGATTCCATGGGATCAGCTCCCCTGGAGGGATCATCACACACCCAAACACACAACACAGGGAGAATCCAACTGGAGATTCCATGGGATCACCTCTCCTGGAGGAATCCTCACACACCCAAACACACAACACAGGGAGAATCCAACTGGAGATTCCATGGGATCACCTCCTGTGCAGGGATCCTCACACACAATACAGGGAGAATCCAACTGATTCTGTGGGTTTGAAACTCGATTGTTGCAAAAGAAATGCTTGAGGCATAAATCAGATTTCAAAAGGATTATGGGGAGTTCAAGGAAAAGAGATTTAGGTCTTTGTTCCTCAGCACAGTCAGCTTTACTCTGCTCCCTCACAATGGTTAATGCACTGCTCTGGGCAGAGCCTGAGTGAGCCAAGGAGAACTGACAGGGAAATCAGCTGAGAGCATTTTCAGGAAAGCCTGGAGAGCCCAGAGAAAAGTGGAGTGCACAGAGAAATGAAAAAAAAAATAAAATAAACAACTCCTCTAAGGACAGCTCCCAGCAAAGCATTTTATTGTTTTAACATTTCAGTCAAAGCAAGGTGACTCTGACACCAACTTTTCCTGTAAATAAGTTAATGCAAGTGTTACCACTATGCCTTAATGACATCTAACACACCAGGCTCATTAATTGAGGGACAAACTTCATCAGGGAGCATGACTGAGGCAAGACAACCACAGAATTAAGCAGTAATTAAGTACCTGTGTAACAGGTTCTATAACCACTGAGCTGCTGACCAAAGAATATGTGTCCTAAATATATTCTCTGTATTAAAACCCTTCTGATACTTACATTTCAGGGCTATTAATCCTGCTGAACTGTAAGATTACTTTAAATCTATTAAATTACTATTAAATCTCTCTAAAAGCACCAAGTTACAAGTGGTTTTCCCATACTGTTCATGAGAAGACTTAAAGCAAAGATTATCATCAGTTTTCTTCAATTTGATTTAACTGAAACTCTTCCTACTCATAAAAGAAAACCCAAGCAGAGAGACTGATCAAGGTCTCACCAGTAGAGGGTTCCTAAAAGTAAAGACCAAACTGAAGACTTCTTAAAGAAGCATCTTATGGGTCCCTGGTTGTCTGCACTGAAAAAATATTACAGGTTAAGTGACCTTTTTCACTGTCAAATGAATGACAGAGCAAGAAATCAAATCCAGATTCCTCAGCCCTTTGCTGGTACCATAATTATCTGTGAATCTTCCAAACACTAATTATGCTTCAGCTCACACCAGTACTGCAGGAGAATAAATAATTTCCACTTTCACAAGACAAAAAGAGAGGCTCAGAGGTGAAATGAGTTGCTCAAAGCAAAAGGATGTGAGGAGGGGGAGTCATGTTTCTTCTGAAAATCTGAAAACCATCACTGAAATATCTGCTGAGATGGAGGAACCTTTATAGATTACTCAGGTACAAGATTTTAGCTTAGATCAGTGGGATTTCACCTTTTTTCCAGCCTGCACATTCCCAAATGTTTCCCCTGCAGCAGAAAAGTTCCAAGAATGAGCTCAAGGCTCTGTCACCCGTCGGGACTGAAAACACCACTTTGGGTGAGAACCAAAAACCCAGGGAAAGCTGCCTGGACAAACCTCACCTTGTCGTGCTCATCGATGGAGCTGAGGATGACCTGGGCAGCATCCTTGGCAATCTGGAGCTGTGTCTCTGTCACAGAGGCCCCGTGGTCCACGATGACCACGATGTGCTTGGACTGGGGGCGAACGGTCGAGACGTAGACGGGCCTGAGGAGGGACAAAACCCAAACCACCATCACCAAACCCTGGATCCCCACTGCAATGCTCACAAGTGGAAAAGAGGCAGCAGTTCAAACACCCACCTGCTTGCAAACAAGCAGGAAGAAACAATGAATTAATTATAGAAGGAATTTTTTCCCTTATGAAAATTTGTGCCGGGAAAGGTCAGCTGGGAATCTGAACGTGCAGAAATGCCCCTCAATTCCTGAATTTTTTAACCTAAAGCAGCTTCTTCTCTCTCTGTCACAGCAGGAGCTTTCAGGAATAAATCCTGTTGCTTACACAGCAGCAGTGTTTGGGATCACTGCAGTTCACACCAAGGTTTGAATGAAGCAAGAAATGCCTCCTGGTAAATCCTGGCTGCTGGGAACTTCACCCACACGTGAACTGGGTGCAATAATGGGGATGTGCTGGGGCCAGGACAAGTAAAAACCTGTGCAGCTGCAGGGAGGTGATCAGCCCAGGGTGTTTGGGTTGCTGTAAAAAGGCTCCTGGCCAAGGCAGGGTGCCCTGGGATGACTCTCAGCCAGGTCATGCTCTACGAGCCCTTGGATCTGCCCCTTTTTACATCCCAAAGGGAGCTAACACCAGCGAGGACTCTGGGTGCTGTCATGTGTCTGTGCTAACACAAAAAACCCTTGTTTTCATGGAATTGTTTTCAGATCCAGCTCAATATTGAGAGAAGTGTGAAGGAGTTCACAAGCTCTCACGCCAAGGTTCCAACCTGGAATAAATTAGGAAGATCCTCAGCACGGAGAAAGGATTAAAATAAAATGGCAAGTTTCTCTTTCCTCTTTAGTCCAGACACAAAACTACTTGACAGTCAAGTGAGAGTTTTGGGATCTGAATTTTATTATATCAAAGGCAGACACAGAAATCTTATTAAGAGGAAAGGAAATGCAGAAGATTTGAGACAAGGCTCTGCAGTAAACAACTGGCACATATAAGTTCTTAACTGTAAAACAGCCTGCAGCTCTACCCTGCATTAATACCTGCAGCTGAAACAGGGCCTTTGATCTTCAAAGCACTGAAGCATTAACTAATTAATTCACCCAAAATACCCTCTGAAGTCAATATTAGCAAAAAGACACCCCTTCTTTAGCCACGGAGGAACTATGACCCAGACTAAGTGATTTGGATAAAATCACTGATGGTTTTGGTGTCAAAGTTTTGAGCAAGACTGGGGCACCCCCAGCTCTCACCTCTTCAGACCACACCCTTCCAGGGGCCCAGAAAACTCAGTCAAGCTCAGAACTTTGATGACACACTGGAGATACCATCAGTGAACTTTTGATTGCTCAACCCTGACAGGAAACCAAACCCTCCTTAGTGTTCCCAGAAAGTTTCTGGATGTGCTGCTGCTTCCCCTGCACAGACTGATACAATTGGTACAATGCAAACTGGTACAATTAATTAATTAATTAATTAATGTGTGACCAGAGATATTAAAGACACTGCACCTTCCCACCCTTGAGCCTTCATCAATCCCATGGTACTGACAGAAAAACCAGGAAAAAATACTGGACCACAAATTCTTGTCTAGAAAACAGAAATCCCTGTGCAGGAAACCCTGTCACTAGCTCGTGCTTTATATTTAATTGTTTATTTTAGTGGAAGAAAATTTTCACTGCTGCTTCCCTACTATCCATGATGATCCCACCTGAACCTGGGGAAAAATGCTCCTACCTGTGTGCCCTTCCCAGTCTCTCATCCTTCCCCTCCCTCCCCAAAACGATGCACCTGCCAAATCAGCAGAATGTGTGTTACTGCTTTATGAGCAGGGGTCAAGTATGAGTCAAATTGAAGTCAGATTTTGCCTGCAGGCTGACCTGTGACTCCCAAGTCACTGCTGTTTACAGCTGATTTAATTTGGGAGAGGTGAGGAACCTGTTTGGAATTTTAGTTTCGTTTCTTAGAAGTGAAAAGTGGTGCTTTAAAAAAAACAACCCTAAGAAAACCCAAGGGACTCCATTAGAAGTTACTCATGAATGTTGGCAGCTTGGCAAAGGACAACACTGACTGAAATCAGGGCATGAGGAATCCAATATTAATGCTTTTCCCAGGAAAGTGGAAGGAGGCAAATCCTACCTGCTGCGGTGTTCGTAGCTGCCTTTGCACCGGAACTTGTGGGCTGGGAACACGGTGAAAATCCCTTCTTCTGAGCTGAAATATTGCCACTTAATTCCTGGGTTAGACTTCAGGTTATCAGCAAGGACTGCAGGGTGCAAAGGGAAAATGAAGCAGAGTTACAAAGGCAGCCCAGACTAAGAGGTTTTGTTACTCAGGGCCTCCTCTTGTTTGGAGAAGAACAACCAGGGCCCAACATCAAACACAAACTGCTCTGCTTTGGATGGGTAAAACTCACTGGTAAAACTTCACTGATTTGCAAACAGTTCAAGACTTTTGGAAACTCAACACTGGATTTGACAGATTTTGTTTAATATGTGATGACAGTTCCTGAATCTCTGAAGTACACCCAGGTCTCCCGGGAAGGCAAAGCCAGAGTGAGGAAGGAAGAGATTAAGGCAATTATATATAATATATATACACCTTACATCTCCATGTAATAATAAATACATTGTCAACATCCTTTCCATAAAGGACAAAGCCTTCATGTTAGAAAATCCCATTCTTTTTGGTGGAATAATTCCAAAATATTAAACAGGTTTGGTGCTCACATAACCAACCTGTTGCTAGGGAAGGGAACAGATTCCATGGGCATTGGGAAAGAACAGATCCCATGGATATTGGGAAAGAACAGATCCCATGGGCATTGGAAGGAACAGATCCCATGGGCATTGGGATTTCTGCCTCACAGTGCAGTGGGAATGTCCCATGGACCTTGTCTGCTCTCCCTCCAGCCTGGATTGACTAAGGATGGATGTTTATCCATGGGATCACCAACTCTGCCACACCACTGATGTCAGGCAGCTCTAAGTCCTTTCAAACAAACCCAGGAGAGAGGGAATGGGAAATCATTGGCATGGGAGGCACAAACCCCCTCAGCACCACAGCAGGAGCAGGATTATTTTCCACTCAGGGCAGAACATCCTCTTTGCTTGCAGCAGACTGAAAATAAAATCTGGATATTTGAAATCTTTAGTTTTTACCTAGCAAATAAAGTGGATCACACCAGCTTAAAATGCGTGAAAAAAATAAAATATTTCTTTGCCATTTCTCCTTTCATGTTCTTTGATTGCAGAACTGTCAGAGGGGGGCTCTGATTTCCAGTGCTTCACCTTTTGCTCAGCATTTCCCTTCAGCATTCCCTCAGGACTGGCACTGAAAATAGGCCAGTTTCATCTCCTGCATCTCCTTCATTATCAAACGGGCCAATATTTGGGTTGGAAAGGAGTGCAGGGCACATTCAAACCTTAGCCAGACACCCTACACCCAAACAGGCACACTGAGGACAGTGTGAGTTCCACATCCTCCACACTTTAACACTTCCTCAAGTTTCCCAGGTTGGCTGTGGCCACGATGTTCTCTCCACATCCAGCTCAGTGTAATTACCGTGCAAAAACCACTGGCCTGGCCTTTCCCCACTTCTCTTTGCCACAGAATTTTACACTTCCCACAGTGCCTACAAATCCCACTGGGATTCTGGGCTGGGATTGCTGAGCTCTGTCCAAAAATGCAGTTTTTCATAAGAACAATCCCCTGCCTTGATGGATCAAGGACAACCAGAGAATCCTCATTCCCCTCCTCAAAACCAAGTTTTTTCTCTGAACTGCTGCTTTCTCCTGCAGGCAGAAGGGCCATGAGACTATAAAACATTTAAATCCTTCTTTTTATGCCCAGCCACCAGGATTTCATCGTTCTGGGGGTAAAGTTGTTTTGTATAAAGAGGCTGAATTTCTGGTGTTGCAGTTTGTTTTGAGTTACAGAACTTGAAAAATGTAATTTCAAAGTTGACATGTGAACACTCAGTTAAAGCCTGGATGAAATAAACAGTCCAGTCTCATTTTACCAACATTACAGCAATAAAGGAGTTTATAATTTAAAGGCTTTGGCTTTTTTTAATCCTTGCTATATTAAAGATAAACTTCTCATTCCTGCAAGGCCACGAGCTGTATTTATTTCCCCACGAGAGTATGTGGATTTAAAAGTGTTCATTTTCCCCATAAAACAATTGGTTTTGAAACTCAAGCTCTGCTGTTCTTCCTTTTCACACAGTTGTGCTCATGTTTCCTCCAGCAAGTGTTAGCTCAGTAAGAGCCTCTCCAGGGACCACCAATTTTATCCTAACTCTGCTTTTCCCCCCATTTTTTTTTTCCCTATGACCACAGCAGACAATCTCCCTGCAGATAAGCTATGGCTGAAAAATCCAGACTTTTTCTTTTTAAACACATTCTTATTTTCCATCCACTCAAGCTGTAAGAATGCCCTGCAGATATTTCCTCAATTCTTGCTCCTTGCCAGGATACACACTAGATGATTTTTTTTTTTTTTTTAACCTAAATTTCACTTATCCCAAACTTTCCTCTAGTGCCTGTAGTTTATTCCCACCTCCTCCCCCCAGGAAAACCAGCCCTTGGACAGGTTATTCCATCAAAAGATCCCAATGAAAAGCTGATTCCTTAATTCCAGACACAGACTAGGAAAAAATTTCCCATGAGGTGACACTGCCAAGTCACCCCAAAATCTCTGTCCCCTCCACTTCCCCTGCAGCAATATCTGACCCCAAATCCTGCTGCAGACTGGAAAAGTTGGGAAGCATTAACATGACAGCATTTGAAATGATCATTCTCTCTAATTATAAATATCTCACAAGGCAAAAAGGACTTTTAGGAAGAAAGCCCTGTGTGATAGAGTTTATAAAACTTCAAAGGGAATGGGAGATGATAACACTTAGCACTTCTAGATACCACTTTACATCTTCAAAGCACAGCCAAATCATTAACTAATTAATCTTCAAAGAACAGCACAAACAGTCAGGGGGGAAAAAAAAAAAGGAACTACTGAACATAATTGCTCGTTATAAAAGGGTTTCTTACAGCCCTCCTCTTTAGCATTACATTTCTTGTGCTGCCGACCTCTCATCCCACAAAAACCAGGGAAGTTTAATTTTCAGTTCTCTGCTGACAAGCCCCTCCATTAAAAACCCTCGTGGTGAAGAAACAGCACAAAGAAATGTGTTTATTGTACAAGTGAAGACTTCCTCTAACTCTCCAGACACATCTGATCCAGGATTTTCCAAGTCAAACCCAATTGCAGCTCCTGTGTTGTCATCAGGAATAAAAGCTCTGCAGCTCAGCCACAATTAACATTCTGCTGGTGGCATGAGCCACGACTGAGCCCTGCTCAATCCTTAGGACTCTGAAGGGAAAAGAAGTAAAAAAACCCTTTTATTTTAAGGAATGGGACCAGATTCTTCCATTAAAAGGATTTGGAAGGAGGAATATTAACTCTTCTGCTCAAATAACTCCCAATCATTTTAGCTCAGCCAAAAATACAGGGATTGAAGGCACATTCCACATTCTGGACTCGATGATCCTTTCCAACTCCAGATATTTTATGATTCTAAGATTCTAAATGATCAACACCTCGAATAAAACCGATAAAATTTATTGGGCAATTTGGTGCCATCTCTGCATATTTCTGAGGAGGAGCACTCTGCCAAGGCTGCCTGGCTTGGAACAGACATTTCAGCACTTTGAAGGATGAGAAGGAGAAAGAATTACTGGTTCCCCGTTTATTCAAAAGGCAAAAAAAAAAAACAAAAAAAAAAAAACCTCCAAAGGAATCTGATAACATAATGCACTGGCTCTGGGGAAGATTTAATAAATAAAGGACTATTCAGAGTGGTGAGGACAGATCTCTTCATCTAACTGCCCAAAGCCTGTGTCTCCATCTGGAGAATAAAGACTTTCTCCTTATCTATTTTGTAGTAATGGCTAAAAGTAATCCAGATGCAAAACTTCAACCAAGATAAAACAAAATCTTTTCAAGACATTCAAAAACATTTTAAAAAGCCACCTACTATCAAGAAAAAACAGTGGCAGAAGTGATATTTTTTTAAAGCTCAGAAAAGACACATCTATTTCTTTTTCCCTCCCCTAAGATTAATGTTTATTTGAACAAAAAAATCCAATAATACTGGGAAAAAAAAAAAACCAACCAGATTTGAAAGTTTCATGAGCTCCATCACCTTTTTTAACACCCTGCTCAGGGTGGAATTTGGGGTTGCTGTCCCTGAGGGCTCTCCCAGGCTCTGCTCCTGTGGCTTTGCCAGAGCCTGTGGTGCAAATTCTGTTCCCTTCCAACACCTCCAACTTCACCACTCCAATCCCACTTTTTACTCTGGGCCAAGATTAACATTTCCAGAGCTGAGCTCGAGGTCGAGCAGAGCAGAGCTGAAATTTATGTTTTGCCAGGAGCTTTTTATAGGCAGGATTATTTAAACTGCAGAACTCACGTGGGAAATGGCGGGGGGGATACTCATGGGAATTTTGCTTTTTCTGTTCAGAATTAAATTAGAAAACTCATTCAGGAAGACACAGCAAGGAGAACACCCAGATGTACCCACAGTTTTTAAAGAATAAAAGTAAGTGAGGCAGAGGTAGAGCCTAAACCCAAAGTGTAACAGATATTCCTCCCCAGCTCTGCATAAGGACATTTATGAGAGAAGAAAGAAAATTATGGGATTAGGGGAATTTTTCTGCATTTGATCACTGCCTTCTTTCAGAGGTGGTTTTAGTTTAATATGAATATTGGTGGATTTATTGAGAATTAGCTCCTGTGCACACCAAGGCCTCTGCCCTGAGTGTACCCTCAAAGGTAACTGGTACCACAGAAAGACCAAATTAGGAGTTTTAACACAGATACACTAATTATTACTTTTAAACCCTTTTTATAAGGTGAGAACATCTCCCCAGCTGGGAGGATGCCAGGCACTAGGAGCACTCCATCCCTCTAACCAAAACTGCTTCCCCCTCCCTTCCCATCCCAAACCCATTCTTGTCCCAGCCCACGAGTTCCTTTGGGATTTTCTGGCACAGGAGGACCCAGCCCACAACACAACACCCACAACACAAACACCCCAAAGTCTGTCCCAGAGCCCCAGTGTTCCTGCAGCCCCACACCAGCAGTGCCCTGCTGACCCTCCTGGGTGTCCCCAAGGGTCACTCCAAGCCCTGGGGATGGGGAGGTGGCACTGGCATCAGTTACAGTGTGGCTGTGTCAGCCCTGAAATGGCCAAGGCCAGGCTGGACAGGGCTGGGAGCAGCCTGCTGCTGCCTTCAGTTTTAGCTTTCCTATTTTCCAGATTCTGCACTGCATTAGTGTCTAACTCTGAATTTCATATCAAGTGAACCTGGAGTTCTGAATTCCCAACATGGGAATGGACCCAAACTGATAAAAATGTGAAAACTCCTGACTTGGGTCCATCCTGAGGGGAACCAGGGCCTGCACTTGCACTGCCCAAGGTGAATCCTTTGAAGGATTTTTAATAAATCCCTGCTTTATTCCTTTAGCTCTGCCCAGCCCCTGTCCCAGGAGCCTGTCCCCATCACTGGGACACTGGGAGGTGTCCCTGCCATGGCAGGGGGGGACTGGAGGGGCTTTCAGGTCCTTCCACCCCATCCCCATCTGTGATTGATCTCCCAGACTCTCAAACACAACGAAGACCAAGGATATTCCCTGGACCTCACCTACACAGAACTCCTCTCTTCACTAGGTGTGTGCCCAGTACCAACTTTTGTTTCTCAGATTAACCATTCCCATCCTGTTTTCCTGCCCCAATGCATTCTTTCCATCCCATTTCTCTCTTTACAGACATTTCCTCCCTAATCAGAACCTCCCCCCAAGGCTGTTCGTGTACCAGGAGAGCCAGAGGAGAGGCTGCTGTCAATAAATCCCTCAATTCCCTCTCCTCCCCTGCTGCCCTTTCCTGCCAATGCCACGTTTTGAAGGTTCTCCTTTCATCTGGAATCTTTCAAGCCAGAGGCAAGGGAAGAGGAGGCTCCTGAGCCTCATTGCTGAGCCAGGGCAGCAGGAACCCTGAACACCCACTCACTTTACTTCTCTGAGAATTCAAATCAGAAACTTAAATGATGTTTACAAGAAACTGCAAGAAATTTATTTGCTTTTCATCACTCAAAGACAAGGAACATTTATTGAATACTTATTTAACCTCCAACTTCTGCAGCAGAAAAAGATTGTTATTTAATGAAATTAAAAACCATGAAGTGATTCATTCTATGCTTTGCTCTTACAACAGTGACTCTCAACTTGCCTTCAAAAATTATTCTGATTAATTAACAACTGCATGTGATTTAAACATTATTTTAATGAGTTGTTTGGGTTTGGTTTTTTAATAAAGAGATGAGTAAAACAAAGCCCAGCAAATCACAGTGAGTGAACAAAGAGTGCCTGGCTTTAGGATGGAAAACACCACACAAATCATGACATGTCAGGAAATCAGCCTGGCCAGCACCTGCATCCAAGATGTGGGACACAATGGAAGGGATGGGAAAGAATCTATGGGGATTGCTCATGTTTATATTTCATTATGAATCCAGAAAGCAAAGTTAGAAGAAGAGAAAGAGTAAAGGAGTTTATAAAAATGTGGGGTTCTTTCCTCCTATTTGTTGCAAGATGGTGAGGGTGGAATGGCAGGGCTGCCATTTCATCAGTCAAGTTAATAAAATAAATCAGCATTTTATTCCAAAAGATCTCTGAAAATGAAAATAAAATAAATCCCAAGTCTGCATTATACCCCCAAAAGAATGAACAAACACCTCCCCAAAATGAAATCCACAACCAAAGTCAATTAATGTTTTCTAATTTACAACACTGAGCACCATAAAAACCTGAAAAGTCAGATGGAACAGCTGGACCAAAGTCTGTCTGAACCCAACTGAAATCCCTGTTTTAATCCACACTGATCAAGATGCAAAAAAGAGAAGAAAACCTTGCTGTACCAGAGGCCCAAAAGCTGAATTTTTCAGGGATAAGTCGTGTGCATTTTGGTTCTAAGCATATTTCTAAGTCCTCATATGTGTCAAGAAAATGCCCTGACAAGACAAAGAAAGGAAATATTTTAAGATGCCCTCATATTTGGTGCTTTTTGCATATCACTGCAAAGGCAGCCTCACATGAGCTGAAGTCAGCTAAGAAGATCAGAGAAAAGTTCCCTGTGTGGCCCCTGCAGCAGCTGACACTGCTGATGCCAAAGCAGACAGGACTGGGATGAGAAAACCTTGGGAAAAAAAAAGAAAAAATTAAAAAGGAAGAAATAAAAAGTGCAGAAACCACAACAAAATTATCCACGGTAGGATGGAATAAAATCTTCATGACATTTTTTATAAAGTACTTAGACTAAGGGCATTACTTTAGCTATCAGCTTTCAATCATGAAATCTCAAATTAAGAGCACTGTGACACTTGCAAGGAGAAATAAAAGCTTGTTGCTATGGCAATCAATGCAAATTCTCTGTGCCAAGGAGATGTTTGAGTCTAATGGGGAAAAAAACTCTACAACAGAAGGAAAAAAAAAAAAAACCCCAAAGTAGCAAACTGTGCTGCTCACCAGAATTTAAGTCACGTCCAGGATTGAAGGCTCTGCTGTTGACAGTGGCTGAGAGTCTATCACAGCTGATGGTTCTGGAAACGTTGGTGTTGAAATTCCCATCAAATCTGCAAAGACAACGACAGGATCAGCAATCAGAAATTAGTTATTAAACCTGAATTTACAATGAAAACACAACTTTTTAATGTTTCAATGTCAATAACTGTTACTAGTATGAGATTGGTGTTGAAATTCCCATCAAATCTGGAAATACAACAAGAGGATCAGCAATCAAACATTATTTATTAAACCTGCATTTACAGTGAAAACTCAGCTGTTTAATGTTTCAATTTAAGTAATTATTTATAGTAACACAGAGCTGAAATTCCCATCAAATACAGAAGGATATCAACAAGAGGATCAGCAATCAAATATTATTTATTAAACCTGCATTTACCATGGAAACACAGCTTCTTAATATTTCAGTGTAAACAACTATTAATAATAAGACATTGCTGCTGAAATTCCTATCAAATATGGAAGGACATCAACAAGAGGATCAGCAATCAAACATTATTTATTAAACCTGCATTTACAATGAAAAGAAAACTTTTGAATGTTTCAGTGTGAATAACTATTAATAACAGGACATTGGTGCTGAAATTCCCATCAAATCTAGAAAAACAAGATAAAGATGCATGAAAAGATGATTATGGAATCAAAGCAGGGTTGGAAGGGACTTTACAACTCATCCCACCCCAACACCTCCCACTGTCCCAGGGTGTCCCAGTGTCCAGCCTGGCCCTGGGCACCCTGTGCCACCTCCCAGGGAGGAATTTCTTCCCAAATTCCCACCTAACCCTGCCCTGCTTTGCCTTAAAGCCACCCTGTCCTTGTCCTGTTGATGCCTTTAGTTTTCAGTTTTCCTGTTCTCCTTGGATGTGCTTTTCTGATGTGCTGGGGTGATGAAGACAGAACAGTTCCTATTCTAGTTAACAACTCAAGGACAGTTTCTCCAGACTTCAGGCCCTGAGCACAAACTCCGTGGAAAGGTGGAGGGTGGGTTCATGCAAATTAACCAGAACCTACAAAAATGTGAGATTTTGTGACCAACCCCCTCCTTTCCTTCCATCTTGGAGCCATCCAGGCAGGGGCCACCACTGTGGCACTGATATTGCTGGGCTGTGACTTTTGTAAACCTCACAATAAATACCCATTTTATTCCCCTTAACTCCGTGTGCAGCCTCTGCTCCAGCTCCTCAAGGCATCACTGTCACTGTCCTTGTCCCAACCCCTTTGATCTCCAGCATCCTCCTGGCTGTCCAGAAGGGATGGACAGATGGACACCAGGGTGTCCAGCCTGTGCTCCAGGCTGGAGGATGATGATTTTGGGATGCTCTGACAGATCCAAAGCAGCCAAACCTGGAGCTCTGCACGAGCTTTTGTTGACGTTATTGGCGACCTCCTGCCAGAGAACTTCCCAAGCTCTCTCCGTGGAGGAAAAAACATTTCCCAGGAATGCAGCTCTCGGGTGAAGGCTGTGGCTTCTCTTATCACCACTTCAAAAAAAAAAAAAAAAAAAATCACAGCTCTTTCCAAAAGAGAAAAACTGCTGCTGATTTTTTGTTGGCTGAAGAATCTCCAGCCTAAGATTGATTGATAACGGATGGGATGCACAGAAATCGTGTTTGTCTTGGGGCAAACCCAAAAAACTGCACATGAAACATCTCCATCCTAAAGAAATATTTCCAAGCAAGGCTGGAAAACAACCCCACAGTGAAAAATAATGACTTTTCAGGATGTAAATGAATTGTCCCACAGCTCCCATCAAAATCTATTAGTGATGGTAACATGATGCCTTGTTAGCAACCAACATTATTCATTTATTGCATTAAAATGTTTCAACGTGCTCCAAAAATCATCCAAAGGCCTCAGCTCTTCTCAGGAAGCCACTGTTAGTAACCCACCAGGAAGATGAATTGGTGAATGCCTAAATAATCTGCAGCAGAGCTGAAGGAAACAAAAAAACCAAAAAATTCTTACAGCCCAATCCCATCCCTCCTTCTTACAGCAAAAAAAAAGAAACATGGTTAATGGGGAAAAAATGATAAATAAAAGATGAAGAGTTGTTTTAAATCAATCCCATAAATTAAAGACCAGACCTGCCAGCTTTGAGCAAGGGCTGCCCCAGACTGGGCTAGGTGGGATGTCTGCCTCAAATCTCTTTCCAGGTGCAATTTGCATTAAAATTGACTTTTTGCACCTTGCAATGGAGTGGTTTTGGTTCCATGAAGAGAGCAGCTCCCATCACAGCTGAGAACCAGGAACTGGCAGCACTGTGGCAAAATCCACATTGCAATATTTGTCATCATTTTAATGACACTGAAACATTTTCCATGTGCTTCCAAGTGTAATTCAGAATGCATTATTAATATATTTAAGCATCTTCCCCATTAAAGCCACAATTAAAATCAAAGCCCCAGCACTAAGTGGCTTTTCCAACCAATGTTTTTATTCTTTGCTGTAAATACTGGTTTTACCTTTCTTAACATGTTTATACCACACTCATTTTCCACTCAAGTTTCAAACTGTACAGAACTTCCCATCACTCACTTTGGAAAAAAATAAAACACAAAAAAAAAAAAAAAATCTGTATTTTAATATTTGAAGACAAGCATTGATCAGCACCTTTTCTCTGCACAGGAGACAATTTTTACCAGTGCCTCCCTTATTTTTTACCACTGTGTCCCTAAATTCTTACCTGTGTCTCCCTTTTTTACCAGTATCTCCCTTAATTTTTACCTCTCTTAATTCTTAACTGTCTCCTTTAATTTTTAGCTGTGTCTCCCCCAGTTTTTACCAGTGTCTTCCTAAATTCTTACCTCTCTCTTAATTTTTACAATTTTTTACCTGTCTCTTAATGCTTACTAGTGCTTCCCTTAAAATTTTTACCAGTGTCTCCCTAAATTTTTGCCAGCATCTCCCTTAATTTCTGAGTGTCCCCCTAAACTTTTACCTGTGTCTCTCTAAGTTATAACCTGAGTTTCCTTTAATTTCTACCAGTCTCCCTAAATTCTTACCACCATCTCCTTTAATTTTTTACCAGTGTTTCTCTAAATTCTTACCACCATCTCCTAAATTTTTACCACTGTCTCCCTAAATTCTTACCACCATTTCCTTTAATTTTTACCACTGTCTCCCTAAATTCTTACCATCTCCTTTAAATTTTAAGTGTCTCTCTGAACTCCTACACCATTTCCTTTAGTTTTACCAGTGCCTCCCTTAATTTTCACCAGTGTCTCCCTAAATTCTTACCACCACCTCCTTTAATTTCTTACCACCATCTCCTAAATTTTTACCACTGTCTCTCTAAATTCTTACCACCATCTCCTTTAATTTTTTTTACCAGTGTCTCTCTGAATTCTTACCACCATCTCCTTTAATTTTTACCACTGTCTCTCTGAACTCTTACCACCATCTCCTTTAGTTTTTACCAGTGCCTCCTTTAATTTTCACCACTGTCTCCCACTTTTGCCAGGAGCACAAGAACTTCTCTCAAGATTTCACCCAGAACATTCCAGGGCGACAACGCCGAGAAAATCCAGAATCCTCATTAAAAACCCTACATGGAAATTATTAAAGATATAATTTTGGGAGTTGTTTTTTTTTTTTTTTACAGATTTACTGGCTGGGATTGACTTCCCCATACATCTTCCTTCATGCCATCCCTCTTGTCTTGCTCCTGGATTCCCTTTAATGAAGAAGGGATGGGAGCTGCATCCCAGGGGAGCAAACAGAGCCACAGCTCCCCCCTCTTTGATCCCGGTCCCCACGGAGCTCCCTGCTCCCCACATCTCCCCCTGATTGACGTTGCCTCTGATGTGCAAACTGCTTTGAACTTCACACATGAAATTCCCATCGGGCCCAAGCTCATTTTTATTCTCCTTCAACAGGATTTACGAGCGGGAGATGGGAGAGAGCAGGAGATAAAATGAATTTGCAGGAGCTTTGAATCCGACATCAAAACGGTGCTCGAGTGAGCTCCAATTGGATTTTGCTCGGCCTGAATTTACAGTGTAAATCAACTTCTTTTGTGTGTTTGGAGTTCAGGGGGAAAAATGAGGGAGCTGTGGATAAAAATGGCACTTGAGCAGCTGCTCAGAGCTTCATATTGTTTTAATGCTCTTTTTTTTTTTTTTTTCTCTCTGTTCGTATAAATCCAAGCTGACATTAATATGCAAATGAAATTACATAAGTTCACTCAAAATTCAGCGTTTCCTTTGAAATTCCCAGCTAGGCCTTGTTTGCTTGATTGCAAGGCAAGATTTTAACTCGTATTTTACATAAATACTTAAATATAGGGTTCCCACTGCATCTAAACAGAATGCTGGAAAACAATGTTTTTATGAATAAATTCAACAACAACAACAAAAAAAAGCTACTGATGGCTCAGTTACACAATTTCTTCTGGCAAGGCAGCAAAGTTGCTCCCATTATTTCAAGTATTCTTGAAAAATCCAAGTATAGCTGCTCACAGATGTAAAGAGAATGTACCACTGGAAGGAGGATTCAACCCAGGAACACAAACTATTCCCAATCTCACTTCTTAATGAGGAATTTCTAAACCCCAAACCCCATTTTTTTTCATGAGGAATTTGGCCACATTAGAAGTGAAAGCAAGAAACTAGGATAGAAATTTCCTAAATACCTGCTGCATTTTATGGACAAAAACTGCCAAGGCCAGGAGTGTGCACAGTCCCTACATGTCCTAGAACCTCCTGGGCTTCACTGCAGCCTGAAACTCTGTCAGAACAGAAAATGCATCTTAAATTTCATTTATTGTGGCCCCCCATTCCTCCTGTGGAAGTGCAGCTCTTCAGATATTGCAGCAACCCAAGGAACTGAATGGGATTCCTGTTATCTCCCACTTAACTGCTCCAGAGAGGAAAGATAAACACAGAAAGAGCTGTGATAAAATTGAACTGCATTAGCAAATATTTAACCATCTGTTTAAAAAAAAAAAAAAAACAGCAAAAACCAGACCACTTCTGAAGGCAGTATCACAGTCAGGGAGTAAATGATTTTCAAATAGAGGTTTGTAAACTCCCTTATTCAAACAGCTCCATTAATGTTTGCAATGCACCACTGCCAAGTAGGGTGTTTTACCAACAAATATTTCTCCATTCCAGCTCCTTCCACAAATTTGGATAAATGCATTCCCTAAGCTCTTATCAGCATAGTTAAATAAAGAGCAAAAATAGATTTCCAGCTGCCTTGCATGGCAGCCAGAGTGGGAGCATTAATGAATGCCAGTGCCCCTGAACAGATGGATTTTGGAGACCTGGGGCAACTTCCCATGAAAACCCAGCAGTGAAATTCATTTGTGGGCTCCAGGGTAGCAGGGGGATGATTCCATGGATCCATTTCCAACGAGGGGCACCCTCTCCCTGCTCACATCCCCAGGAAACTGCATTTCCCTTCCTCCCCACACCCCAGGACATGGAATGCTGAAGAACATCACAGTGATGGGTTATAAAAGTGCAGAGAGGAGGATCCAGATTAGCTCAGGGAAGACTTTTTGTCTCCTTTTAAAAGCATCATCTGGTTTTTGTTGGAAAAGCTGCAGTAACAGCTGCATTTCCTCACAAGTGCAGCTGAATAATTTATTTTATTTTCCTGGAAGGTGATGCTACTGCAGCCACTGCTGTGCTGAGGAACCACTGGCCCCTAACACAACCAACTTCCCTGGCAAACTGGAACTATAAAAAGTCACTTCTGGAAGTCTCCCACAAGAGAGCATCAATCACAACTTCTCCAGAAAAAGGCATTTTGTGTAATGGACAGAAGACAAACACTCAAACATTGCCCACATCTCCAATTTCTTCATAGAGTGGGAGGAGTTTGATTTCCTTTCCTCTGCCAACATTCAATATAAAGCACCTCTTTATCTGCCTGGTGCCATCCAGGCCAGCAACATCTCCATGAATGAAGTTATTCCAGTCATCACTCCCAAGTCAGACCATGCAGACCTGCAAAGGGAGAACCCCCCCTCGTGCTTCCAAACCTGCTCCCCAAAACTCATTTCTTAAACCCCTATTTAGACACTTCTCACAACTGACACATACCCCACTGCAGCTACTCAGGACTTGTGATAAATAAATTCTGTTTATTCTTTCCCTCCCTTCCTGCTGCTCCATCAGCCCATTCCAGATCCAAGATTTCCTCAGTATCTGCTGAGAGCTTTCAGACATTAAAACCAGGAGACTCCAACTTGTACACGAAGGAATTTATCCTCTTGAGGAGAAAGACACTTTAATTAAAACATTGGCTGGTAAATCAGTACCCAGAGCTCCATCATGATAGGGAATGTCTGGAGACAGCATGAAATCCATTCCTCATGGCTTATTCAGCAGCCTGTGCTGGTGAGGGAGCACAAAGGTTTGTTTTTGTAGCAGGGATTTTTTCCAGGATTAGAAGATGCACATCACTTGACATCCATTTTCCTTATCTCCCATCAGTTTGCTAAGAGCCTGCAGCACTTTATCCATATTAAATCTGCTTGGAGCAGCCTCTTCCCAAGTGCTCCCAGTGCCTGGGAAAAGGAGCTGGTCCCTGATCCCCAGGCTCTGACCCCAGGGACACAAACACAGCCTGGAATTTGGGCAGGCACCGATTTCCACACCAGCCATGTGGGAGCTTGGACAGCTCTGCTCCCTGCCCCTGTGCCACTGCCAGAGCTGAAAATGAGAAATCTGGAAAAGGATGAGCAGAATCCAAAGGGGAACACAAATCCCTGCCCTGCTCACCCCTCCTCAGCAGCCCCTGCACACGGATTTCGTGTGGGATTATTTCCTGTGCCCAAGCACATTTAGAGCCCTTGGTAAAGCAGCTGAGTGTAATTTTATCAGGAAATGTTTGTTGAATTAAAGCCTTGCCAAAACCACTCGATAGCCACCAACTGTGCAGCCTCATCCAGTTGGGTTTGCATGTTCCAATTTATTTATTTTCACTGCTTTCCAAACCAAGGTGGTTCCATTGCACAACCCTGCCTTGGAGAGGGCACAAACACACAACTGCTGGTCTTACACCAGTGAAATCAGAATATCTGGGCTACAAAACAGCAACCAAAAGCACAGCCTGACTGGGAATTTTAATCCAGAGACTGGAATCAAATGGAAACTCACTCATTTGGGCTCTTCACTGCAAGAGCCAACACCATGTAATGGCAATAAAATAAATATTGCTTTCCCTGTCATATCTCACTACTCATTAAACAAGCAGTTTAAATGCCAAGCTCATTTTCTAACCCAGTTTGTGCTTTGTTAGATCCTGTTTTCTATCATTTATTTATAGTCACCAGGTGTGGAAATCTCACAGTTTATCCCAAGCAAAATGACAAACCAATGCTTGGATTTTCAGGAGAAATACAAGCAAGCTCCTGGATAATTTTGTTAATGGTAACAACAAATACAAACTGAATTCAGCTATCTATTAAAATAAATAATAATAATAATTTTAAAATCCTTTCCCTAGAGAATAGTTCACCTTTCCCAAGTTAATTTTCCCCAAACCAATCCAAACTTGCAGCATTCCCAACTCAATGCCAATAAGAGGCTGATGTGATAAAGAACCTAAAACACTCTGGGGAAAACTTTCAAATTACCTAAAAATACCTAAAAGTACCCTGAAGATAATGCACTTCTGGCACTGTTCTTGCCCCAAATGTTTGCTCAAATAAAGAGGCCACATGAGGAAACAGCCAGATAAAGAACACACAGAGTTCAGGAGTTGTAACACAAACATTTCCCAACCCTCCAGAAGGAAAAATCACAGCCCTGAGGACTCAGCCATGGCCAAGGCACAATCTAAGGCAAAGGAAAAAGCAATTTCCACAGACAAATCTGGGTCTTTTTCCACGTGACCTCTTCTGCAGCAGCAGTTAATAAATATTTTAACCAAAAAAAAATTGTAATTATTGTTGTTTTAACACCAACATGAAACATTTTGAACACCAAGGATAAGCTGTTAGCAGCAGCAGCACATCCAATTTAATTTCCTGCAAGTGCAGGCCCAATTAGTCCACAAATTAAACATGGAAGAATTCAAAATACAATCACAGTATCCAGGTGAATGAAGAATGAATCTTTCTTTATATTTTAACCAAAATGGGCAATCTCCCAGAAAGGTGATGCCACAGGGAAGGAAAAGGAAAGGAAGAGGGGAGAAAAACTGAAATGATGGCAGAAACATTAAGACAAATCAGGCAATTAACAAAGCATGGAGCTAAAACGTGAAAATTTCAAACAAAATACATTTTTACTTTTTTTTTTTGTCTTGCAGATGATTTCCTATAGACAGCACTGGGTCCCAATGGTCAGATAAGCCTCAACCAGGTCTTGTCAAGGTCCAGAACATCCTGCAGCTGATAAACTGATCTGGGAAGCATTTAATTATTGATCCAAATAACTGAATAATGAGAATCTCATTTGTAGAGCCTGAATGAGGAGCTGTGCAAACAGCAAATTCACCCCTCTGCTTTGCTTTAAATGGTGTTTGTGCTTGAAACCATTTCCTGGGAATGATCCTTATGATAGTTCACCACAGGTAAAGAAATTTCTAAAAGATTTCCAAGCTATGTAATTCTGGAGGACAAAGTGAAAAGGAACTCACTAAAGTTTCCAGACTAAAAGCAGACTTTTATTTTTAATGAGAAATGAGGCCACACTGACAAGGGGGTGATAAATCCCATTTCTCCTTCCCCTCAGCCCTTGCTTGGAAGATGTTCCTGCTGCCTGGTGATTCCTGCATGGATTTTGTGATCAGAGGGCACAAAGTTTTTCATCCTCAAAGAATTCCTGACCCTTTTGTCCACATTGCCAACAGCCTGGATGTGGCAGCATTTTCCACAGGCACCTTGTCCAGCAGGAACTGCACAGAGACTTCCAAACCTGTGCCCTTGGAGTCACCAAATTACCTTCCTCCCTCTCAAATGTTTTTAAATTAGACTGAGATAGAAACAATAAAATCAGTCTGTAATCAAGGTTTGCACAAATAGAAAGTTACTCTTTTTCTTTTCAAGCCCACGTGGAAGTAAATGTTTAATATGTTCAGCATTTTAAGAAAGTGACTCCTCTTTTATTGGAAAAATCAGGGCTGCTATCACACATTTCTACAGTTAGATAACCCAAAGAAATTTCAGCAAATGTGCAGCACAATAAAATTATTCAAGATAATAGAAACTATTAAAGACAACCAACTCCTGGATTTACCACCCAAAACTCCTGTATTTAAAACCAAACCAAATTGAACATGAACAAATCCAGTTTCCAAGCAATGGACTCGATTTCCTTAAACCTCTGCTATCAAACAGCATCATGTCAACCTGATTAAACACAAACATGTGATGGACTGACCAACTCGTGATTTTGGTTATTTCAAAGGATACAAAAAGATCCCATGACCAGCTTGAGGAGAGTTATTGAGGGCAAGCAGTGTCTCAGAGCAAAAAGGGTGTATTGGATCTAGACAGACTCTTTTTGTGTAGAACACTATGAACAAACTTTCTTCCTTTTATTGCTTCCAGCTGATTCCCAGCTCTTTTTTTAAAGGCCATCATTTAACATTGGTGTGGGAGAAATATAAAAGAAGATGAGGACAAGATAAGAGGCACCTTTGGATTCGTGCCTTGTCCATTTTTATTCCAAAAGGAGCAGAAAACTCAGGATGCTTTGCCAAGAAACCCAGAATAAATGACAGCATGAGGAATTCCAGAATTCCATACTCACTCCATCATGGATGGTGGGATGGTACAGCAGTCCTGGATGGCAGTCAGGGGGGAGGTGAGGTGAGCAGTGTATGAAGCTTCCACGACCTGCTTGTTCCGATTCACAACGTCCAAGTAACGGTTGAATTTCTCACGGATTTTTTTTGCCAACTGAAAAAAAAAAAAAACCAACAAAAACCCACAAGAAACTTTAAAATCACCCCAGTTTTTCTGTATTGCCCCGTTCCTTAACAAGCAATTAAAACCTGTGTTAAAGAGAATTGTTTTCTGATTTGCTCGTTGTGTTTTTATTTTTGTGGCTTAAGCAAGAAGTCAAGTAATTGATATTGGCTGCACAAAGGAGACAATACAAGAAAATAAAACACATTTACCATCCACCAATGGCTGCTTCAACAGAGTTCTGCATGTGTGAGAAGTGTGATTTCCATTACATAAACCTCCCTTTCACTGAGAACAGACAGCTGGATGTGACATTGAGGTGCTTGCTCCAAGGATGTGATGGAGAATAAACCTCAAGTCAATTTATTGAAGTTCTACACGTGGACACTTCAGGGAATCCCAAAGAATGGTGTTAGAGATGCCTTCAGCTACACAGAACTCCTGCTGCTCCAGGAGCAAAGAGCCAGCAGCAAATCTCCTGCTGATGGGAGCAACCTCAGGATCCAAGGAATCCAAATAACCCCAAACACTGCCATGAACCTTCCTCTGGCTCCCCAGCAGCCTCTCCATCAGGTGGAGCTGAGCAGAAATATTTCACCACTTCTTTCATGGAGATTTGGGCAAAATAATCCATGCCAGATGTTGCTTTTCTGTTGTATTCCCTGCTGCTTTCCTGGAAGCTTCCACAACCCCAGCATTGCCTGGGTGATTTTCTGTGGGAACCCTGCAAACTGTGAATTTTAGATTTTCTGTGCTGACACGACTGCACTTCCAAAATTAAGTGACAGAACTGGGATCACTGGTGTGTAGTTTAAATAAAAGTGTGTAATATCACATGGTGGTAAACTTGCAATTTGAGGTTTTAGACTATAGTAATATATAGAGGGAAAGATGGAGGTTTTAGGGTGGAGGTTTCTTCTTCACCTTCTTCTTCATGAGTCTGGGTGGGACTTTTGTAATTGGATAGAAAAACCTGCATTGCAGGTGATGGGTAATTAGTTATTAGGTTAAAAGTAAAAATAATTTAAATGTCCATTCTGAATTGGACAGATTGGTCCTTAAAAGGCCTTGTAGACAGTAAGATGCATCATAATTTTTAGCTTGCTAGCTAGAAGTGCTGTAGAACTCACTGTAATACAGATAAGAATTCATGAACATCTGAATCCAAACAAGAAATACTGTCTCTCAAGCTTTTAATACAAACTCTAGCAAAAAAAAAAAACCAAAAAAAAACCCAAAACAAAATAAAACAAAACAAAAAAACAAACCCCAACCAAACAAAAAAAAACCCAATAATTTTCCCCATCGATCTAAAGCTCACTGTGCACACTCACAATCCACAGCTTCAACTACAAACAGAAAAACCTCTAATTGATGTTATAATATAGCAGCAAGAAAATAATGGCAAAAGTCTCACACCGGTGAAATTCCTCCTGAAGCCTTTTGTTGTCAGAGGTCCCTCGAAGGATAAATCGGGACAAGGTTTAGAGGTTACACCGTGATTTGTAAGAGCCAGTTTTGCTCCTTTCACAAAGTGAAAACAAACAGGTTGTGGCCCCTCCCATGCAATTCTCAGACCATTAAAAATAATTAGGGTGCCTCACTTTGGAAATAGCAAACTGGGTACTTCAACCCTTCTTTTTAAATGCTTCTGAAAAAAAAAATTAAAATAGAAGTAAAATTAATGATTTTTTTTTTTTTTTTGCCAGCAAATATTTCCAGGCTGGTGTGATGTGAGGGCTGGTGGTGGCAGTGGCAGCTCTGCCAGGCAGATTCCAGGCACTGGGAAAGGCTGAGCCTGCTGGGACACATCCCAGCCTCTGCTGGGACACATCCCAGGCTGCTGGAGTGACTGTGCTGTCACATCACAGCTCCTCTGTGTCCCTTCATTAAGCACTGCCTGACTAATGACTGCAAAGGAAAAAATCTGTGGCTGCTCCTGGAGCAAACGTGCCAGTAAACACAGTTACCAGGAGGCTTCAGGTTTTACAAGGAACATTTACTGAGACTTTCACTCCTGGCCTTTCATCAAAGGGAGGAATTGATGAAATGGATCTGGCTTTTTTTTTTTTTTTTTTTTTTTTTGCTGTGGATATTCTGCATCCCTTTCACACCAACGAATTATATATTTAATAATCAGCCAGACACATCCCAATTGAAAGAATGATCTCTAAGCAATAGACAGAGGTGTTGAATAATCAGAAATAGTGTTTGACATTTCTGCAAACTTCTCCAGAGCTGAATCAGCTCCTCAATCCATAGCCCTCCTCTCTCCTGCTCCCTGCACACCCCAAACCCTACGGGGATGATTTAACAGTGCTGCTGCTTTTGTGTGCTGGGGAAACAGCCCTGCATTTTCCAGATCCCCATCACTAACAAATGTCTGTCCTAACTCTTACCAACAGCCCATTTTGTCATGATTTACTTGGCTGTGCGGGGAAGGAGCCTCGCTGGTATCAGCACTGCTCTGCCTCCATTGTTCCCAGCTCCGTGACAGGTCTCCAAGGAGCACAGCTTTAATAGGACCCTGCTCAAATGACTTGCAGAATTACACCTAATTAGTTCTGTGCAATGATTTATTGCCAAGGCACCAGAGGACTGCTAATGGGCTCCTCCGTGTTAGACATCCAGCACTATTAAATTGCTCCCAGTTGTTAAGATAATAAGCTGTTGGGGAGATCCTTTTCTGGTTTCCTGTAAACTTTCTTTTTGTCTGGCTGTACCCTTCAAATGTGCTCTTTAGAAATGGATTCTCTTGGAGGGTGTCAAACAAACACAAGCCAAGTTTCCTAAATCAAAGCACTTAGATTTGGTGGGTACAAAGTTCTCCTCTCAGTCTGGGCAAACAAAATGCCGAGGTAAACCAGATATTTGAATCTGAGCTTTCTCTCTCGGTTTGCCTAGCCGAAATCAGGAAGAGGGGAGAGAGCTGAAGCTTGAGCTGAGCATCATTAGCAGCCACAAAACCATCACAGGGCCCCAGAACAAAAGGCCTCAGGTTTGGAATCAGAGCTGCTCTCTGATAAATGAATGCTGTTCAAGCCGGTGTTGATGAGTTTTCACCTTCTAGGTTGAACGATAAAAGCACCCCACAGCCTTTGAATTTCACCCTGCTGTGCCGAGTCTAAAGATCTGACAAATCTGTTTTTCAGAAGATCCTGTACTTCAGAAGCTGACAAAAAGCAAATGCTTTGTTCCCAAACTGCGTGTCCCGTGGAAAAGCCTCTGAATGGCTCAAAGTCATCCCGTTGTTTTTCTGAAATGGGATCCAGCGCCTGGGTCGGGGCAGGGAGTCAAGTGTGTGTCAGCAAGGAGGGATCTGAAACCTCCCAGAGCTCCACACACCATTCCCTGCCCATGGCTGCAACGACTGACTTTGTCTAATCTAAAGAACTCTAAAAATATTGTCCTCTGATAACAGGACAATGCTCCCAACAATCCAAGCCACTTCAAAACCAGCAAACTCAATAAAGCCACCAAGGGCAAGATGACCCAAAAAATCATTTTCCATTGAAAATTTCTTCAAGTGAATAAACTGAGGGTAACACACCAACGAAGTACTGGAAACAAATGGGTCTAATTCATCAAATCGAGATCTACCACCCAGATGAAGCCTAACAAAACAAACTTTTCTTCCATAGCTGGGCTTCACCTCCCTCCCAAACTTTATTCCCTTTGCAGGGTGATGCACTCAGCTGCTGGAGCCTGTCACAGTAAAAGCTGCAGGCTTAAATCACCTTCTCCTCTTTCTAAATAAAAACGTGAAGTTTTTATCCAACACATAGCCTGCTTTTTTTAACCTGCCTGAGGAGCTGAAGAGCTGCTGGATGCTGATGGATGCCAGACCCACCCTGGTTACAAAACCTCCAAAGTAGAGAAAGAGAGATAACGAATAATGAAAGGACAGAACATTGAACTAGGAAACCATGCTTACAGAATTGTTGGAAGCATTTTTAAGGCAAAATGGAGAACTGTGCCCTCAATCAGGCCCAGAAAAGGGGCAGGGGTGTCCCACACCTGGGTGGGTACCAAGTGTGACAGACATTTCCTGCTCCCACAGAAATGCTTCAATTCACCCATTTTAACGGAGACTGGAAATAAATCTGGATACCTGGAGACTGACATAAAATATTATTATCCTACACAAAGTTCTCTTCGCCTCATCTCAAAAACACCAGCAAGGGGAAGCCTCCGTGGGCATTTTTCAGATTTCTGTGTTTTCTCCTTAATTTAAATAAACAAAACAATAAGCAGTGAGTGCTGTCTGTGAACAATGCAGCCATTAGCCCTGCTTTCCCTGGATTTCCTCTGGCAGCTGACACGCAGCCAGAGCCCTTGGGTTTGCAGACAGGTTGGACTGTAACACCTGTTCCTATTACTGCAGCACCCCTGGGTAATGCACTTCAATTGTCACCATCTCCACTGACAACCTTTCATCACAACATCACTGAGCTCCTCTAATTTTCCCAGAGACATTTCCCTCATTTGCATCGTTCCCTTGAGCTTTTTTTTTTTTTAAAGCTTCTTCCCCCTCAAAAGCTCCACAGCTCTGAAGTCTTCCCTTTGCAGGGAGCTCTGAAGGAAAGCAGAGCTCCAAGGTGAGTTTTTATTTCTGGCTGTAGCTTGAAAGCCAAGGTATTTTTCATGTTTCCAAGCCTGTATATAAAATATGCATCAGTGGAGTTGACAGGCAGGGATGTCAGGACAGACTCACAGTCAAGGATTTAACACTGTCAAGTTCCTTGGAAATGATTGCTTACACATGGAAGAGTTGAGTTAGAATTTTGAGGTTTAAATTCCCTCTGTAAACCAGAAAAATCTGGAAAAAAATCTGGAAACAAGCACCTCTGTCCAACACCCACCAGGCATTCATCCTGCTGCTCTATCCCAACTGTGCATCCACAGATTCCTAATCCAGGAAACTTTTAATGTTATTTATTTTTTATCTACGTGGCTCTTGAAGAAACTCCTGGTTTTGTATCAGCTCAGAGGTCAGCAGGGACATGGCCCAAGGAAAGATCACAGAATCACCTCCAGCTTCATCCCACACCTCTGTTTTAATGGATTCATGGAATTCTGGAATGCTCTGGGTTGGGAGGGACTTTAAGGATCATCTTGTTCCACCCCCCCATCATGGGCAGGGACACCTTCCACTATCCCAGGGTGCTCCCACCTGGCCCTGGACCACCCTGGCCTCCTCACCCTCATCTGGAAGAAGAATTTCTCCCTAAAATCCCATTTAAACCTCCCCTCCTTCAACTTAAATCCATTCCCCCTTGTGGAAAGCCCCAGTTCCTGCTTCTCTGGATGACACTGAAAATATATTCCATTATTGCAACCAGGATGCAGGAAACCACTTTCCAATGTGCATTTAGTCACGGAAACCAGCACTCATTTGAGGTTTTCTACTGGCCAGTACCTTTGGCAAAGCTTCCCAAGAATTATTCCAAGGAAGATGTTAAACAGGATGCACAGCAAAACCTAGAGAGAGGGCCACAATTCCTGAATCATTCTGGAAGTACATTAAACACACAATAATTGCCTTTTATTGTGAGGCTCACAATTCATTAATGTGTGTGTGAACACGCCACTTTTCACAGCCAGGGAACGTGATGTGCTCGACAGCTAAATGTAATTTTTTCAGCACATTTCAGATCTATTTCCTCCCCAAAGACCTCTTTGCCCAGTCCAAAACCAACCAAACTAAAAAATCCAACCCAAGAGCAGCATGGTCTGAGCTTTTCAAGCCTTTTCTCCTCAAAGTTGGTAAATCTACTCCTGCTGGAGAGCATTTCATCCTCTCTCCTCCATGGAGCCCAGATCCCCTCTCTCCACATCACAGAAAGCAGATGTCTGGCAGGACACTGAACACACACTGACTTCCTTGAAATCAGCTAATGTCGATTTTCCCCTCATAAAACTCCTCCTCTCCCACTTTATTTACATCACTAACTCACACCACTGCATTCTCATATCATATGAGAGTTCTCTGATACTGAAATAACTCACAGGGAAGGAATCCAAGTCGTTTTTGGCCATCACCATCCCATTTTTAATAACCTATTCAAAGCAGGAAAGGTTTTGTCTGTCAGGTACAACAGTAATTCTATAACTGCAGACTTTAAAAGTGTAACCAGTTCAATGCTGAGAGGTAAAACTGCTCCTTGTGAGGCACAAAGAAAGCCAAAGGTATTGAACCGTTAGGCCTGAAGGCCAACAGCTGGAATCTTTCACTTTTTCAATAAACTGAGAGTCATTATTTACATGGTTTGGTATAAAAAACCCACCACCCCCACAACAATTCAGTGCTCTGTCAAAAAAAAAAAAAAAAAAAAAAAATCCTGACATAAAACTGTCATTAATTGCCTTTGGATATCAGTTGCTACAAAAATGTTAATGAATGACCCAAGCAGAAATGAGATTTCTCTGGCAGGGGATTTCATTTGCTTATATTTGTTTTCCTTTGCTCAAGATGATCCCATTCAACGTCCTACTCTTATAAAATTCGGGTTCTGTTGCTGGGGATTCATTAGAGCTAAAAGATCTGGTTATTAATGAACCAGAAGTGCTCAATTATTCTCCATCCACTTCACTGTAGAGCTTTTAACCACAGTAATTACACTTTACAGAGCCCCTTTGCTCCCCTGACAGCTCCAAATCCATCACCCCACCTCCAGTGTTTGGACAGCTCTTTAAATCCACTTGGGATGAACACAGACATCTGCTCTGGAAATAAGGACTGGCTTTTCCTCGGTGGAGAATCCATAGTCAGGACTTCAAAGAAGTTTTAATCCAGTTTCTTGGTTTCCCAAAAACACTTTTGCCTTTCAAAAGCCATCTGATACATCTGATCCAGCCCACATGGCCCTGCTGTGGTGCACAGACCACCCAGAAACACTCCTGGAAATGCTGCCCTACACAGGACAGAGCCAGAGATCCCATCCTGAGGTTTGGGATTTAAATTGTTAAAGTCAGGTGACAATTACAATTGTAATGACAATTACATTCCCCTGGTCCCTCTGCTTGCAAGCACCCACCTGGGCATGCCCACAGGGAAGCCAAAGCCTCCAAAAGGTTGGGGAAGAATCTGGAGTCTCAGGAGAGGCTGAGGGAGCTGGGAAAGAGCTGGAGAATCCCTGAGGGAAATGGGAAGAGGTTGGAGAATCCCTGAGGGAAATGGGAAGGGAATGGAGAATCCCTGAGGGAAATGGGAAGGGAATGGAGAATTCCCTGAGGGAAATGGGAAGGGAATGGAGAATCCCTGAGGGAAATGGGAAGGGAATGGAGAATCCCTGAGGGAGCTGGGAAGGGGCTGGAGAATCCCTGAGGGAAACGGGAAGGGAATGGAGAATCCCTGAGGGAGCTGGGAAGGGGCTGGAGAATCCCTGAGGGAGCTGGGGGGGCTCAGCCTGGAGAAAAGGAGGCTCAGGGGGAATTTCTGGCTCTGCACAACTCCCTGACAGGAGGGGACAGCCGGGGGGATTTGGGATCTGGGAACAGGGACAGGAGGAGAGGGAACAGCCCCAGCCTGGCCCAGGGGAGGCTCAGGGTGGATATTTGGGGAAATTCCTTCATGGAAAGGTTGTCCAGCCCTGGCACAGCTGCCCAGGAGTCCCCATCCCTGGAAGGATTTAAAAACCATGTGGAAGTGGCACTTGGGGACATGAGGTGGCCTTGGCCACCTGGACTCGATGGTCTTAAAGGTCTTTTCCAACCAAAAAATTCCTTATGATCCCATTTGAACCAGCTCTGCTTTGACTTTTTCCTCAGTAAAAAAAAAAAAAAAAGAAGACTGGAAGTGTCACCATTTCCAGGAAGCACGACTTGGAGTGTTAATTATTTCTGAATTCCATGAGCAGTTTGGAACATGCCCTGCACTGATCTGGTCTGGGAAACCACAATGGGGCTGAACAGCAACTCCCTCTTCCCCAGGGAAAGCCCCACTCTGAGGAGCTCCTGTTTCTCCTGAAAATCAAAACTGGTTTGATAGGGGTCTGGGAAGGTCAGGTCACTCCTGAAGGTTGAGCAAGTCCATGCTTAAAGTGGGAAGAAAAGTTGGTTCTTTGTTCCATTTCTTCAACCAAACCCTTTACCACAAACACAATTGGCACTTTAATTTCTGAAAGAATAAAACATGACCTATTTGATCTGTTTGAAAACTGATCCAAAATTAATTTTAAAAATACACACATGTATTAAAATGCAAACTGCCCATGTGTTATATTGAAGAGTTAAATGTTGAAATGTGTTCCTGTAAAACTCCACAAAATCACAACTACACCTGGGATGCACCAGGCTGTAGCTGTCCCATCTTTCCACATCATAAAAATATTAATGGGTTTACTTTGAATTTGAAATTGAAAAAGAGACACTTCCAACATAAAAGCCTGACAATTAATGGGAGCTACTTCATGAGGGCCCTTTTGTTTCCAAGGACAGCCCCAAACCAAGCAGATGGAAAAGCTTTTCATGGCAATGCAAAATCCTCAAAAGCATCATCAGCACATGCAGCCCATCCCCATTTATATTTTATTCCACTAGAAAGGGGCCACAGATCCTGACAGAAAGAATTCCCTGAGCTCACCCTGCCAGTGGAGGTGGGAAAGGTTTTGGACTCACCTGTTGAACTTCACTTTCTCCATTTGATATTTTCTCTGTGTACACGAAGGAGTTGAATATCCTCTGCAAGAAAAAACAGAAAGGATGTGTGAGAGGCTTTTTCTGTCAGAAATGTCACAGGAGAGCAGCTCCAAAAGGTGGATGGGAAGGAAATGGGGTCAGAGAAGGAGCTGGGGAGTGTCCCAGTGCCAGGCTTCCCAAAGGGAATCATGTCACCATGGGGGGGATCTGCATGGAGAGGCTGATTTGGAAGGAAAAGACATAACAGGGTTTTTTTTTCCAAACATCTGTTTATTTACCAAACTGACATAAGGTGCTAAAAATAGTTCCACTTGCAAACTCTGAGCCTCCTCTTGCTGAACATTTAACCCAATATGATTACTTTTAAAAGTACTTGTTACCAACTAAAACATGAGAGGCTGGGAGGCAAATTTAGATAAATTTAATATGTGGAAAAGAGACAAGTGAGACTCAATTTGAATACAACCAGATCAACCTCATAAATAGCAAAAAAAATTAAATGTATCAGAAGACAGAAGTGAGAGCTGTGTCCTCCTGTGGGAAGCTCAGTTCCCAGGGGGACAGGTGACAGCCACGCTGCCATCCCTGTTCACAGACACAGAGGGAAAAACACTCCAGATATTGTTATTTTCTGCTTCCACACTGACAAATAAGACTGGAAAGATCTGGGCTTACACCAACAGAGTTCCTACAGAGTTTGCCTGATCACCTCAGCTTCTCTTCCAAGATTTCTCACTTCCAAGGGCAATGGGGCTGCCCCCACTGGAAAATGTACAAAATCCCCAAAATATTCCTTTGCTCTCTGAACAACAGTAAGTGCTATCAATAGCTGTAGCAGCAATAAATGGGGGTTATTTAGGCTGGTAAGACATTTCTCCAGGAGAGCTGGGACAGGGATTCCCAAACACCCTGGCTTGTGTTATCAGCAATAACAACTGCAATTACTATAAAGTCTAAATTTCATCCAAATTCATCTCCCTGACAACTCTTGGCTCCAAGAGTTTTTTTGATGCAGGTTCAGCTGATTCTCTCCCAGCACAGTTACAGGCAGCTACGACTGGCAAAACCAGCCTGAAAATCCTTCGGTGTGCTCCCCATCATCACTTCCCCTGATCCCTCTCCCTCCTGAGGACTTGAGGAATTTCAAAAATGTGAACTCTTCATTCTGAAGAAGCATTTGGAAGGGCAGCAATAAATCTCCTTGGCTTACAAGGCTCAGAGAGCCAAGAAGGGGGGGGCAGGGGAGGGGGAAAAAAAAAAGATATCTACTCTTAAAAGCTGCCTGTACATTGAAACTTCCTCTTCATGGAGACCTTTGTTTAAAGTTCTGCTTGGGTACTTTAACTACAAACACGTTGGCTTTTTTTTTTTTTTTTTCCTCCCTCATGAGATGAAAAGATAACTTAAACATCAGAAGGAAATACATTAAAGCGTGTCATTTTGATGCAAAATGTTTTAAATGAATTGAATTTTTCTGTCCACGCAGCGTTCAGTGTGCAGACATCAAAAGGAATGTGGAGGAAATCGACTGTCAGCTCCTGAGAATGGAGCTTTCTGTCCCTAACACAAAGCTGACCCTTCTTCCACCCTTTTCACATCTAGCCCATTTATGAACTTGCAAAATAATGCCAGAGAACATCATCCATGGTTATGTAAGAGTCACAGTGCCAGCAGGAATTTATTTGGCTTGGCTTTTAACCTATTTTTGCTTGATTTTGAAGTAACTGGTTTCTTTAAAACGCTCTGGTATATTCTGTTGTTTTAATTAAAAGCACTGTGCATGGCAGAGAGGGGGGAGCAGGAATTTCTCAGTCAAAGTAAGCACAAATAATGAGTAAACCGACAGTAAAAATCGAGTAAGGATTGAGAATCCAACCCCGAGGCTACACGTGAACTGCTCAGCCTCTGCCTGGATCCAGCCCCTGCTCGGGATATCTGCTCCCTACTCAAGAATTCCTGGGCACAATTCCACCCCAGGAAATAATAATTAAAAAAAATCTTTAAGCTAATTTCACTGACTTAAAAGTGCCCTAACTTTAATCAGAAAATCAGAGCTAAGTGGCAACCTCAAATGAAATTGAGGGAACTTCATGGGAGAGAAAATCAGCCCCACACACAACCTCAGGAAAAAGAGTCTAAATATTTAGGAGAACTTGCCCTGCAGTTTACACAGCCCATTAGCATCTGTATTTCATTCTTCCCACCCCTCTTGTTTAATTGGCTCTGTGGAGCAGATGGCAGCGGGCTCAGCTCCCTCACAGAACAATCCCACACGTGTTTAATGAGATGCTTGCCCGGCATTATTTGCCATAACCCATCACCACTCGCTCTCCCAACGTGGGGAGGCTGTGCTGGATGAGAATCCAGACTTTCCTTGGGATCATGATCCTGCCTTTCCTTGGGATCAGTATCCAGCCCTTCCCCAGCTCAGGATCCAGCCTTTCCCGTGTCTCAGCACCCCTCCCTTCTCCTGGTTGAGCCTTCTCCCTTGAGCTGTTCCTCCACCAGACATGGAACATCTCCATCCCCACCATCACCCCCAACATCCCTGCACACATATCCTCAAGCCCTCAAATGCCACCTTATTTTATTTTCCTTCATTTACCTTACTATGCAGTAATGAACTGGGAAAAAACCCCTTTATTTTTACATCCAGGTGGAGCTTTCCCAGCACTGTGACTGAAGCAATGTCTACTTTCCAATACTAAAAAAATAACGTTGGGAAGTTTAATTTATCCTCACACTTTCCACAACAGCAAGAGGACAAGTGGAAACAGCCTTAAGCTGAGATTAGGGTTAAAAAAAAAAAACCACCCATCTTTAAGCAGGTTTAGGGCATAGACTGCTGTTACCTGTCTATTTGGGTAAGGACTCAAGGACAAAAATCAAAAACTTTTTTAAGTTTTTAGGGTGAGGCACTGGAACAGGTTGCTCAGGGAGAGGTGGTGGAGTCCCCACCCCTGGAGGTGTTCTGGACCTGGAGTTGAGATGTGGTTTAATGGTTCCAGTGGGGAACCATCAAGCTGGACTTGATGTTAAAGATCCCTTCCAACCCTGATCATTCTCTAATTCCACCATTTCAAAGTTTATAATAATCTTTTTTAATAATTCTTTTGGAGTTATTCAGACTTTGGAGAGCAGCAGCACTCGGCTGGCTGTAGCTGCAGCTCTCTGCTCAGGTTTTAGGCTCAGTGCTGCTGCCAGGGGCTGAGCACAAAGCCCTGAACCATCCCTGGGCACATCATTCCTGCCCCCAGCCCTCCTGTTTGGCTACACAAACACAAGCCTAGGCTGAGCAAATCCTGGTACCTGCAGGGATCACCACCAGCTCCTCAGGAAAGCCAGGAGGGGATGCCCTGGATGGAGACCTGAGGAAGCTGAGGTTTGTTTTCCAAACACACATTCCCAAAGTATCAGACTCCTGCTGTCCTAAGCTCTTCAATCACCTGGCTGGGTCAAAGCACTTGTGGCTTCTAAGAAATTCTTCTGTGGTACCTCCATATATCCTTTAAGGACTCCCAACTGCCTGGCCTTTAGCTTTGGACAACAGGATAAATATTTGAGGAGAGAGAGAAATCAGGATGTAAGGAGAGGATTCAGGAGCAGGGAAGATCTTCCAATGCCTGGCACAGGTGGGGTCAGACAGTGATGGATGGGCACAGCACCCAAATCACATCTCAGGGTAGGATGGAGTCAGGTTTCCCACCAAGCCAGAGATAAGCTCGATTTTAGCTCTGTGGTGTCCCAAAAAATCCACTTAAGAGACTTTTATTTATCTGAAACTGAAGGCAATTCAGTTTTAAATCTGGGAGAAGACTCTAAACCAAGCACAGCATAAAAAGTAAAATATTAACTGGCTTGTTCCCTCAGTTCCCCAGAATTAAAATGCCCTGCAGTGAGAAAAAACCAAAAGCCTCAGTCTGACTGTCAGCACAGCATCAAAACAAACAGAAAAAGCCACCACCCCCAAATTTCCAAGGTCCCCAACCAAACACAAGCACCAACTGCTCTGCAGAGCACTCAACCATTTGCACATCACTTTATTTGCCAGACAAGACACGAATCCATCTCCCTGACAACAAAAATAACATTTTTTGAGACGAAGAAAATGAGGGAAAACAAACACAGGATTAATAAAACAGCCACTGAGCTGTAAATATATTGAAGCTGCTTCACCATCCATACAAGCCATTTAAAAAGAAAAAAAAAACCCCACCCATCTTTAAGCAGTTTTAGGGCATGAACTGCTGTTACCTGTCTATTTGGGTAAAGACTCAAGGACAAAAATCAATAATATTAAAACAGTTATACAGATTAATCAAACGTGGGTGTGTAAAACACAGGCTCAGCAGAGCTGTGATAACTTTTTAAACTTCGAGCAGCCCCTAAGCAGGGTCTGGTTCCTACTTGAAAGGGTCATGTTTTAAAAAGTGGTGAGCAAACAAATATCCAACAAATCCTTTTTCTGGTGGAACTCACCCAGTGAGGTTGTTCTCAGGGAAACCTGTGGCTTCTGCCTGCAGTTTGTTTTTGCAGTGTCTGAAGCCATCTCATGTTCTGTTTTGTTACCATTTTCTAAAACCAAGGAACATTAAATAGAGACTTCCCAGGAGATCAGGGACATGCTCTGTGTTTTCCTTCAAGAATTTCCACTAAGACAGGGCAGAAGCTGAAGAGAATTGGAGGAAAACACAGGGAAAGGCAAATCCAGTGGGATGGGAGCCCTGAGGGCAGCAGCTACAGATCTGAAAGGAATATCCCAACACCACCCTACAAATAAATGCCTTTCTCCTCCTGTGGGTTTGGGAAAAAAAAACAAAAAACAAAAAACAAAACATGTTTTCAGAAGGGATTTAACTAATTAATGCTCTTTCTCATTACATTATTTGTGGAGCAGCCACAGACACCTGAATCAGAGGGAAAAGTGATGCCGAGCTCAGCTCAGTCAGTGCCTTCACAGGCTCTTGGAAATTGGAACTTTCCTAATTCATTTTTCTAATTAATGCCTCTAATTCACTTTTCTAATCAATTGTTTTAATTAAGCATAAGCAGTGTGATTTCCACTTTAGCCAGCACATAACTACCTTTCTTCTCAGACTGATATTATTGGAGTTTGATTGGAAAATTGCTGAAATTTGAAGTTTTGCTGAACTAACCCTTATGAGCTTCAATGAGGCTGAAAACTGGACACCTAAAAATGCAGATTTTATATCCCTCCAAGGAAATGCTGCAGAAAGCAGAAGGTAAAGAAGAGCCTAACAAAGACAATCAGCATGCTGGGAACTCCCTGTCTGGGAAAAAGACTGAAAAATGTGGATTAATTAGCATGAGAACTGAGAAATCAATAACCAGCAGAGGACAGAATACTAATTAATAAAGAGAATTATGTAAGTGAGGACCAATGAGGAGTGCAGGCTCATAACACACCTTTTGGGTGCACACATTCCCCAATATTTAAGATTTTAAGTGGGAAAATATCATCTCCCCTCCCATTTTTTCTTTTCAGGAAGATTGCTCACTAAGTCCCTAGTTAAGACCCAAATTTCCACCAGGTGCCCATCACAATTTTGTCAGCATTGGAATAAACTCCAGGCAACACAGGAGAACTGGGATTGAAATTTGATTTTAATTTTGATGGCCAAAAAAGCATCTCAGTTAGCATTTCTGTATCAGCTGTGGGAGGTAAAATCCCATGGGATCATTTCAGGCCTCACAGGGGAGATGGGAGGAGGCACAACACTGAAAAGGAGCAAAGTACAGCACAATTCGAATAAATTTGTTTCCTTGGAAAACTCCAGACATTTGCAAGGAGAAAAAACTCTGGAAAAATGAGTAAGTGCCAAAAAAATGCAATCAGGAACCAGCAGGTTTTTTTTTTTTTGGTTTTTTTTGGTCTTCTTTTTTAAGGGACCAGAGAAGAGGAAGAGAAAAAAAGTGAGAGGGGAAAATACCCCAAGAAAATGAGTTCCACATGTTCCAGAGATTATTCATTTAACCAATGTAACTTGACTAAGGTTATTCTCCTGACAATGTGTATGGCAAAAAAAAAAAAAGAAAGTCATGCTACCCAACCCTTAAAATACAAAGCAGATGGGCTTCTCAATGGCATTGGATTTCTTCTCCCTACACTTATTCCTCATTCCAGCCTCTAGGATGTAAAACTTCCAATATTTCTATTTTTTTTTTTCAGGTTGTGAACATTTTGATTAGTGAACTGTTTTCACCTTACTGCATTTTGTTGGTCCTTTTCCTACTAAGAGAACCTAAAATGGAGCATTTAAAAGGAGAAAAATTGACCAGAGCCTTCATTCTATTGGGAGAGCTCTGGGTTTCAGTTTTCTGGTTTGCTTTCAAACTCATGTCAAAACGACTAAAAATTGGAAAAAATTTCAGCAGCAGCCCAAGACTTGTAAATAGCTGTAATCCTAAAGCCAGAAGGGTTTGATACCATTTTATTGTAATTATTCTGCTTGTCCAATTTGCTCATTCCAATGAATTCAATGTACAGCAAGTCTGCAGAAAAAAACAAGGATCAACTGATGTAACATTGCAGCCAGGATTGTGTAAAGTCAGGAAAGACACACCGAGAGAGGTGATGGTTCCCTGATCAATTTTACATAATTAAGGCAAAGGCTGCTGGGTTTTGCTTGGAGAAATGTTTGCAGCACAGGAACTTTACTTCACTCAGAAGAAAACAATAGCCAAGCACACAACCTTAAATCCAGGGATTTAAAGGTCAGAAATCAAAGTGCTGAACTTCTGTGCATGAAATGAATGGGTTGATGGCAACCTAATTACAGAAATGTTTTGTTTGAAATGTCCAAGAGTATAATTTTTCAGGATGTCTCAGCAGGAACCACCAGAATCCACGGGATAAATATCCCAAAAGAATTCCCTCCAACCTCTCTGGGACTGGAGCTGTCTCCCAGTGCCTGCACTTGGACAGACACCCACCTTTAAAATTTTAACACAAAGTGCTCGCACCAAAACATCCTCACTTTTGTCAAGAGATAAATAATGGATGAGGAGTAACCTGAAAAAGACTGGCAGGATATAATTACCTTCCTGTGAGTCAGTGCTGCAATAAAAACTGCAAGGCTGCTCTCATTTATACTACGAGTTGAATTAATAAGTACATTATTAATGTACTTATTATTAATGTATTAATTATTATTATGAGGTAATTAAATACCTCATCTGCATAATTTTTACATGATGATTTGTATATTATTTATAGTTGATATAATCCCCATCCTTCTTTACCTGAGCAGAAAGGAGGGGGTGCAAATCTGTGCAAATTTTAAATTCTTAGGTCGAATCTCTCACTTGGAACTTTAAAAAGTAACTCAAGGAGATAAACCCTTTGCATTAATTCTATTAATCACTCCCTAGGTGTAAAGTTATTTTCAAATAACTCTTACATTCCAAAGACACACCAGGAGCAAGGCAGAGCTCAGCAGGTCTGTCCCACCTCAGCTGCTCTGCTGCTCCCTGGGGACACAGGGCCAGTCCCAGGGCTGTGACCCCACGTTTAAAAGGGGGGGTCACTCACCAAACATTTCCAGAAGCAGAGCAGAGACCATTTAATCTGCACTCATCTGACCTCAGGGTTTGAAATCCCCTGGGAGGCTCTGTGGGCTTCAGGAAACACCATTTTGCCACACTCCAGTGCTAATGAAAAGAGAATTACTCATCCACCAGCACTGGAAATGGGGATTTTTTCCCCCTCTGCTCCCAAAAGCAGGGGTGGAATGAACTCAGGCATTGAGCACAGTGATGGATCTGACAGCTTGGTATTCCATGAGCCAGAATTCCACCTGGAAGCACTGATGCCTTTTTGGCACTTAGCTAAAAACAAAATTAAGAGAATAAAAAGTGGTTGTATTTATGGAAGGGCCTTCAGGTGCATTTTGGGCAGACAAAGCCCCTCAGGGACTACACTCAAAATGCACAATGGGTCACGAGTTTTCTCACTTTTATAAGTTTGGTCCATTTGCATATTGGGGGTTGATCTCCCAATTACAGCTTCAGGTAATGAAGTCATTTACCCCAAATTTGCTCCTCCCAATTCACTTTTATTTACATTTCTCAGGGCCTGAGGGGTCCTTGATTCCCTTGGAGAGGAATTGTGTTTAACCAAAATGGGAAAGCAGCAGCTCACACTGTACATGGAGTTTAGATTTATACACTAAGGGATTGCAGGATTACATACATATGAAAAATAGAATAGCAAAAAAAAAAATAAAAAAAATCCGAAGGCATCACCACCAACCTAAACCCTAAACACACTGACAGCACTGCCAAACTGCATCCTGCAGCCCAAAAAACAACATACAGGTGCAAAGTAGCAAATAATTCCTGGGTAAATAAAACAAAGAAAAGAAGGAAATCCCTGGAAGAAAAGTGCTCAAGCCCTTTTCCAAGGAGCTGAGCTGTCCCACAGCACCCAGAGGTCCCCACACTGCCTAGGGCTGCTCTTCCCTCGTTTTTTCAGGGAGCTGTGGCTCAGCACAAGAACCAAAACCTTGGGAATGCTCGCTGGCAGCTGCTGCTGAACTTCTCCCTCGTGTTGAACTCGTTATCTCAGGACACAGGAGGAGGCAGAGCAGCCCACAAAAAACAAATGTAATCTCCTGGAAGGAGCACAGCCATTAGATGTTATCAGTTTGCAAAAAAAAAAAAAAAAAAAATTAAAAAAAAAAATTAAAGATTGAGACCAGAGGAAGCTCATGAATTGAATTCTTGCAGCACTTCAAAGCAATTTGTGCATGAATGCAAGCATTTATTCTTCTAATTAAAAAAGGGAGAAAGCAAGCAAAATAGCAAGAATTCATTTACATGAAAGAGGGGGGGAGTAAAAAAAACCCAAAAAACAACCAACAACCAAAACTCAAACAAAACCTCCAGTGTTAATCAAGCACAGAGTGGATTCCAACCCAGAAAAGGGAGAGAAAGCTCCAGATTTAATGAGGGAAGGTGCTGGAGAGGAGCAGAACTCCTGCCAAACCATCCCACAGGAATTCCTGCATCCAGCCTTTGGGAGCAAAAAAAAAAATCATCAGATGTTGTGCAAAGCAGGGATTTGATTTGATTTGATTCCTGCCCCCTCATTGTTTTCCAAACCAACCAAGGGTGGGGGCTCCAGGGGATGGGATGGTCCCAGGATGGAGAAGGATTTTTTTCAAATATGGTTTATCCTAAATAATGAGCCCAGCCTTCTAAAAACCAGCTGTGCTGAAATGATTATAAATAGATTTACCTTTCAAACACTAAGCAGCAAGAAGTTACACTCAGCTCCAATTTAAAAATCGTGGTGTGCTCTTTTGAGGAGCTGTGATTAACAACCCTGAATGATTTCTGGGTCTGAAACCAGCCTCAAATTAACAGCTGAAATTTGTAAGAACTGCCCCCCCAAAAAAATCTCCCTGAAGGCATTTTACCTGTGCAAACACAACCCTTCAGGTTCCTATGCAGGATTTTCCCAGTTTCTATTCAGGGATTTCCTCCTCAGCCAGGGGAGGAGCTTTTTGCAGTTATTTCAATGCCAGGGATGCTCTTGGCTCCAGATTCCCATAAATTCAAGCCACACATCCTTGGAGAAACTGCAGGAGGAGAGTTCTGCTGGGTTATCCCAGATTTCCCATTGGTTATCCTCGAGTTTTCAAGGAAGAAATGCACTGCCTGCAGCTTCAGCTCTGCTTGGAAAAAGCCCCCATTTATCAAAGATAGAGGAAAACATGGGAGAGAAATCCCAAAAATCACATTGCAAAAAAAAGCTGCAGAGCAAAGAGAAAAGAGGAAAAAGAAATGAGCTCTCAGGATGTTTAGAAACAGCCTGGGTTCTTCTGGAACATTTGTTTTTTCCTCTGTTCTGAGTTGTTTTTACCTCCTCATTGCAAACTTCCAAGTCCAGGAACAGACTGGGCTGAGAACTGCACAATCCCAGCTGGGGAGGATGGAATTAATATCTCAAATTGATATCACATTCATGTTTTGCAGCCTAAATCACACCAGATCTTGCTACAAACCTGTAAGCACAGTCCTGGGACCCTGCCCATCCACACAGTCTTGTAATTTCTGGCCAACAGAGCACAACATCACGAGGACAGGGCAGACAACAAAATGTGGGAGCAGATTTCTACTGTAAAAAAAGGGATTTAAACTGGAGGGAAGCAGCTTTTCAGAAAAAAAAAAAAAAAAAAACAATCCAGGAAGTTGACAGTGGTAGCAATAATTCCTTTCCTGATGTGATGTCATTGCCAGTTGGGTTGTACCTATCAAAAAGATCAAAAAGGCCTCAAGTGCACACACATCGTTAAAATTCAAGCAGTGACAGAGGCAATTATTATTTTTCACTCCCTCTATAAACATTATCACAAGCTGCTTTTTCACAAAACGTTTACAAACCATGAAGCTCCTGGTAAATGAACACAAACCAATTTCTCTTTCAGAACAGCAGAGGATGACTTGACCTCTTTTTTTTAATCTCCAGTCATGTTTAACTTTGTCTAAATAAAATATTTTGGAATCTCTGGAGAAAAGGCTGCTCCAAACAAATTTCTGCTGTGATTTCCTTCTATGAACTCTCTTATTTGAGAAGCACTTGTGAAGCTGATCATGGGTAGTGCCATCTTCATTAAAGATAATCAAGAATCCCTAGGCAGATATTTGCACTTGAAATTAGATGTTTCATAATATTTCAACATTTCCTAACATCCATTCATATTTAATTCCTTCAATGCACATAAAATATGGATCAGTCCAAGCAGTTTTCCAATTAGAAATCATTTGGAGCACGAGGCCAACAGGACTGAGTGGCAAACCTGAAATTGAATTAAGGATTTAAGGCTGGATAGAGACCACCTCCAGCTCAGCAAATAAAGAAATTCTCTTTCTTTTGCCTTTCTGTGCAATTATCTGAGTGTTGCACATCTGTCTGAGCAGGCAGGAACGACACCATAATCCACTTTGGGATCGGGATTAGAGAGTTCAGGCTCCAAGGAGAAATAAAAGCATTAACACTGCTTTGAATGGGGAATGGAAGTGGATTAATGCTACTCAGGGAATGAATATTCCTGTTGCCTCACAGTTGTTCCTGTACTGGCAGCAGGATTTGACTGTCAGGAAATGGAGGGGAGAAAAAAAAAATTTCTAAAAAAAAAAAAATTAATGGGCTGAAAAATTTTCATTACGTTGATAGTGATAATTTATCTTCATAAATTAATGAATGAATTTCAACTTTAATAGACCACTGACACTCAGGAATTAACTTAGGTCTCTGTTTCAGCATGGAATCTGTATTTCAATTTCCAGATTCCATGTGTGTTTTCATAATGTAGTTTTTTGCACTGGGAACTGACAGACACTGGAACAGCTCAAAACTCCTCTCTTTTATTCTGGTTTTTCACTCCTAACAAGGACACAAACACAAGGCTACAAAATCCAAAGCATCAGGAAATAGAAAAGTTCAAAACATTCCAAAAAGTGATGTCCATCCTCAAACACAGAGGATGAAAAGGAAGGAAGGGTGTGAATTTCAGGGGCAGAATTGATTGAAAGAATATTGAATTTCTCATGAAGAAAAAGTAAGTTATGAAAATTCTCAAAGCCATGCAAGGCAAATCCTTCCTCCAGTGTCTCATAACACATTAAATCAGGGGATTTAATTAATTTAATTAGGGGATGTGCTCCTGTTTCTCATTGCAAATGAATGGAGAATAAGTGGCCATAGGAAGCAGCTGCCTGTATCTTACTGTGCGAGAATTGAGGCAAAATTTAAAATAAAAATGACAACGTGGCCGTTGTAACAATATCATTAAATCCCAAGTTACCATGACCACCAATTCCCAGACTTTTCCAGATTTTCTGGCTCTGCAGCCCAGACTTGGTTCCCTCCCCCAGGTGCTCCCACTCTCACCCACAGAAAGTTTCTGAGCATTATCTGATGGAAATATAAATTATCCCCACAGAAAAGGTCCCAGCGAGTGTTTGCCTTTACTCTGCTCCACATGCTCACACTTACCAGCAGGTGAGCCCTGCAGAAACCTAAAAAATGTGGAATGCCAACCAAATCCTCCCCAAACACCGAGTCAGGGATCAATAAATGATAATTACTGGGCTTTAGGACAGTTTGGGAGTGCATTCTGATTGATAAACACAGCAATCACTAATTGCTTATGTTAATTGGATTTTCATGTATTCCATCCAGTTTCCACCATTATTAACCACAAGCTACTATTATTATTATTATTATTATTCTATTATACTATTTCTATTGGATCCTCTCATTTAAATAATCAAAAAAGAGCAGGAGATTTCCACAAGGAAGCTGAAAACAACAAAAAGTGTAGAAGAAACAGGGGAAAAGGAGGTTCCTGAATTAATTTGGATTGGTTCCTTGTGGAGAGAGGGGACACAATGACACAAGTGGTTTCTCTGTGGTGTCAATGTCATTTTAAATTTACAAGTTGCAAAATTAGTTTTGTTTTTAGAGTTTGGCATATATCAAGCACTAAAACTGGCCTGAAAAACAAAACCAAAACAAACCCACACGAGACAACACCACCCAACCTGCAAAATTCCACTGCTGACAAAGCCCTAATGAAAACACAGATACTGCTTTAAAAAAACCCCAAAGCTGCATTAAACATAAACCCCCCTCTATTAATCAGCTGTTGTTCCACCTGTTCTGAAGATTCATTTTACATTAATTTTACACTCCTGCATTTAAAAAAAAAAATAAAATAAAATAAAACTTTCTTTGATATTCATAGAATCCCAGACTGGTTTGGGGTGGAAAAGACCTTGAAGCTCCTCCAGTTCAGGGACAGCTTCCACCAGACCAGGTTGCTCCAAACCATTATTCAGGAGATAAAACCCAGATTATTTCATTTAATTTGAAGTAAGAAGATTCAATATTCTTCATGGAAACTTCAGGAGGACAAAACAACGCTTGGAAATTGCAGTGATGAGCTGGAAACACTTCCAGCACCAACAGGGACATGGAGAGCACACGAGGTCCCCAGCTCAGACTGTTCATGTCCAGCTATTCAAAATTTCCCAGGAAAACCAAGGTAACCCACAGAGAGTGACAAGAATCACCTGGGATTTGATTTCCCTCTATTTTAATTATTTATGCCCTTTGCCACACCTTGCACGATTGTTGTTCACCACGGAGGTTACAGGGTTGTCAACGGCCACCAGAAAAGGCTGCTCACATTTCAATTTCTCCACCAAAAAGGTCAATTTCTACCTTTTTCTCCACAGGGACTTTTTAGCACACAGTGGTAGAGGAGAAGCCACAGCCACAGAGCTCATCTGAGAGCAGAAGAGCTGAAAACAGCCTCCAACCACTCGTTTTTTGGGGTAGAAATGTACCGAGAGCAAAGGAAAAAAAAAAAAACCACAAAAGAAAGACCAAATTTTGCCATTTTCTTGCCCAGACAGAAACAAAACCCAGCATCACATCTCAGATTTTACAACTCCCTAATTTATTACCACATTCGTTCCAGCAGATTTTTAGTTTAAATATGAGCTACCCCCCCCCCCCCCAAAAAAAAAGCCACATTTAGCTTTCCAAAGATTTTTAATTTTCCTTTCTGTGAGGTATTACTGTATTTCCTTGTCCTTGGAGAGTTTTATCTGGGATTACACACATGTACCAAAACACAGCTGTTCCACTTCTTGGCTCTTTTCTTTTTTTCCCAGAGAAAAACCTGCCTCTATCAGGCACCCAATTAGCTGCTCACTATCAAAAGGCTGCTTGGGCCTTTCATCTGCTTGGAAACTGGATTCGAGTGAGAGGGTGTCATGGAAACTGTGGCTGGGGTCATTTCCTGTTGCAGTTTTTCAGTCACCAAAAATAAAATAGCAATAACAATAATAGAAGGGTTTCTCGCTGATTAAAAAAAAAAAAAAAAGTATTTGTTATCCCAGCTTGCAAAGCAGTACCTGTGTGAAAAGGAAAATTATATTATTTTTCATGAGAAATCTTCATCTGACAAAGTAGAAACTGATTTCAATTCAATGTTCAACACTCTCTTAAAAAAACTGAAGATCACTTGTGCAGAATACAAAACTTGCAGCAAATATGCAGTGAAATTAATGAAGAATTTAAAATTAAAAGCCCAGCTCACAGCACTGCCACAGAGTGTTTGTTTCTCTAAATATTTCACTGAGCAAGTGGGATAGATAATTATAGGTAATTACATAGGAGATTGTAGTTAATGAGCTAAGGACAGTACTGAAAACTAAAACAAAAAAAAAAAAGGGAAAGTTCATGAACCAGGGAGCTTTTTAGCCTTAAGATGAGCTATAAATAGAAGTAATTAAAAATATTAAAAAAATAAGAAAACCTCAATCCTTTGCCAGATTTCCTTCCACTTAATGAAAAAAAAAGAGTGAAAGAAAAAATACCATAAATTTGCACACATTCCCAGATAACAGATCTTTTAAACAGAGTCAAGTGGGGAAGGATAACAAGGAAACACAAATAAATTCCTCATAGAGGGGAATTAAATCACGGATCTGACTTCTGGGAGAGCTTTTCTTTGGTGAGAGGAGATTGAGGAACAGCTGGCACACACCCACTTGTGCCAAAAGTGCCCAGGGAGGGTTGGAGTGCCCATCCCTGGAGTGGCACTGAGTGCTCCGGGATGAGGACAAGGTGGGCATCAGGCACAGCTGGGACTTGATGCTCCTGGAGGGTTTTTCCAACCTTAATTATTTTGGGATCTGACCAAACTAGAAATCCTACTCCAATCATATCTATCCAATTCCTAATTTAATTAAATATGTGCATTTCCTTGTGCATGTTCCCCCACCTCCACAGTTTGGGGGGGTTTTTTTGTTAATAATCTTCTCTCACTTCATCTTTACTCAGCAATTTCCAAACTGGAATAGATTTCCCAAAGTTTTTGCAGGAGCTGAAACTCACTCTGCCTGTGACCCCCACAAAGCACCACGTGAATTAGCAACAACTCAAAAGAAGACATCTTTATCAGACATCTTTTTTGGCTGAAGTTTCACTCTTTTCATTAATGGAAAGTTACATATATGTACACTAAATTTTTGTTCTCATAAAGATTATTGCTAGGTCAAGCTGAACATACCCATGACCTTGCAGCCTTATTTTTTGAGGATGAAAGGTAGAGTTAGAAAAAGGTTTTTTTAAGAGCCACAAACAGGAAACAAAATGTAGCTGAGAGATTAAAGAGAAGATGAAAGACAACATCAAATCTCAGTTTACAGAAACAATAAATACCAAAATGATAAATAAATCAAATGCTGTTGTGGTGAGTGGCCATTACAGACAAACCTGGCTAACAAAGGGATGGAGCAAAGCTGTCCCAGTGTCCCCAGCTGTGGATGCTGCTGCTGCTGCTGCCACAATCCCGGCTGTGATTCCAGGGAAAAACCGAGGTCATTGGGAATGCAAAGCCCAGCTGGGCCAGGAGGAACTGCAGAGTTCAGAGCCCTCCCCCACTGCCATCCTGCTCCCTTTTATTCTCCACTCAAGCTGAAAGCCACCAGGGCTTTTCCTCGGCCCCTCCGTGTCAGGCTGACTTGGGAAGCTCGGCAGGAATTGCTGAGGGATCCGGGGAGGCACAAAAGGCTCCTGCCACAAAGAGCTCTTTCATCTGGGCCGTGTGTCCATTAAACACGTCCTGCTAATGTGCATGTGCTTTATAAAGTGATTATAAAGTGAAGGCTCAGTCACTCACTCAACTGCACAATAAGATTTTTAAGTCTATCACTGGAAAAGTGGGATTTGAAATGAGGAGCTGGGAATGCTGCACAGGTTCTCTGATAACACTCAGCTGAAGGTGGATTTTTGTATGTTTTAAGGCTTTCATTGCTTTATTTGTGAGTATTTACTTATTTATGAGTGCCAGGGTCTCAAAAGGAACCATTTCCTCCAAATATCTCATCTAAACCTGCTCCCTTTCAGTTTCAAGCCATTCCCCCTTCTCCTACTCAGGCACCTCACCCTGTTCAGGAAAGCATGGAAAAGAGGATTCACACCCTGACAGTGATCCTGCACCAAACATGATGCTCTGAGGACATTGGAATTTGCTGCTCTGGCAGGTTGGAAACAAAGTTAATAAATAAAACAATAATAGAAATAATAGATCAGCCCTTGCTGTTACACCATGGATCAGGATGAGCTGGTGAGCTGCCCCTCCTGCTCTTATTTTGCCATATTTTGCCTCCCTTACCTTTTCCCACAGGGGCTCAGCATCTCCTGAGATTTTCAGTAACTAGGGTAGGATACAGACTGCTGCCAGCTCTGTGAGAAACAAGTTATCTTCTGTCCATCAAAAGGAAAAAAAAATGTTTTAAAAAAAGTAATTAAAAAAAACCTCTCTTTTTTTCTTTCTACATCATCAAAGCAAAGGCAGTTGAGAATCCTCCCCAGTGTGGGTGTGGCTGTGGCTCTGCATTCCAGCCTGTGCAAACCACAGCTTTGCTATAGCAAGGTTTCCATATTTTAAATATATTTTTAGACTTAAGGCCTGATGCTGACACTGGCTCTAACTTCATTTCTGAGCAAGGATCCCAAAAAGGATCCCAAACAGGGTACAAATCTATTTTCAGGATTAATATGCAATTTCCTCTGCCAGCAGCAACAAAACTCCATCCCAGCTCCTCATGGGCCAGGAACAGAGAATCCCAAACTGCTTTGGGCTGGGACAGAGAATCCCAAACTGCTTTGGGCTGGGACAGAGAATCCCAAACTGCTTTGGGCTGGGACAGAGAATCCCAAATTGCTTTGGGCTGGGACAGAGAATCCCAAATTGCTTTGGGCTGGGACAGAGAATCCCAAACTGCTTTGGGTTGGGACAGAGAATCCCAAACTGCTTTGGGCTGGGACAGAGAATCCCAAACTGCTTTGGCTTGGGACAGAGAATCCCAAACTGCTTTGGCTTGGGACAGAGAATCCCAAACTGCTTTGGCTTGGGACAGAGAATCCCAAATTGCTTTGGGTTGGGAGGACCTTAAAGACCAACTCATTCACCCCTGCCATGGCAGGGACACCTCCCACTGTCCCAGGTTGCTCCAAACCCCAATGTCCAACCTGGCCCTGGACACTTCAGGGATCCAGGGGCAGCCACAGCTGTGCCAGGGCCTCACAAGGAACAATTTCCTGCAAATGTCCCATCTAAACCTGCTCTCTTCCAGTTTCAAGCCATTCCTCCTTCTCCTATCACTCCATGCCCACACAACAAGCCCCTCATGGATATCTTCCATCAAGCACAAAATTCCAGGGGATCTGTTGCCATCCTGTTATTTGTTCATTCCCTGTTGGAATTCCATTGAAGAGTCCCTGCCACAGCAGAGCTGCCACCTCAGTTGTGCAGAGTGAGGCCCAGTGGGGCACTGGGAAGCAAAGAGACAGGGAGTGGCAAAAATGTCAGAAAAGCAAAGTAGAGGCCAGGAGATGGTGGAGTGAACACGGGAAGGCAGCAGAAACCCAGCCCTGCTGCTCCTTCCCCACGCACAGGAGTTTGGTGTAGAAATTCCACAGGAACCCCCTGGGCTTCCCAAGGAGCCACTTTGGGATCAAAGGCCTTGGACAAGAAGGGACATTTTGTGTATCAAAGCTGCAGGAAGATGTGGGTTAATAAAAGACAGGGAAGAGCTGGGATGAGCCTGAGCTGCCCAGTGAGCACTGCACTATACAATTCCAGAGAATCCCAAATTAACACCTTCCTCCACTAAATATTTCAATCCCTGCCATCCCTTCTGAGCTGATTATTTTTCCTCCTTTTTATCCTGACTTTCCAGGCTCTGTGAAGCCATCCAGGTGACAAACACCAAGCAGGTCTGACATTTCCAAGGAGCCTTCCCAGAGCAGCTCTGCATTCATTTCATCCCCACTCCACATCTTCCCTTCCCAAATTAGCTGCTGCACCTTTGCTCCTCAAGGAGAAATTCACCATCCCAAGCACTGAAAACCATGGCAATGGATTCTGGGTTTCATTTATTTTTGGAGGTCGAGTTTCTATTCTTGGAAAGGTAGGAAAAAGCAACGTTTCAAAGTCCGAGGTTGCAATTACCAGAACATACTTTTTTAAAAAAAAATGTATTTCTAGACTTTCAGCCAACCACTTGCTGAATAAATACATAAATATGAAGGGGGAGGCAAAATTCTATTTATGTGACATCACAGCGAATCGATATTTTAAAATTCATGAGATTGAATTTCACACCAAATAAAAATAAACAACTGGTCATTTCTATTTCTATTAAACAAGTTATCTCCTCTCATGGCTATGCTGGGGTTGCTTTAATTTTGCCTTTGCAGCCAGTAGTTTTAATGGAAATACAGCATCATCAGTATGTCAGTATTTGAAATTTCAGAAACCAAATACAACTTTGGGAATAAAATTCCGTGTTCCCAGTGGTGAGCTCAGCACAACAGAGGCTCCTCTCTGCCAAGAACAGCTGGGTCATCAGTGAACTGAATTTAACAACTTCAGGACCATCAAGCAAATCCATCAAAGCAGCTCCTGAAATGATCTAGGGATTGTAAAATGGAACAGCAGCAGAATTCAAAAGGAAGAGCCAGACTATGATAATTTATAATTATAGTTTCATGTCAGTCAAAAATAAAAAATTAAAAATTGGGTTTCTTTTTTTTTCCCCTAATTGCACTAATGAGTGGTAATTAACAGGAGAAGCTTGGCTACTTAGTGCCATGAGGTTTGGACTTGCAACCTCCACCTTGGTGAAGCTCATCTAAAGCTACCAAACTCTCAGAAGTTCACAATTTCCATCCTCCTCCTGCAATGTTGGTGAACATTAACTTTCTTCCTTTTATTTTTCAACAGAACCTCCTTCAAGGAAGACACAAGAGGCTGTGTAGCCAGGAATAAAATTTTCTAATTTTAATCACACAGATCAAAGACTGAAATTTACAGTTTAAAACCGGCTGCCTGACCACAGCTGCCTGACGTGACACACAAACATCCTCACAGTGCTCATTCCTGCCTGCTCCACAATGTGCAGATTTCCCTAGAAAATGCAGTGTGCAGCTGAACTCCCCCAAACCAGAGCGAGGGAATAAATCCCACATCACACCTGGCAGTCCTGCAGAGCCACTGGCAAAAGGAATGAAAGACAGTTCTGAAATTCATATTCCAGACAATTCCTTGGGTAAACAATGTGCCCAAGGAAGTCAAACTACCTACAGCTGGAGCTTATTTATATTAAATATCCTTTCATTGTTAAAACTGCTAAGTGTATTAACCTCAAATTAAAAACACTTCTATTTTTATCCTTCAATACCACACAAAAATCCTGTCTCCAAAATGTTGGTTTGGCCCCTCTGGAATACACCTGTCCTTGAGGGCTTGACCAGACTGTTGCCAACTGGAAAAAGAAAACAGAGGAAAAAAAATGGCTTTTTTTTTTTTTTTTTTTTTTTGCTGGTTCAGCTTCCAGTAACAAAATATGAACTGCAATTTAGGATCCAGGGAGTGGAAGTGGCTTTTCCTCCTCATTTCACTCTCCTTGTGATGATGGAGATTCTGCTTTTTTCTTATTCTGCTACTTCCTATTCTGACAGTCTTTATCAAAAGTCAGAAATCCTGCATGATTTCAATGTTGGAGAAAAGAAGAAAACCAATCTGCTAAATCACTGACCACAAACAAGGCAAGAAAAATATCCTGGATGTGACCTCCTCCTGTACCCACTCCCATCAGCAGCTGCCCCTGTGCTGGTTTGCAATGGGCAGGCAACCACTGACAGCAAATACTGCAGGAAAATTTATTTCTGCTCCCACAAAATTCACAATTCTGTAGGCACACCAAGGAATCCATTGCTGGGTATTCCCTAAAAGCTCTCCTGATTTCCAGCACACCCAACACCTCAGCAGCCCAAAAAGCCTCACACCACTCATTTATTCTCTTCCAGTACAATTCAAACACAACCAGTCCCTGCTGAGGACTGGGGATCCCAGTTCCCAGCGTTTGGGAAGCACCAGGAGCTCAGCAATCCCACACTGGAGCAATCCCACAGCTCTGCTCTCACCCCACAGCACTGCTTCAGCACTTTTCAGCTTCTCATCCCTGCCACACGGAGAGGGGAAAGGACAAGGAATCATCACTGGCAGGAGGGATCACACAGCTGATCCCTGTGCTCACACAGCTTCTGGGAGAAGTGCTGAGATTTGGATAAATCCCAGATAAATCCCAGATAAATCCTCCTGCTAACTCACCATCCACTGCAGTGCCAAACGCTGCTCTGACACTGCCCCGCACATTTTGGGGTTCCTTTCTTTTCCAATAAATAAAAAGCTCTCCTGGCTCTCCGTGTGGCCTTCCCAGGGGCTGGGAACCTTTTCCAGCCTTGGCTCAGAGCCTGGTGCTGCTCCCATTAGAGGCTATTTTTGGGAGTCTGCCCCCATGCCATCACCACAAACACCTCCCCAGGTTTTGTTTGATATGAGTCCTGAGGTGAAAGCAGAGCCCAAAAGGAAATGTTTCTAATTCTTCCTGTGCTGGAAGGGGGAGAGGCAGGGACTGAGCAGGGCCAGGGAGGTCATGGCAGCACCGTGGCCCTTTGGTACCACACCACATCATCTTTGGCAAGATGAACTTACCTCCATATGGCCACGTGCAATTTGGTGTGAATTCCCCCCCCCAAAAAAAACAGCACAAAAATAACCCTACCGGGGTGAACACACCAAAAATTCTGCTTAAGGCGTTCCAGCTCCCAGAAACTTTTATGGCAACTTCCAGATGTGTCTATTTTAAAGTTGTTTTTTTCCCCCCCTGGCCTCATTCCCACCTGTGACAATCCTAAGTATAGCCAGAAATTCCTACAGCATCGCAGGGATATGAGCAAAAGAAGGTCAAAACTGGACAGGAACACTGGCTAGACAGTTCTGCAGACATGCTAAAAGGAAAATTACAGTTTTTTTAGCCAGAAGGTAGAAGAGGGTTCAAATCACACAGTCCAAGCTGTGCAAATCTGTGAGCTCAGAGGCCAACAGCACCACAAAAAGCTGTTTTTATCAACTGCTCCTGGCTGGGAAACTGCTAAAGGGAGATGTAATAGCTTGTTTTTATTAATTCTTGTAATTGTGCAAATATACTTTTGCAAAATCGCTTGGGAGACTCTCCGTGGAGGCAGTTGATAAAGTGACTCCATTAACACTTGTCCTGGGATTGGGAATGAGTGTTCCTAATTTGTGGCACCAGGATTGTTTCAAAAGTCAGATCACATTTTGACTGCTGAAGCAGACACATAATTTCATCCAGATTTCTGCACAGGGAAGAACACGCAGAGCACAAGATTCGAGCAATAACTTGGCTTAATGTTTTACATCAGAAAAGGAAAATTTCCACAACAGACATTGCCTAAGCACTGCTGTTTTTATATTCTGTTTTCCATGGAAAAGAGAACACAAGGATATCCTTTCAGATTTCATTAACACTGCATGGTATTGAACAACAACAAGCTACAGGAAAATGATGATTGAGGAATGCAGGCTCTCTACTTTATTCTGCATTAAACCTACAATACAAGAGCTATTAATCAAAACCTCAGCAAAATTTTTGACATGCAAAACAAAGATTGATGCATCAGATAAGTCACTAAAATTGCAATTATTAAGTTATATTATTCATCCACAGGAAAAAAAAAAATAAAAAGAAAAAAAATTAGCATTTTCCTATTCAACTGCATCAAAAGAAATCATTCCTGGGCCATTATCCAACCCTTAGTGAAGTTCCCTGATCCATGAAGCGTTGCCATTTCCAGGCTCAGGTAGCCCCAAATCCCAGTTCCACCTATGGAGTGCCCTAACAACAGGAATAAATAAAATTTCCTTAGAGCTGGGCAGCTGCACACAGGAGGGCACTGAACTGACAAAGCTCCAAGCATTTCTCGGTCAGTTTCTCTCCAAAAATCGACCAACAAAAAAATCTGTTTATTCTTAAATCTTTCTTTTAATACACAGACATAACAGAGTAACTGGTAAACACATATACACACACACACACAAGAAAACTTTTTTTTTTTTCCCCAATTCAAACACATCTTGCATCTCTGAAAGAAGAGAATTTCTCAATGTTTTTTGACAATAAAAATTAAGTTTTTTTTTTTCTCCCCAGTGCCCAGCCAGGCTATGGCAGCAGAGCAGCTTCTCGGGCACCAAACCACTCCAAAAAAAAAAAAAAAAAAAAAAAAAAAAAGAAAGTGCATTTCCTTGTGAACCTTCCTTGTGTTATCAGCCTTGCCACAGCTGAGATTCCCAATCCCTTCTCAGGATATTTGAATTTTTGCTGTCCCGGGGCCTGCGGGATCCTTGGGCACAGCTCATTATCTGCCAGCTCCACATCCCAACTTTTATCGGGCCGGGCCAGCCGCGTTCCCGGTGTTTGAAGTGCAGTGTCAGCCTCGGCTGGTGCCACATCACTGAGGACGCCCCCACCCTTTGAAGAGACGACTCAAAGATTAATTAAAAAAATTCAGATTCGGTCTGACCTTCTACCAGGACCTCTCGCTGTCTTTTGGAAATGTTTCATTTGAAAAAAAAAAAAAAAAAAAGGAATGTGTGTGGAAAAGGATAAAAAAAACTTGGGGCTGTCAGAGAGACTCGAATAAAGCTGGATTCAAACTAAGGCATAACCATGGAAAACAGATGAGGTTTTGCTCCACTGGTTTCTACTCTGTAATTATTACTACAGCACACACTTCTGCCAAATAATGTCTAAATAACCCAAAAAGGTACAAGCAAACACATAACAGCCCTCTTTACTTAGATTTTTTTTCTTTTTTAATTTCAGGTTTACAAGCTGAAAATAAGAGAAATAAAAAAAAAAAAGGAAGCAGTTTTTTGTGCTGAAGGTGCACAAGGTCCAGGTTTCAGAGCTGGAGGACGTGGGGTTTTTCACCACTTGCTGTGCAAGTACCTCACACTCACCACAGATTTATTTATAAAGATCCATCAAAAGAAGTGGAGAAATATGTGAAACCTCTGATTTCAGAAATGGACAACCACCATTCTGGCATTTAAATTGGTCTGCAGGACAGCTCAAAACGGGATTTATCTCTTGTAAGTAGTAAATCCATCAGCCAGGAGACAATCTCATTAGAAAAAATAAATAATGCTGCATTCTGTCAGTGCTCATTTTCAAAAGGATTGAAAAAATGGACAGTTGTGGTGACTCCAACTCTTTGCCAGCACCCAAAAATCCTCAAAGAATGTGGATTTTTCAGCCCATGTAAACCCCTGGACGTGTCTCCATCTCTTGTGTCGTGCTTGTCTGAGCACAATCTGCTCTTCTTGAAAAACATATGGCCAGACAAGCTATTAGGGAGATAAATAAATAATATGCTCACCAATCAACCAGGAGAAGCCTGTACAAAGCTGTTATTTTACACATCACTGCATCACCTGACATATTAATATATTATTGTTTGCACAGTGTTAATACCGAAAATAAACCAGAAAAAAAGTGACCAGCAAACTGCATTTTTTTTTTTTTTTTTTTTACAGATTCAAAATGCAATTTTTTAATTCCAGCCCCCAAGATCAGTAAGAGACAATGAGAAAGGGCTGTGCTTCCTTCCCAGAGTAGGAGTTCAGGATTAAGATGGCAGAGCTGCCTTCACAAATATTCGAGGCCCTCTGGGCCTACAACTTTTGTTACTGTCTGGCTGGAAACATCAACATGCATTTTGAGAGTTATAGAGGCATTTCATGCTTTTCATCTTCAAAGCATTTCTTATTCCTTTCAACTCTGGCTGCAAGTATTATATCCCTGTTTTGGAGATGGAAACATTACCTTGTCCCACACTATCAAAAAATATTCCTCGCCTCACCCAGAGCAGATTTAGAGGTTTAAACCTCGCCAAAACCAAACCAATCACTCACAAAAGTTCTGAATTATTCTTTTCCTGCCTTCACCTCCCAGCTAAAGAATTTCAGTTGTTTCAACCAACAAGCCACCCTGTAATTTCAGCCAGGCCAGAGAAGCTGGGATCAGACGAGCCAGGTAACAGCGATGGTGAAACTCCACCCACAGATCAGGTCGTGCCACAACCACCAATTTTAGTGATAATTTTAGTAAAAAAAGGCTCCTAACTTTGAATTAGTGCTGAGTGTCAGCTCTGCCCAGGAGGATATATTCCAGAACTGTCACACGAGTACTCATGACTGAGCTCCAGCCCTTGGCCAGTGATGCTATTGGATATTTAGGATGCAGTTTGCTGAGGAATGACAGAGAATCTGGAGCTGGGATTGCATCCCAAGGATGCAGCTGCTGCCAGAAGGTGCCCCCTGGAATGACAGGGATGCTCTGGCTGCTGAAAAAACAAGGGAACAGTTACAGGTGACTGGTACAGAACAACCCACGATCCTCCTGCAGCACCCTCCATCCCACAGGAGGGAGAGGGAAGGGATTGTGGTGAGGCTGTTTCTGCAAATCACTTTGGGAAGAAACATCAACAGATCACCTCTGCTGCTCAGGGCAAAAATCCCTGTGAAGATGTGTATGTACACACCACCCACACCCCACCACGTGAAAGGGAAGACACAGAATATTAAGAATATTAAGACACAGCAACATCATTAACTGGAGGTTTGGCAGAGCTGTCAGACAGAGGGGGAACAATAATTAATCAGAGCAACAGAGAAAATCAGGCAACTGATGAACTTTCAATATTTAACCACTCCTGGAGAAATAACACGGAGGCAGACACCCAGGAAACCCCACACACTGCAGAGCTCAGCACTTCTCACTGAGGGAATCCTTGGTATGGTACAATTATGTATATTCTAATTGGAAATTTAAATAAGAAACTCTTAAGCTGCTGTTCAATACATTCAACAAATGATGCAACTCACGAGTTGTCACCTACACTACATGATCCTCAGCTGCTCTAGGCAGTACCATTCAAGGAAAAAATTTATAAATGAAACCAGAGCACTTGCATGGGCGAGGAAACAAAGCCCTCCCCAAAGGTACCTTGCCCTCATGCAAGTCTCTGTAAATAGAAAGCAGTGGTGTCAGTGCCAAAATCAAGTGTCAGGCTGGTGCTGCCACCAGAAACCTCTCTCATCCTCAGTCTGCCTGGAGCTTCAGCCTCTCTTCCAGCTGCACCTCACGCCTCTCAACAACGCAAAATAATGTGATTTTATGAGAAATACTCAGTCCTCACTGCTGCTGGACCATGAAGCACAGGTAGGAGAAGGTACCAGAAGGAGAAACCACACAGAGGAGAAGGAGCTCGTTTACAGCACTGCCAGTGCTCCCTCAGAAATCAGATTTATTTCATATCTCACAGCTTCCCCATCCATTACTCCCTGCCCTTTCTCACAGGCACTTCAGGCTCACCAATTCCATGCTTCTCTTCTTACCTCTTCCACTTGCTCCTCTGGTGTCTGCTCTGGAGACTCCACCTCATCCTGCCTTCCTGCCTCCGTCTGCACTTTCCTCTTTTCCCAGACTCAGAACACACCCAACCAACCTCTCACCTTCCCTCTCTCTGCTCAGGCATTCCCACCTGCTCCCGCACTCATTGGATGCTTCCTCCCCACCTCCAGCTCAGACCGACCCTTCCTGCAGAGCCCTGTGGTGACACCACCTCCTGCCTGCTACCAGGATGTGCAGATGTGGGAGCCACAGCTGGCAAGGACCAGAGCATGGGGAGAGCACGCAAGGGAAGCATTAAATCCTGCCACTTCCTCCCCTCTGCTTTATGAAGCAAAATAAAACCACAGCTCGCTCATGGCTGGGAATGAACCCTTCCTCCTGCCACCACAGTGTCTTGATTTGGGGTCTGTCACCCTCTAAACCAGGACAACACCTTTGGATTTGGATCCGGTTAAAGCACAGAAGTGTTCTCACTCTCCTTGCAAAATCCCACACCTTTCTTCTCTGTCTTTTCTGCAAACACAACCTGTTTGCATCAGCCCAAGCGTCCCCACTGTGCTGGCAGCCCTCACCTGGCACCAGGTGCTCACCACCAGCCCTGAACAAGCAGAGAAAAAGGGGAAATCTGTGCCAGCTACACCCAGCCCTGCTTGAGCAGGCTTTGGAAATTTCAGCCCTAAAACCAAGTGAGAAGCTGCACGGGCTGCAGTGACACATGTCATAACATTTTTTTGTTCTACTGTAGGAGGTCAGCAAAAAAGCTTCGAAAATCGGGGGAGGTTTGTTCCCTCCGCTTTTTAATCTTAAACAGCTGTAACAATGTTCCAAGGGGGAGCAAAGGACAGGCTGGGCATTAATGTGATGGGACTTGAGACAGTCAAAATGTGAAGCATATAAAAATAGAGCTCCGTATGAAAAGGGTTTCAGTTTAACTACCAGTTTCACCACATTAAATTACTTCAGGGCCTTAAATATCCAACTAATAGTAAACAGAATTTTAACATTATTTGCATCCCCGTGCATTGGCATCCAGATTGTTCCCGAGCTCGGAACATCGCTACAATTCGTGGAAAGAAAACGCGTCTCATCCGATGGTTAATTCCTGTAACAATGTATATTTTTATGAGCTGCTTTTTCAAATACAACGCACGTTGAGGTGATCGTATTATAATTTTTTTTAACACCAGAAACGGATTTAGCAACGCAATTATACTGACTTAATTTGCATTAACAGAGACTCCACCAAAGCAAAGGATTATGCTTCTGTCTTTTGAGGGGAAATACATACATGCGTATGCACGGCAGAAGGGGGGAAAAAAAAGGGACTTCCTTGAATTCAGTACATCAATAATGTACCTTGTTAAGTGAAGTCATTTAAATCCGCGTCTTCTTAGCATCAAGGACAAGAGACAGCTCAGTGTTTGCCCGGACAAAACGAGCCCTAGGAGGCCGCCAGCACAATGATGGTGCAGAGGTGAGAGAATGCAGCCAGTTTAGAGAAGATAAAAGGCCATTTGGGTAGAGACCCCCGCTGATCCTATGAAAGTGTCTCCTTTTCAATTTGGGAGGCTTTTAAAACTGCATTTGCTACTGACCATACCTTCCCCTGAAAGCCGCCCGGGATCCGATTTCACTTTTCCCCCCTCCCGTTGCGGGTCGGCAGCCGCGGGCTGTGCCGCAGGTACCAGCGCTCCCTGCAAGTCCCGCCAGCCCCCAACAACAAACACACAACTCCCGGCAAGGACAACAGCCTTCCCCCGAGCCCCGCCGCGGATCCAGCACTGAATAAACCCCTTCGGCCGCACTCGGGGGCCGGGAAGCATCGCTTGCCCCGATCGCCCCGCAGCTCCTGCCCGCGGGATGCTCGGCCGGGACCGGCTCAGCAGCGAGCTGCCAGCCCGGAGCTGCCCCGGGGCACGGCGGGCTCAGCCCCGAGCCGGCCTCGGACCCCTCCGCGACTGCGGGAGGCGATTTTGGCTACTCCTATTGTGTAAATCGCAAATAAAACAAGAAACTGCCCGTGCCCCGCCGCTACGGCCCCGCTCGCCTTCGGGCGGGCGGCACTGCGGGGGAAGTGGAACCGGGGAGAACCGGGCTGGGGAGAACCGGGACTGAGGGAGGAGAGCCGGGTAGAACCGGGGCTGGGGAGAACCGGGACTGAGGAAAGCCGGGGATGAGAGGAGAAGGGACTGAGGCAGCGGGGCCGGAGAGAATCAGGGTTGAGGGAACGGGAGCTGAACGGAGCCGGGAGAAGCCGAGGATGAGGAGAGCAGGGGCTGAACGGAGCCGGGGAAGCCGGGCAGCCCGCGCAGGGGGGAGGGAAAGTTTGCGAAGAAGAAAAGAACCGAAGTAGGAATAGAGAAAGAAAGGAACGGAGAGAGAAAGGGCAAGACAGGAATCGGGAAAAAGCGTGTGGAGGAGGGAAGGAAGGAAGGAGGGAAAACCAGGCGAGGCGCGGGCCGGGCCGAGCCATACCTGCATGGTGACGACCCTCAGCTCCTCGGTGGCGAGTTTCCTCATCTGGCTGGCCAGGACTTGCGCCTCGTCCAGGATGGAGAACTCCGCCTCGGCGGCGCCCAGCGCGCCCAGCAGCGCCAGGCACAGGAGGCCGAGCGGCCCCCGGCCCCGCCGGGCAGGGGCAGCGGCGGCGGCGGCGGAGCGGGGCTGCAGCCGCCCAGCAGCGCCCCGCGCCATGCTGGGGGAGCGCCGCGGGCAGCGCCTGCCGCGGGCACCGCCCGGCCCGCTCGGCACCGCCCGGCCCGCTCAGCGCCGCGGGCCGCCCGCCATGCAGGGGACGGCGGCGGGCGCTGCCCCGCGCCCGGCTCCGCGCTCACGGCGGCTCCGCGGGGCCCCGGCGCTGGAGAACGGACGGAGAGACGCAAACTGCGGCGCGGAGGAGGAGCGGGAGCGGCGGGGCCGAGCGGAGGCGCCGCGGGCAGGGGGAGGCGTCTGGGGCCGCCGCGCTGCGGGCGGGGGCCGGGCCGGGCCGGGCCCCCCTCGCCAGCCCCGCCCCGGAGGCCGCCGTGCCCCCGGAGCGGGCGGGGGACACGGCCCGGGCCGGCTCGGATGGGCCGGCAGCTTCTTCCGAAGAGTCGCCTCTCTGCCTCCTTTAATTCTTTTAAATCTTTTTTTTAAACTGTTTGAAAACTTCCCCCCTCCTCCTCCATTTGTTTTATTTATTTTGTTTATTTTATTTTATCTATGTTCGGTGTCTCTCTCCTTTCGCAACCCCCCTCCCAGCACGAAGCCATCCGTCCCCGGGCACGGCCTCGTGTCGAGCCTTGAGGAAATGTTTGTCGTGCAACTGACACGGCAATAAACAAATAAATGAATGGAAGGAGCGGCGGCAAAGCCGAACCCAGCCCACGGCACGCACAGCTGCGCTCCCTGCAAGAGCAGCACGCCTAAAACAAGCTGAGATACCTGGAGAAACACTCCCTTTGGGGCAGGAAATCAAAGAATCACAGGATGGTTTGGGTTGAAGGAGCTTAAAATCCACCCAGGGCCATGGCAGGGACGCCTTCCACCATCCCAGGTTGCTCCAAGCCCTGTCCAGCCTGGCTTTGGGCACTTCCAAGGATCCAGGGGCAGCCAAAGCTTCTCTGGGCACCCTGTGCCAGGGCCTCCCCACCCTCCCAAGGAAGAATTTAGTCCTGATTTCTAATCTAAACCTATTCCCCTTCAGTTTAAAGCCTCCTTGTCCTATCACTGTACCCTTGTAAAAAGCTGTGTTGATGCTGTTATAAATACATATTATGGTATTGATTTTTTGCAAGTATTAGGGTGGATACTCTCGGTGTGGTGTTGAAATGGTTTTTAAGATACAGTTTTCTTTAGGAGTAACCTAGGCTGATAAAGTGTCTTTGTAGTAAGTGAATTGCCTTCCTGGTTAAATAACATCCAGTGAAGACACCTTCTACTGATACACCAGCTTCCAGCATCTGTAGAAATTGGAGACCACAGCCCAAATTAAGACTGATAAGAAAAATAAATTAAAACCACAGCCAAGAAACGTGCATGCTATAAAAAGGCAGACTCAAGGAGTGGCCATGTAAAACAGTTCTTAGAAGATAGAAAATAGTTTATAGAATAGTTTGAAAATGTATGACAGGTCTGTGAATATGTAACAGGCTGATGAATTTAAGGGGTGACTCCAAAACAGCAGGGGTGCACTTGGCTGAATGGCTGATATAACTTTTTGCTTTATTGTTTGTCTCTTACTGTCTTTTATTAAACCTTTAAAAATCCACCAGGAAAGTGACCCTCGTTTTTCACAGTACCATGTGCACAAGCACACCACAAGCTCTGCACCCAGCAGCAGCATATTGAAATCCTAGAATCACAGAATAAATAATCTGGAAAAGTCCTCCAAGATCATCAAATCCAAGCCAGGACCACCGACCCCTGTCCCCAGGTGCCACCTCCACACACCTTTTGCACACTTCCAGTGATGGTGATTCCATAGTTGTCCCTAATCTTCCTTACACCTTCCCTCCTGGCCGTCAGGAGCCAAGCTACAACATCAGGTTCTATTAGGAAAACTCAAAACAAGGAATAAATTTTGGGGGGTGAAAGCCAAATTTCCATTGTGCAGCACCTGCAGGTACTGCCCAGCAAATCAAGAAGCCAAACACCAGGGCCACACAAAACACACAGATTTACTCTTCATTAATTAACCCTTTATAATTGTACAGGTGTAGATAATGTTTAATAAATCTGGCCTGTAGAGACACAATGGCTTCAATCATCCACAGTTATATTTTTAAGAGTCTTCCCAGAGCCACTTGTGTCCTGTAGCAGTAAATTCCAGGAGTTAACAATTCATCCAAGCATTCATACAACATATTATTTACTATAATCATATCCTATTTCCTTGAAATGTGGTTTCTGTCTGCCTTATGGTTGAGTTTTTGACTTCTCCCAGCTGCTGGCGCCCACAGCAATTCCTCATCCCACTTTTTCAAGAATGGGAGCTGGGTCAGACCTAGAATTTACTCCTCCCTCCCAGCAGCATCTGCTGGCATCTCTGAGGAACATCAGCAAAACTCTTCCATTTGATTTTAATAAATGAAATCTAATTCTTCCTATGAAAAAGCTGCATCAGCTTATCCTTGGCTTTTGTTAATTTTGATGATTTATGAGCCTAATATAATTTATATTTATACTTATATTTATGCTTATATTTATATTTATATTTATACTTATATTTATGTATTTTAGTCAATATGCTTGAGAATACTGGTTTAGCCAAAGGAATCCAAACCCAAAGGACTCCTCTCAAAGCTGCCCTAATTGTTACCTTGTATTTCCATTGCTGAAGCAGCATTTGCTACTTGAAATTCAAGGATTTTTTTTCCCATTATGCTGAAGCTTCTGGACTTCTGTTGGAGAATCTTCCCTGGAGCCAAGTGAGAGGCAAAACTCAGCCAAATTCACTCTTAGCAGTGGTCATTTTCATATTACATTTTACTTTATTTTATTAGATTCACCAGTGTAGGACACAAAGGTTTTAAATTATCGTGAGAAGCCGAGTGGTTTTTCAATCCCCTGGCTAAACCACACTTTAAAAAATTGTTATTTTATTTCTAATATAGCTGCATACTTGAAAACTTCCTATCTGAACTTTGTTACATAATTAATTATCAAATCAAGGTCACAGCCAGAGCTCAGTCAGTACCCAGTTGCATTTGGAGCTCCAAGGATTTTCAAGTCATCCCATCCCTGCACCCCATCCCAAGGTTAACACTACAAATTTATTTTTTTTTTTAATAAACTAACCCCAGGAAATGAACGAGGCAATTGTCCTTGGGTTTCCAAAGCCCTGGGATGCTGCTGGAGCCGACTGAACAGGTTTTACATTTTCATGTACAACCAAAACTCATTGAGTGCAGAGCCCTGGGGGCAAACCCAGGCTCCTCCTGGAGTTCCCATGTGCTTCCTGCCTCCTCTGCCTCCCTGGAGCACCAATCCAGCCTCCAGTTGTTCCAGGATGTGGGAATCAGGAATTCCAACCCAAGCATCCACCAGCGGGGAGTTTTTAAATCAGCTCATGCTCAGTCGGTGTCACCTGACAAAATGTTGAGGGAAAAAGAAGGAAAATCTCCCTCTAGAACACCAAGAGATAAAGAAAAGACCCCAAAATTCAGATTCTGTCATCTTTGGATGTGAGTTAAAGCTGCCAGTTCAGATAATCTGATCCCGGTCTTTCAGGGCTGTGGATTAAATCTGTCTCCTCCTATCATAAAATCAGGGAATTGTTAAGGTTGGGAAAACCTCTAAGATCATCAAGTCAAGCACCACCTCCACGTTCACCATTAAACCATATCCTCCAGTGCCACATCCAGATGTTTTTTGGACATTTCCAGAGGTGGTGACTCCACACTGTCCTGGCCAAGCCTTATCCGTGAAGAAATTTCTCCTGCTACCTCATCTAAGCCATTTCCTCTCATCCTGTTATTTCGCTTTGGAATAAATGTGGAGAAGAGGAGGATCACCCTTGCTTGGCAAAATTGGAGTGTGTGCTGCTGCAGGCTGGAGAGGGAAAGGACCTGTAGGATGAAGAGCTGGAGGCTCTGATCTGCTCAAAGCATCAAAAATGCAGCAAAAAAATCTGCAAAACTGAGGGCACACCTGAAAAACATCCCTTTATATTTTAGAGAGCTTGGAAAGAGAGCTGGAGTGTCAGTGCTGGAGCATGGGGAGAGGAGGAACATATGTCAGATATAAATCCCAGCCCCATGGTGGGGCTGAACTGGCTGTGACAGCAGCACAGGCAGATGCCAAGAGGGTCAGTGAGGAACCAGAACAATTGGGATGGCTCTGGGATAGCTGGAGCAAGCAATGGCCTTGGAGAAAATCACTATTCCTGTAGGGAATGACTCCACGTGGGTTATTAATGCTGCATCCCCCCTGCAGGGATCAGGCCATTACTGATGTACCTTCTCCGGTTGCTCTGCAGAGAAATATTTCATTTCTATTCTGAAAAATGGGGTGTAACTGTAAATACAGATCCACATGGATGCAGAGTTCTCTTCTCTCCCCAGGCTGCTGTGCTTCCTTCACCCCCTGGTACATCCCTGTGCTCTCCCAGCAAACTGGGAGCACCACATGTGGAAAAAAAAAATAGTTTGACCATTGGAAAACCCCCTTAAAAGTGGCTCTTCTTTTATGATACCCGTCTTCAGGCCAGCAAGCAACACAATATACACTCCAGAAGGTTATTAAGATAGTTTGGAATAATAAAATAATTTGGAATAATAAAATAGTTTGGAATAATAAAATAGCTTGGAAGCCTCATGGTTGCTTCCCTATCCTCCTCCCAGTTCGTGGCCTTCCCCTGACTGGTCATGTCCAAACTGCACATCCAAAAATCCTCATTGGGATGGAGCAACTCCCAGGCCCTCACCAAGAAAGGAACTGAGGAGCTCTTTGTGGTTCTCATCTCTAACCTCGAAGCAAAGGCTAAATTTCATCCTTTGGTATAAATCCAGAATAAAAATAGAGAAAATGAAAGTTTGCATGAGGCTACTACTTTTTGCTTTGCTGCAATTCTTGCCCTGTGTCATCTCCCAGTTTTATTTTATTTTCTCATCTGACTCCTTTTCAATTTGCCTTAATTTGATTGTGGCCATCAGCACATGGGCCAAGTCTGAGGGCTTTGTTTCCCCATGTTGATTTGCATGTTTAGTTTCTCATCCCTCTCATTATGCCTCTAAATATTTCCTCTGGAAGTTACAGTTTCGTGTTAGTTTTGGCTGCAATTCTTGCTTCCCCAGTAGGTTTGATCTTTGCTCATTCTTGAGAGTTACAAGTTGCACACTGGATTAAGCCAAGGGTAACAACTCCAGTTCTTGGGTTTAGGGTGGAATTTTTCAAGTAGCAATTGATTCATGAATCTGGAAACTGCTCCTCCAAACCTTGTTTTCTTCCATGCAGATGACAAACCATGTTATACATTAGAAATAACAGTTCCTCGAACATATTTCATTAATTCCTGATTGGGAGAGCACCTGTATAACTGTTTTTAGTTCTTACAAGAACCCATTTGTATCACATGCTAGGACCTATTAGACTCAAAAATCCAAGTTTTATCTCCTAGAGCAACATCTGCCCACTTCATCAGTCATCCCCCTGCAGATTACAACCAGCAATGAAAATGGAAAAAAACTCCTTGGTCTCCTCCCTCTGCAGCAAATTTGCCTGTGAGAGCATTCTTTCCACAGCACCATCATCACCAGATAATATATTTAATATATTTAATGAAAGCCATCACGTGTGTGGTGTGGGATTTCAAAGTGAGCATTGTGCCCAGCTGCACAGCTCAGCACTGGGAAAACCTGATGTGAGCAGCACAGAATGGCTGCTGTGGGCTCTGATTTTACACTGGATTTTATCCTAAATATCCCAGGGATGATGGAAGGGAGAAAACAAACTCAGAGGCTTCAAACTCTGGGTGTTGCAGGACTGAAATGTTTAAGGAAGTGTTAAACACAGGGAGAGGCCATGAGGAAGAGGATGAAGGGGTTGGGGTGGATGCTGGAAGATGATGGAAGCCCCTGAGGGTCTTGGTTTTCTGCTCCTGAGAAAGTGAAAGACAAAGCCAGAAACTCTGGAGATTTCTGGTATTCCAGGAAGGAATTTACAGGTATTTTCTTACCTGTCAGTTATTTGGGCACAAGAGCATCTCTTTCTGCTAGGGGAAAAAAAAATCACTTAGTGTGGTTTAACCATGGTGTTAAAGCAAAAATTCATGGTACAGGAAAAAGAATCATAGGATGGCACAATGATATAATCACATGACAGACACCAAAGCTGCAGCCCAGCAGTTTGGGATTATGATGGCCAGAAAAGCAGATGGCATTTTTTAACCACTTGTCCAGCAGTCCTGGCAATTTCTAAGCCATGACCTTTCAATAATCCCATAATTTACATAATTAGCTGAGACAGATTGGCTTGGCTGTGAACAGTTCAGTGGCACACATCAGAGTTCATCCTGTTCTTGCTGTACCTCACCTGAGCTTTCCCAGAATTCTTCCCCAAACTGTGATTCCATCTCATCCCTGCTCCAGGCTGGGGAGCTTTCCTTAGCTCAGCACATCTCCTTTGTCCATAAAATACCTGGGATAGCCCCTTTTAGCAGCACAGCCCCCAGTTTAGTGGGAATTCTGTTAAAGAAAAACGAGGTTCACCAGGAATGACCCCAAAAAATTGTGGAGGACAGGGAAACTCCACTTGAAACGAGCAGAAGGAATTCTTTGAAGCCCTCTGGTTCTGTCCTGAATCAAGACAACATGGATTATTAAGCATTTTTTCGTGGTTCTGGGTGAAAGGACAGGCCCATGCTGTGAAACAAAGGATACAAATTTCTAATTCCCATTTCTTGATCTCTTCATTCTTCCATAAGTACCATGGGTACTTATAAAAAGTACAGACCTAAAAACAGGTGCTGGAAAGTGCAAACATGATTAGGAAGATGCTGTCAGTGAGATTATTGCTCAAATCAAAACACTGGTTACTTATAAATTTTACGATAATTTGAGAAATATTTCTAAAAATTGCATTAAATGCCTTCTCTTTTTTTTTTCCCTTTAAAAATTGTTTTCAGTTTCAGTGTCATTTTATACCCTGCACTGGACTAAGGACACATTTTCCTCAGCAGCAGATGCTCAGAAACCACACATGAACTCTGATTATATATGAGCAATAGTTTTCCAGAGACTCATAATTTGGCTAAATTTGGATTTTCACAGGTGTTTCAAAGGACACATTCTTGGCCAGTGTGGCAAAACTTAACCAACCTCAGCTTCTCTCTTTCCCCAACAAAACACCTTTGTTTTTTTTTTTTGTTGTCTCTAACCTCAGCTGGAGAAATGGCTGAACCTTTCAGCACAAATATCTTAGAGCCTGAAGTGAAAAATAGCTCGGAGCTTTCCAGCACAAATAGGGAAAAAAGAAACACTACCCAGCCTGCAAACCTGGATCTTATCACTGGAAATGGCAGGCAGCCTTGGGAACAGGCACTGCTACGGGCAAGATTTGTAATAATTCTGATACTTAATCTCTTTATCTTCCTGCTGCATCTCTGCTTTTATCTTCGTGTTGATGCCGTGGAATTCGTGGCACCTTTTTTTTTTTTTTTTTTTTGCCTTTTGCTTCGTGCTGGAAATTGGAACGGCTTCGTTTTTATGATTTGGATAAAGAGTGATGTGCCTTCCGTGCTGTCCTGGGCTCAGGGCTTGGGATGAGGTGGAATTATCCTTTCCTTGGCTGGGGGAGCAGGTCCTGCCAGGGGATGGAACACAGAGCAGCGAGAAACCTTCTAAGGGCATGGGGGACACCAGGAGTGTCACTGTCACCACGGGACAGGCTGGATGGAGGCATTTGTGGTGACAGGGAGGACGTGAGAGCCACCCATCTCCCTGCTGGGAAACTGGATCCATCCCAGCTGTCCTGGCACGGGAATTCCTTGAGATCCCTCATCCCAACGTCCCAGTTTGCTGAGCAGCCACTTGAATCACGATATTGCTGCTATAAATATCCCTGTCACCCAGAGCCTGGCTCGTGGGGACAGGGAATAATTCCTGCTGGACCTCCCGATATGGCTTGAGGAGCACTTGGGAAGGAGGTTGGCAGATCCTTGTCTCTCGATTTAGGCACAGGAGTTCCCTGGGAGCCTTCCCCACGCACTTGGAATTGAAATGTCCCAGCTCCAGCACACAAACAAAGCTTGGGAAGAGCCGTGAGGAGCAGGGAGAGCTCTGGTCTGACAGGTTCCACCAGTCCTGGCTGCCTGGGGATGAGCCAGGCACGGAGGAGGCTGGTGAGGAGCGTTCCAGGCTGTTCTGCACCACCTCTCTGCCTCCAGCTCCTGCGATCCTGGCAAGTCCTTCCTCAAGTTGTGGCAGGGTGGAGCTCCCCTCGTCATCTATCCCGTTTTATCTTCTTTTTCTGCCAGGGTCGGGATTGAATGCGTGTATTTCTTGGATTTCAGATGTTTGTTAGTTGTTATCTAGATTACAGTGAGTGCTACAGCACTTCAAGCTAACAAACCAAAAATGGAGATGTATCTCCCTCTCCCTCTCTCTACGAGGTCTTTTAAGGATAAACTGTCCAATTAAGAAATGGCACCTAAATGATTTTTATTTTTAACCCAATAACCAACCACCTGTAGCCCCCAATGTAGAATTTTCTATCCAATCATACAATACTACCTAGACCCATGAAGAAGAAGGTGACAAAGAAGGACAAACCTCTGCCCTAAAACCTCCATCTTGCTTTCTATATATTACTATATCCTAAAATCTTAAATGCTAAGTTTTTCCCCATGTGATATTACACACTTCTATTCAAACTACACACCCATAATCCCAGTTTTATCACTCAATTTTGGAAGCTTTCTCCAAGGCCTCAGGTGAAAAGCAGTGTTCTCCTGGGGGTCAGCACAGAAAGTTTAAAATTCTTAGTGAGTTCCAACAATCATCTTCCCAGGATTCACCTTTGCCCCCCTGGCTGCATCCCTCAGCAGCCAAATTTCCAAACCTGGACACCGAGCTCTGCTTCCCTCCTTTGTGTTTCTCATTCAACATCACTTCAAATATAATTAAAAAAAAAAAAAAAGCCCAAAATCCAGGGCTTTTCCTGCTCTGTGCTGGCATCACACCCTCCCCATCCTCCTCCTCATCCTCCTCCTCCTCCTCTGCCCCAGCACATCTGGAATTCCTTTAGCAGCCAGGCTGCAACAGGATCCAGAGCAGAGCCTCAGGAACACCTTGAGCTGGTTATGGCCTCTGAAATTAGGCAGCCAAGAAGGGGAATTTTCTTTTATGGCCTTTTTAAGAATGCCTAATGTGCACCTAAATAAATGTTGGAATGACACAATCTGCAGGTAGTTACCTTTTCAATATATCCAGCTCCATGCTTTGGAATTTCACCATTCATTAGGAACTGCAGAAGTAAAGAAAAGTAAAGAAAATGCTTTTTAACCCAAAAAAATAAACTATTTTGCATGATATGAGTGTAAATGTGGGATTTGCCTTATTCTGGAGAATGCTATCACAGTGAACCAGTGACATGCCATATAAAAAAGTATCTAAATTTTTTTAAAAATTAATATATCTGCCCTTTTTTTTGTCATTATTTTTAAGACCACAATGCTCTTTTATTTTGTGACAGCTTTTGCTGCATTTTTTGGTATCCCTTTCATTTAAACCCTTAAAAAAATCATTCTCTATAATATCATCACTCTGTGTCTATGTGTGACATCTACTTTTCTTAGTTGAATTTCTCCCTGCAAACTTTTAGTTCTGTGTTATCCCTCTAAACTACCCTGCTTGCAGGACTGCAAACTTGATGGAATCAGGGCCACTTTGAAGGAAAATGGTAAATTTTACTACCAGTAACAGCAAAATCTGCCAATGGCAAGGTTGGGATGCACCTGAATCAGTGATTTTTGTCAAATAAGAGAGATTTTCCAGTCTGATGGAAAGAACATGCTCACTTTAGATTTAACATTTTCTGACTGATCAAATAAATATCCTTGAATTGGAGGGAAAAAAGAAATCCAGCCATAGGAGAAAGTGGTTTTTACATTGGTATACAAACTATAATTGTAAATTCTAAATTGCTTGGCCTACCTGCTAATTAAGCAGCTCATTTACAGGCTGGATAAATAACAGTCCAAACATGCCTGTCTGGGATGAACCCAGGGGATCCAGTCCCTTCCCTGCTCCTGAAAGATTTCTCTGAAAAAAACCAGCAAATGTCCCTGTCAGTGCCCCCTCCAAAATTATTCCTGAATATTTGGGTGCTGTTTTAAGCACTGCAGCTAATGAGGGAGTAGAGAGAAGAACAAAGAGAAGCCTCAGTTATTTTATTAAAGATAGAATTTAGAAGAAAATCTATAGGAATAAACTGAAATTGTGTACAAGTCACAAAGACTTAAATCTCAGATCAGAGACCATAAAACTTCACAGCTTTTTTTTTTCCTTGCAGTCCTTGAGATTTGCTGAAGAAATCCTTTGGAAGGCTGAAATGAGTGTTCTGGATTTTAAACAGGAAGCCAAAAGGGCAAAAAGTGAAATCTCCTCACCCCCATCACTTCTCTGGAGTCTGGGATGTAAAATCCTGGTTTCGTGGCAATCACAAGTGCTGGTGAGAATAAATTTTAGGAACTGGGAGGAAAGAGCAGTTGTGTCTTTAAACAACATGGAGCTGCAAATCAGAGATTTCTTTTCCTTCCTAAATTAAGCCTCTGCTCATTCTTTTCACTGGATTATTGGCATCATGATCAGAATGCAATTTGGTAAATATTTCCAGATTATTTCCAAGCAGCACAACACGTATAGTCTAGACTTAATTAAAGAAACAAAGAGAGAAAACTCCCAGCTGCTTTTCTTTTTTCCATCATCAAGATTACAGCATTTATCAGTTTGGCTCTGCCTTCTGATTCTTATCACAGATTTCTGCTGCACCACCTAACAAACAGCTGGATGTGGTAAGGAAATAGAACTTTTTTTCCCAGTTATTCATCCCAGTCATTAATTTTTCACAGTTATTCATCATGGAGGTTGGAAAAAAAAAAAAACAAACCCTGATGAAAATGCAAAGGTCCTCCATGGCATTAAGGAGAAAACTGAGCCTTTCTGAGGAATCCTTAATTAATAATTGACTGAACTCACTTGAAGGTTTTCCATGTCTTTGTTGAAGCAAGAGGAAGCTTAAAGGAAACTTGTACAAGGACATGGATTAATGAGGTCAAAATCCACAGGGGATGGGTACCTTTGGCATTGGGAATATTCACATATTCTGGGATCCTCAGCACAGGGAGGAGCTGGAGCTGCTGGAGAGACTCCAGAGGAATCCATGGAGCTGCTGCAGGGCTGAAGCCCCTCTGGAGCCAGGCTGGGAGAGCTGGGGGTGCTCACCTGGAGAGGAGAAGGATCCAGGGAGAGCTCAGAGCCCCTGGCAGGGCCTGAAGGGGCTCCAGGAGAGCTGGGGAGGGACTGGGGACAAGGCAGGGAGGGACAGGACACAGGGAATGGCTGTGAGCTGAAAGAAGATGGATTTAGATGGGATATTGGGGAGGAATTCCTGGCTGGGCTGGAATTCCCAGATTTGCTGTGGCTGCCCCTGGATCCCTGGCAGTGCCCAAGGCCAGGCTGGAGCAGCCTGGAATAGTGGGAGGTGTCCCTGCCCATGGATTTTTAAAGGTCCCTCCCAACCCCAAACATCCCACAATTCTATGGAGGCTCAGCATGTCCTGCAGCCTTGGGGGGATCCCGTTAATCCCAGGGATAAAATTCCACATTTCTCAGCCCAGGGGTTGATTTGCAGAGCGTGGCCACCACGAAATCCAGAATGGCCTTGGGTTTGTCTCAGTCTCCACCTGAAAATGACCTGATTTCATGCTGTGAACCACGAGCTGAATAACACAGAGCTCTCCACCCACTCCTGGAGATGATTTTTATCCCAATCAAAACAGAAAAAAAGGGATTGCTGCCTTTGGGCAATGTCCAGGGCCTACCTCTACCTACCAAAAAAAAAAAAAAACCAAACAAACCAGCAAATAAATGTTCCAGCAGTGGGAGAACTGGTGGCGACTTGCCCCAAATCCTCCTGCAAATTGGCTGCTAATGATTCATCAAAAAATGAGGAATGAGTGTTGTGGATAGAACATTCCTGATACCCTTATCAGTGAAACACCCAACCACACTGTCTGTGGACAGTCTGGACCCATCACCCTGATTAGAAAAGACATGGGATTTCAAAAAAAAAAAAAAAAAAAAAAAAAGCTCTGTTTGCTGTCCGGGGTGGATGCACTCCTTCGGCTGCAGGGATTCTGCTTTTCTTTGATCACCTCATCTCCATGGCCCTCTCCAATCTGCCTGCCATGTGCAGCCCTCCCTCCTGCTGGCAGAAACAAGGCAGAGACAAATGGCTTGCAAGGAAAATTCCTTTTTTTTTTTTTTAAGGATCTCCCAGCAGAGCCTTTGGTTGTTTTCCAGTGGGAATGACAAATGAAGATGGAGCACAGGAGCCCAGCCCCAGATCCATCAGAGCAATGCCACAGGTCACAGCCTGGATTTCAGCTCCTCTTCCCTGGGCTTGGGTCATGAAACCATTCATTCTTTCATTTTTCTTATCTATTATTCAGCAATTAAGCAAATTGAGATTGCATTTCTCTAGTGGCAAGAGTAGCTGGCAAAATAGAACCTCGAGCCAAAGGTGCTCAGACAGCAAAGTGAAAATGTTTTCCTTAATTCTCAGCAATGATCCCAGGCAAAAAAAAGAAGTTTTCTGTGTGAGAAAAAAAATGTTAGCTTGTGCAAAGTAAAAATATTTTAAATAACTGTATGGAAAAGAATAGTTTAAGTCCTTACAGAGATATCAAATTTATTTTATGTTGGCCAAATTATACCAGTGCAAATTCATTCATATTTAGATATATAAAAAATAGAGCCAGGGTCTTCTTCCTTGCACATCACTGATCTCAAAAAAACCCTCAATCAGATTAATTACTCCAAGGCACCTTTGCACTCACTTTGAAACAATTCTAAATTAGATTAAATTACCCCAGAGTTGGGATTTGCTTCCATCTGACTTATGAGTCAGATTAGCTTGAATTTAGCAGAACAATTTCTTTTTTAAATTTTTTGGTGGGTTTGTTAGAATATCAGTGGTATAATTTGGCCAACATATAATAAATTTGATATCTCTGTGGCAAATCCTTAAGACAGAAATAAGCACTTAAACCATTATTTTCCATACAGTTATTTAAAATGTATTTACTTTGCACAAGCTAACATTTTTCTTCCACAGATGAACATTTTTCACCCTTAAATGAGCAGGTTATCTGTAGTTTTACCCCAAAAGATTAAATTATTCAGAGAAGACCTTGGGAAAAAAAATGAAGAAATATATAGAAATGCTCAGAAGTGCATGTGGGTTTTTTCCCTAGTGATTAAAGATGAGAAAATACAAACTGGCACAAATATTGAAATAATTTTTGCTCTAGTCAAGAGAGACAGAGGTGCAGCCACACAATTAAACACTGCCCTGACTTGCTCAGCAGCAACAATTTAGAAATTGAAAATGTTCTTTTTGGCACATGCAGCTGCACAGGAGTCAACCCTGCAAACAGATGATTCACTTTAAAGGGATTCTTCCCAAAAACACATCCCCAAAATGAGATGATGTTCCCAAATCCAGCCCTCCTGGGCAGCTGGAGAGCTTTGGGGAAGGGGGATTTGTCCCTGTGATGTCTGGGGGATGCTTTATGTAACTGGGATGATGGACAACAGGATATCACATCCCTCTGGGGCTGCTTCTGGAGCTGCAAAAAGAATTTTTAGGAGGAACAGACACAACAGGGCAGGTGGAAAAGTGCCAGGCTGGGTCAAGGAGGATATTGTGTCTGAAGGATGAGGAATGTGGTACAATATAGAGCTTGGCAAGAGAGGGAGAAATTGTTTGGATCGAAATAAAAGATTTAAAAAAAAAAAAAAAAAAAAAAAAGACCAAAAGAAGGAAGATAGGAAAGTATTGTAGCCCATCTGGAGGAAATCAGGAAGCAGCCAGGAATATTGATGCAGATGGGAAAAGCTCGTGGTGGCAAAGCTCTGGGATGTGGGGAGCAGAGCTGGGATGAGGCACAGGGCTCTCCTACCTGCTGCCTTTCTCTTATTCCTTCATTTTTGAAGCTTTTTGAAAAGTTTATGGCTTTCAGGCAACATTTCTCCTGCTCTCTGGAGGCCACCAGAGGACATTGGGCTGTCACCTCACCCTGCTCCTCATCCCTGCCCTGAGGTCACCTCTCTGAGCCAGATAAAACAACCCCTCTGGGTTAAACTTTTTAAAAAATGATTTAAATCCTGACGGATTCCCCAGGATGGTTCACAGGAGGTGAAAAAAGGAGGGAGCAGCCAAGGATGGGGGGTGGTGGCACCACATTTCTGTGGGGCTGTGGATGGAGCTCGTTTAATCCCACTGAAAATACAACACAGCAAGAGGGACCAGCACTTTTCCAGAGGAATCCAACAGGATTCCCCTCCCTGCTCCCTCCTGGACATCTGGAGCCAATATGGGAGGGGAGGTCAGCCACCCCACACAGGGGGAAAAAAAAAAATTCTTTAAAAATACACTAAAAAAGCCCCAGCATTTAAAGAGATGCAGCACAGAAGATGATATCATTTCATTAAAATCAAAATTTAATGATGAACTCTGCATTTGGAGCTTCAAAGCCTCGGCCCTGCTGTGTTTTTGGGGAGAAAAGAGCCCCCCTGGGGTCACCTCTGTGCTGTGGGCAGGCCCCAGTTCAGCAGGTGCCAGAGGCTCCCATGTGCTCCTGGCTCCTCTGCTTGGACTGGGATAGACTGGGAAGAGTTCTGGGACCGAGCAAGCCAAAGGCAACCTGGGCAGGAATTGGGTGGGGATGCTCGCCCAGAGCAGCTGTGGCCACCCCAAATCCCTGGGAGTGCCCAAGGCCAGGGTGGACATTGGGGCTTGGAGCAGCCTGGGATGGTGGGAGGTGTCCCTGCCATGGAATGGGGTGGAACAGGATGGGATTTAAGGGGATTTAAGGGGATTTAAGGTCCCTCCCAACCCAAAACTCCCCTGGCCCAGCCTGGGGCTGTTCCCTCTCCTCCTGTCCCTGTTCCCAGATCCCAAATCCCCCCGGCTGTCCCCTCCTGTCAGGGAGTTGTGCAGAGCCAGAAATTCCCCCTGAGCCTCCTTTTCTCCAGGCTGAGCCCCCCCAGCTCCCTCAGGGATTCTCCAGCCCCTTCCCATTTCCCTCAGGGATTCTCCATTCCCTTCCCATTTCCCTCAGGGATTCTCCAGCCCCTTCCCATTTCCCTCAGGGATTCTCCAGCCCCTTCCCAGCTCCTCCTCCTCACCCCATGGCTGTAGGAAAACACATCCTGCAGAGACACTGAAAACGAGCAAAAAAAGGAGCCTGGGTCCCCCCCGGGACATCTCCCGGCCTGGGGTGGCAGCAGTGCCAGTGACACTGACATTGTCACTTCTAAATTAATTTGCCCAATGTTCAGACAAACTGGTTCCGTTTTCAAATGGGAAAAAAAAAAAAAAACAACCCACAAGCTTTAAATGATAGAAATAATCTGATACAACCATGGGAAGGCAGCAAAGTTACAGATGGTGCTTTTCATCAGGATTAGGTAAAAAAAAAAAACTCCAGAAATTCCCAAAACATCACAGGCAGGTGCTGCAAATGCATTGAAAACACTCAGCTCTACCTGGCATGAGAAAAATAAATAAAATAAGATAGCTGATAAAAATAGGGAGAACATCCCCAAGGGAGAGGGAGCAGGAGGGAAGAGGTTTTTGTGTTTGGGAACAAGGCTGGCACAAAAATCACAGCAAAAATTGGGCAAAGATATCAGGGAAAGGGAGTTTGGAATATTTTTCCTTTTGGAGAAAAGCTGGATGAGGTGGTCCTTCCAAAACATGGGGCTTGGTATTCCTGAGCCACGAGGGAACTTCAATCTTCATGGTCCAGCCCCTCATTTTTGTGTTTCCATGGTCCTGGAAATAAATTGCAGAACAAATTTTTACAATTTTACATAGAAATAAAAAAACAAAACCAAAAACAAACAAACAAACAAACAAACAAAACAAAACAAAACAAAAAAACCCCCACAAATAAAATCACACACACAAAATAAAATCATTCATACACACAAATAAAATAAAACCATACACACAAATAAAATAAAATCCTGCATACAAAAAAAGTCACACAGATAAAGAAGTTAAACATCCAAATAAAATCAAATCATACGCACAGATAAATTAAATAATTTTTAAAATTATACATGTAAATCAAATCACACACAAAAAAATTGCACAGATTAAAAAATTGTACATACAAATACAATAAAATCACACACCAAAAAATCACACAGATAAAAAATACACATACAAATAAAATAAAATCATATGCACAAAAAAAATCACACAGATGAAAAATTATACGCAGAAACAAAATGAAATCATACAAATAAAATAATTATACACAGAAATAAAATAAAATCAGACACCCAAAAATCACACAGATGAAAAATTATACACAGAAATAAAATAAAATCAGACACCCAAAAAAATCACACAGATGAAAAAATATTATACGTACAAATAAAATAAAATCATACACACAAAAAAGCCACACATGAAAAATTATATGCAGAAATAAAATGAAATCATACAAATAAAAATTACACACAGAAATAAAATAAAATCCTATAAATAAAAAACCACGCAGATAGAATTATATACACAAAATATAACCCGGATTAAAAAATCCTGCATACAAATAAAATGAACTAAAACCATGCACACAAATAAAAATATCCTGCACCATCCCAAGGGCAGAGCCGGGTGTGCAGAATTTTGGGAAGTGCAATCCAGGCCTGTGTGGGAATGGGAAGCACGAGTGGGGCAGAGCTTTGGGGGCAGTTGGGGATGATGGGGGAGGGATGGGATTTATTTCTGTCCTGCCCTGCCTGTGTTTGGGCTTGGCTGGTTTGGAGCTCCACACTGTTATTTGGGGTTTTGTCAGCTGGGACAACACCTTCTGTAAGAAATCCAGTTCTGAATCTTGGATATGAACCAATGCCACAAAGGCAGCTTTGCTCCAGAATATTCAGGGGTTTTTTTTTTGGCTCCTAAAGCCACAAAAGGAAAGGTCTGGTGGGGGTTTCCCAGCTGGGAATCCACAACCAGGGTCAAAAGTTGAATTTTGAGAGGGGCAATCCCATGCAGCTCCGAGCTCCATCATTAGGGATTTTTATTCCTCATCGTGGTGGATGTTCTGTCCCTTCCCTGGTAACCAAACCACGGCTCCATCCCAGTGCCAGGGAATTTCTGCTGCTTCATCCCCTCGTGTCCCTGCCAGCTGTGTAATCCCTGAATGTTTTCAAAACATTTTAGATCGTCTGGTAAGAGACGCCCTGAAAGTGAAAAATGTTGTTGCTAATTGGCAGGAAGCTTGAAATGCCCATTCCAGGAGGAATCGTTACCAGCAACAAGGAAAAATCCACTTTTTGAAAATGGAAATATCTGCTGAATTCCCTTGCTGGGGATGCAAACCCTGCAGTGCTGCCTGGGACACAAAATCAGGCTGGACTTTGCAGCTCTGGCTCCAGGTCACAGGGAATATTGCCCCGTTAATCACTGATTAAACATTAATTAGCAGCCTCTGCTCCTCTGTTTCCCAGCATCAGCAAGGCAAAAACTTCAATCAACGCTCCCAAGGGTGACAGCAACCCCTGGGGACGTGCAAAGCTCCAGCCTTGGTTGAGAAAGTGAAAATTTGGAGGTGCAAGAACAAAAAAAACCCAAGCCACTCATGCAAATGAAATTTGCATTTCGATGCAAATCATGCCTTAACCCGATTTGAAAATGATCTGCACCCCCTCTGCTGGGCTGCTCCTGACGTGCAAAACATTTACCCAAAAAAAAAATTTCCAGGAGAGTTTGGCCTGCCAAGCATTTTGGAGCAATTTCCCATCTGTGTCAGGAGTTATTGTGCACCCACACCAGAAAACTGGAAAAAGGTTGAGGGAAATAAAACCAGATTCTTGAAATAACAACAGATTCTTGGTTTAATAACAGATTCTTGAAATAAGATGGACAAGGAAAGCTGGGAAGAGTTGGCTTTGCTGTGTACGAAAATGAAGATTAAAGACAGTAACAATCCCTGTAGGTTATTCTACATAAATCCATGTCCATGAAGAATAAAAGTAGAAGAAATCAGTTCCATTCACAGCAAAAGGGATTTCTGTCAGATACTTAGAAAAAAACAAGGTGATTGTAGTCAGGCTGTCAGATACCCCAGAGTCTCCTCCCTAAAATCCACCAGTGTGGGATGGAGAACAAAACACAAGGATGGACATGGAAAAGAAAACAGTTCAGGGAAGTGTTTCCCTAACAAAACCTTCCCATTTCACTTGAAATTCAAAAGAAATTTTGGGTTTTGCTTTTAAGATTAAGAATTGAAAATGGGTAAAACCAGGTTTTGCTGACTTGCTTGTACTAGCAATCTAGTAGAAGTATAAAATCTAATTTCCAAGGGGAAAATATATTTATCCATTGACTTTGCCAAGTGAAGTAAAAAAAAACCCCAACCCCCCAAATCCTGTAAAGCTCATCCATTAAATTCCACTGTGCTCTCCACATCTCATTTTCCCAAACTGATGTCCCTGGGGTGTCAGTGGCATCACCTGGTGTGACCCACCCTGAACCCCTGTCCCCACTCCACCCCAGTCCCAGCATTTCCTCACTGCTGCCTTGTTTTTGGCTTTGCTCCAAATTATTCCAGCCACAACATCTTAAAAAGAAACTCCCGACCTGTTTCTTCCCCATGGTTTGAATATTCATGCTTCCTTTTCCCCCCCTATTTAAATCCAATTACCTCTTGGGGTTTTCTTTTCCCCCCCTAGTCCTCAAATATTAAATCTTCCAGACCGCATGGGTGCCATGTCCTGTCCCAAAAATGTTCGATAAAAGGGAAAATCTGGGATGTGGCTGAGCTGTCCCAGGACCTCAGAATATGCAGGAGAGGGAGGTGAAGTTCCTGGAAATCTTGGCCAACCAGACCTTCACAAACTCCAGCTCCTACAAAACAGCCCAGGCAACACACTGGGATGCTTTAGGTCATTTTTTCACCCATTAAAATGGTGATTATTTATCCAAGCCGATACACAGCAGTCATAGTCGAGCTGCAGTTGTTGGGATTTTAAAGTGTGCTAAGAGAAATCACCCTCTCCATCCACAAAGGGTTGGGGAGCTCTTGCTTGCCCCTTTAACGACACTTGTGTGACACTTTAATGACACTTTGAGCTGGCATTTCAACGCAGCCTCTAACACAGATCATAACAACAGGAATATTTGGGATCCCACACGGTGACACAGCTCACTCTGAACATTCACAGCCTCCTCTAGCAAACATCTTTGTTGGAAGGAAGAAGTGAAGCTCCTTTGTTTGCTGGGCTGAGAGCTCTGCTTTGCTGACAGATGTGCAGCTGAAGTGCTTTTCTGCTCCGGAGGAGTTATGATGTGCAAGAAAACAGCACTGGGTGATGAATCACAACTGTCGGGGATGATGACAAAAATAATCGAGCTCACATTTGGGCTCGGGTGCATCTGTAGAAAAGCTGCATGGAAAAAACACAACACAGCTCCCTTGGATGTTTGCACTCGGGGAGTGGGGCTGGGGCAGAGCAGGGACCAGCCAGGATTCCCTGTGGGGAACAGGATGGCTCCAGGGGATGGGAATGAGGATTGTTCAACGGGATGGGAACGAGAATGGCTCCAGGGGATGGGAATGAGGTTTGTTTAATGGGATGGGGATGGCTCCAGCCCAGGATCCCAGCTCTCAGGTGAGGATCTCTCTGCCTTTGGAGACATCAAACCACTCCCAGGGGATGGAGCTGTGGCCACACTGTCCTGGGGTAGGACAGCAGCACCTGGAAACACCAGGGGGGGTTCAGTGAACACTTTAGGGATCACAGGATTAACTGAGTGGGAAGGGATCCACCAGGATCGTGGATCCAGGTGCTGGCCCTGCACAGACCCCAACATTCCCACCCTGGGCATCCCTGGCTGTCCAAATGCTCCTGGAGCTGCTCTGGCAGCCTCGGGGCCGGGACCATTCCCTGGGGATCTGGGCAGTGCCCAGCACCCTCTGGGGGAAAAACCTTCCCCAAAATCCAACCTGAGCCTCCCCTGCCTCAGTTCCAGCCATTCCCTCTCCAATCCTGTCACTGTCACACAGACCAGGCTGCTCCCAGCCCTGTCCAGCCTGGCCTTGGACATTTCCAGGGATCCAGGGGCAGCCACAGCTGCTCTGGGCACCCTGTGCCAGGGCCCTTCCACCCTCCCAGCCAGGAATTTCTTCCTAGAAATACACACAGACATGCTGGCCTGTAATATCCCATAATCCATTAATCCAAACCCGATGTATTACATGAGCAGCTACATGTGCGTGCCTGTATAATTCAATTTTCATAATTTATAAATACAGCCCTTTGTTGTAGCAACTGCTCCTGCACATGCTATGGAAAAACATCAATCAACAAAATAATAGGATTGACTCCCATCCCAAGCTTTCCTATTACCCCCTCACGAGGAGCTGAGCCCCACAGCTGCTTCCCAAGTGATTTGGGAACCTTTGGCCAGCGAGGTTCTACCACAAAACCTCCAAGAACAGCCCAAAAATTAGAGGACAGTTTCCCCACCCCACCACTGCTCCAACCTGCTCAGAAGATGCCAAGCAGCCCCCTAAACCTCTGGTTATTATTTCTTCCAGATGCTCCCCTTGTGCGGGGGCTGTCTGGATGCCTTTGATCCATTAAAATTCCAGCTCTGGCCATGGCTGAGGGCTGGATCTCTCCCTTTGCTGTTCCTTTCCCTGTCAACATCCATTATGGAGAGCCCAGAGCTCTCCTGGCCACGGGCACCTCCTCCAGCAGCAGCAGGATGGGAGAGCTGATGGATGGGAAGGACGGGAGATGGGAGAGAAGGGCAGAACATCTGGGAGAAGTTAAATTTTCATCCATCACGGCTGTGGCCTGCTGACAACAGCTGGAATCCTGCCTCTTCCCTTGCAGGGACAGCCTTCCAGGGCTGCCTTTGGAAATGGTGTTAGCAGATGGATGGAGCTGGGATCTGCAGGCTGGAAAAGTCACCAGCACAGCAGCAGAGTGAAAAGGAGCAGGTTCTGATTAATCCTGACTTATTCTTACTGGATCCAGGCTTTACAAATGAGGCCCCGTGTCCCAGGTAATCAATATTGCAGATCCATCACTTGGGGAAGTGGGAGAGGAGCTCAGGAATAAAAAGAATCAGCAAGATTCCCGGGGGTTTTATTCCTCAAATCATCCTCTTCCAGCATTTCTCTGCTTGGAGGGAAAGATCCTCCCAGATTCCTGCAAATGGAATTGCAAGGTGGACATAACCAATGCTGGAGACAATTCAGCTCCAGCTCTTTTCCCTGACACATCTGCTAATTCCAGTGCAATTCAATATAAAATATATCCTGCTCCACTGCTGGGCTGATGGAATAGCCTGGAGAAAGCTTCAGGAAGCCACAGGGCAGGTGGCTGCAGCCCTGTTTGTTTGCCAGGTATTTCCTTCATGCAAGAGAAAGCAAAGAGATTTCCTGGATTTTAAGCAGTTCCTTCAGATATTCTGTAAAATCAAGCAGCATTTCAAAATTAGCAGTGACTCCTGGGTTGCAGCTGGCTGTCATCCTCAAAATCTGCTTAAAGCTCTGGGAAGTGTCGTCCTGGGGAGGAATCAAAAGATGACAGGAGAATATTCCTCAACCTAGCTCGATTCCACGGGGATTATGAATAATACAGACATTTTTGGGCTCAGAGAACTCACTGATAAATCCAAATCACTTCTCTGACTGTGGCCAAGTGCATTTTCTCTGTCTGCCTTTTCCTATGGATATTCAGGAATGACCTTTAAGATTTCAGGCTGTGTTTCTGTGACCTAGAAAAATCAAGGTGTAGCAGAGACTTGACAAATTTGATCTTTGCACTCTGTTTTTTTCATTCTGCCCTCTCCCAGAGTCATTCATAAACAGATATTTACTCAGAACTGCTTTTTTTCCTCCAAAACTTCACAAAAAAGAATAGAAAAAAAGAATTGGACATAAATCCCTCAATCTCTGTGGCTGGTTTATTTGACTTCCCAATGATCAGGGATGTTATCAGCAGCTGCGAAAAGGGGAAAACACAACTCCTGTGCATGGATCATCATCACCCCATCAGGATAATCCGCAGGTGCTGGGGGAGAGGGGAGCAGCCTGCCCTGCCCTGCCCTGCCGGAACTTTGGGTTTCTCCTGCCTGGGAACAAAGGATTTCTTGTTTGCTCAGACCTTCCTCTGAACTCTTCCACCCCAAAGCAGCCCAGCTCCTCTCCTTCCCTCTTTAACCCTTTAATCTTCCTTGTGCAGGGACTCAGCCCCGCTCTGGAAACAAGGAGGGATCTGAGTTCTAACAAAACATCCACGGTGGATTTTTCCAGACTCGGGAAAAAAAAAAGTCCAAAAATTCCATTCTGCTTGGAATAAACATCCAGGGTCTTACCTGGAGGCTGCAGGGATATCCCACATGTGCAGCCCGGGGTCAGAGCAGCTTTGTTTCAGCATCTGCAGAGCTCCCAGGGCCTGGAATTTTCACTTCTCATGGAAAGAATCTTTGCTTTTTGCTTTCTTCCTCCACTCGTGAAAATCGGGATAAATTCACAGATCTCACTGCCGGCCTGTGGGTTTTTTTTTTTCTTTTCCCCTCAGGAAGAACCCAACCTGTGCATTTCCAGCTCTGATATTTCTGAGTTTTTTCATTCCTACAGCCTCCAAAATCAGCTCCTTGCCCTGTCTGGCAGCATTTCAGGTTGAAATTATAATGTTGGGGAAGCTGGTTAATGTCAGGGGCTGCTCCAGGGCACAGTCCCCATTTCAGGCCATCCCACTAAATTAAAGTTTGTGGGATTTGAGTCAGAGCCCAAGCCAAGATCCTTAAGCTTCAGAAAACGAACATGCCACTGTAACCTAAACCAATTCCTAGGGAAATTCCTCTGACAGCAATGCTGGATACAGAAATCCCAAGTGATTTTGGGGAGGTTGTGCCTTTCCAGAGCTGGGACACTCCCCAGGAAGTTTGTGCTCCTCCTAAAAAAACCCAAAAATCCCACTGGAAGGGATTCTGTGAGTCTGCCCTGCTCTGTACCAGCTTGCAGCACAAAGTGCTTTCCCCTCCTGGGATGCGAGTGGAATACCCAGGAATTCTTGATCTTCTGGAAATGGGAATACACGGACTTTATTTCGGATTTTATTCCCTAAATCAGCTGAATGAAATGCATCGTTCCTGGCTGATTGGAGGCACACGAAGTGAGGAGAGGAAATCACTCTGCTGACAGCAAGGGCTGAGAGCAAGGCTTGGGAAGGAGACTCCCAGGGGAAAAGGCTTCACTTCATCCCAGAGTGCAGAGGAGCACATGATAGATTTAGTGTATGATTATTACAAATTAACCAGAAATTGAAAGCCAGACAGTTTCCTGTTCACAGGGAGGAGATGGAATATTAAGCACTTCATGCAATTATGAGGAATTGTTTCCATTTGGCATCAATCATTCTCCAGCCCCCATTATCTGCCTGTAAAAAGCACAAGTGTCTTGGCTTCTCCACATAAATAACTTCCTTGAAAATGATTCTTGCAGGGTCTGTGAGTGATGGGCTAATCCTGTTATGAGATTTTAATGCCAAATTACATATTCAGCCTGGAATGAACTGTTTAAACTCCTTCCCAGACGAGAGGCATAATCAGAGTTTTGCATTTCAGACCTTTTTTTCCCTGATATCCCTCACACAGACAATGCCATGGACAAAGCTCCTGCAGCATCCAACTGCCCTCAGATATTCCTGATGATGTTTTTGTATCTCTGGGTCTGAAGGAGTCAGTAACTCATCCCCAACTGCAGGAGGGGTTGCACCAAAGGGTTATTTCTGTATTTCTTTGGCAAAAAAAAAAAAAAAGAAATCAAATCCAAAATATCCTAAATTTCCCAGGCACACAGATCCATTCAGGACTAGCAATGGATCAGAGAGGGAAACTTCAAAAATTGATCATGAAATTTTGAATAGCTGCCCTTGGGTAAAGGCTAAAAGCAGAAAGTTAAACCTGCTAACCTGACTTGATCCCACTATTATGCCACGACCTAATCTACCTTTACATTAGTTGCTATCAAATTATTTTTGACTATTAATATACAAAATCTATTAATATTCTATTTTTTATATAATATAAAATACATTTGACTGTTAATCACAACAAACTTTGATTTGCAAGTGATAAAACCCACAGACGTCAGTTTGCTTTCTAGAAATCCACTGTGTAATCAGTAATATCTAAGGCACAGCTACAAAAGAGCTACTTCATTGTCAGAACTGATAATTTTAAACTCCTTTTATGACCTAATTTAATTACTTTAAATATTTTTAATAACATAAATTAGATCCTTAAATTTTCATTTTTTTGGATGGATCATTAAAAATAAAACACAGTAAATATATAAAATTGGATGTAGATTTTTCTGGCTTTATACTTAGCCTGGTTAAACCCAGTCCTAGTGTTAGCTGGGACAAGATGAATGACATTTTCCCAGCTCCCTGCCTTCCCATGGATTTCTCAAATGCAGATTTTAAATCTCCTCACCAGACACAAAATGCTCCCAGGTCTGCGAGGGGAGCTGGAAAATTTGGGGGGGAGGGAATCTGAGCAGTGACAGGCATGGAACATGACAAAGAGTTTCCTTTGGTCCCACCCAGATGGAAACCAGTGGGAATTCTCCTGATTGCTCCCAAATTCCTCCTTCAGGAGGGGGAGTGACAGCTCTGGCTTTAATAAAAAAAAAACCCAGGCAGGCATGGCAAAGTCCATCAAAACCGAGGGGTATTTATTTAAAAAACCCAGGGCAGGCTTGGATTAGGGACTGGGGAGGAATTCCTGACTGGGAGGGTGGGGAGGGACTGGGATGGAATTCCCAGAGAAGCTGAGGCTGCCCCTGGATCCCTGGGAGTGTCCAAGGCCAGGCTGGACAGGGCTTGGAGCAGCCTGGGACAGTGGGAGATGTCCCTGGGATGGGATTTGGGATGGGATTTCAGGTCCCTCCCAGCCCAATCTGGGATTCTCGTCTCCGACAATGACAATTAAAGGCACCGAGGCAGCTGCAGAGCCCTGAGAGCACAAACAGCTCAGAGTGAGATGGAAGAAAAAAAAAAATAAATAAATCAGAGCCTCTCCTTCCTGATGGGAACATCCCAGCGCTGCCAGGCTGGGGTGCAGAGGAGCCAGGGGGTGGCTGCCCCAAAATCCCAGAGTTCAGCTCCCAGGAGGAGACCTGCTCCAATTCCAGCTGCACATCTGGGCACAATCTGCTCCCACTCCAATTTCCCTCCAGCTGCTGATTGCAGAGAGAGAATCTCTGAGCTCTGGGATTTACTTTGGAGCACGGGGAGATGTGCAGCTAAATGATCTTTAAGGTCCCTTCCAACCCAGCCCATCCTGGGTTCCATTTTATTCTGTTGTCCCTTAAGAGCCAGAGGGGAATCTCCCAAAACTGAGACCCAGAGCTGGCACTGCTCCATCACCTGATGCATAACCACAAATGAGGGTCCAGTTACTGCATCATAAATTAATTTGAAAATATCTACCATGAGCTAGGATCTGGGTTTGCCTCTGTCAGTATCACTGCACAGCAAAAAAGAGAAAAATATTTAATTTCCTCCTCTTTTTTAGCTTTACACAGGGAGGGAAAAGTTCCTGGGAAACTCAGATTTTCTTCTTTAGGAAATCAAAAACCAGGTACACTGAAATAATTTCATTAAACAGTTAGGTGTTAAAAGTGAAACAAAATTTTGGAATTAAATGCTTAATAACATCACCTTGTGCTGAGAGCAGCAGCTGAATAGCAGAATTTGTAGCAGAATTTGTTTCTCTGGCCACCCAAGCCATCACCCTGAGCTCTGCTCCCAGGGCCTCCTTCCAGCACCCTTTGACCCTGCTCTGCTCCACTTGCACTTTAAAATTCGTGGATAAGGAGAGGGAGCTCGTGAGATATTCCAGGAGTGATACCAAATCTCCTCTCCTTGGGTTTTAGATAAATTTGGGGATTATTTTCCTTTCACTTCATCCAAGCCAGGCTGTCTCCAAAGCTGAATAAAAGGAATAAAAAGCAGTGGGGATGGAGAAGATTTGTTACCAAGAGCCCTGGTGGACCTGGAGGGTCTGGGCAGGATGATTTTATTAATTTTATTTATTCATTCATTCATTTTACTCCATTTATCTGGAACTGAAGTGTGGCAACCCCTCAAGCCTAGAGCAGCAAACTGGCTGCTCTCACCCCATTTAATGCAGATTTCCCAGCTCTTTGGCTGAAGCTGAAATGGCATTTTCCAGCAGATAAATCAGTTTTATTGGAATTTCTCTTCACCTCTATTGTCACTGTGGGTAAGAGTATTATCTCCTATAATAATATGGAATTTTTAGGTGTTTTTAAACCACTTGTGAAGCAAACCCTGATCTCCTGGGAGCACTCAGCAGCAGCTCCAGAGCTCTTTTTGTCCTGCCAGGCACGAATTCCTTGGAGAAAGGGAAGATCCCAAATCAATCTCTACCTTGGTTTCCCCCACATCATATTTATTATCTTTTTTAGGAGCCTGGCAGCTCCTACCCTCCACTTTTTGTTACCCCAAAAGCAATTCTGTTGCTCTGAGGGGTTCTTTTGTGTTTTACCAGGACAATTTTGGCACCACCATTGGCACAGCCCGTTCCTGCAGGATTTATGGAATGATTTCTATTTTTCCAGTCACCATAAATTAATTCACCTCACTTTGGGGATGATCTTTTCCATAGTAAAACACCCAGTGTTCTCCTGCCTGTCCCATTGGAAATTCCAGTTTTCCCTTTTATTTGAGGCTTGCAGGAATTAATAAAGCTTCACTTAAAATCAATTTAGAATGGCAGGCAAGGCCAAACCGTGCTGGATTCAGGGCGAAATTTGCATTTTGCCTGTAATTTCACTAATTAATCAATGGCCATTCTGCCAGCCTGGCTCTTCCTGGCACAGGGGGAATTCCTGGGATGAATGGGAATGGCTTTGGAGGGATCTGGGTGTTTTCTTTCTTTTTTTCCCCATTGTCCTTCCCTCCCTGCCTGGCTCCCAGCTGATCAGCCAGGGTGTGCAATGTGCTCCTCAATTTCTCTGCAGTGGATCCAGCAGCTCTGTCCTGTCACTGCCATTGGTCACAGCCCCTCAGAGCTGGATAATCCCCACAGGTCACATTCCTACAGAATGGAACAAAGCCCAGAAAAGTGTCCAGAGGAAGAGACTGCCAGGCAGGGAGCTCTGGGAATGGGCAATTCAGGCTGACATTAAGCTCCAAATCAAAATTTAAATGGTGGTGGCACCTTTTGGCCATCTGGGGTGGGGAATAAACCTTTCTCCAAGTTTGGCTTGGGCTGTGGGTGGGAGCAGAGGCTCTTGTGCCTCATTCCAGAGGGCAGGAATGGTGTGAGCACAGATTCCACATCAGAACATTCCCAGCTGGGTCTCACTGGGCAGCCTTGATCCACGGGACAGAAGAGTCCAAACAAAAAATGACCTCAGCACTCAGGACCTTCCCTCTCCAAAAGCTGCCTGGAGAGGCTGAGGGTGCCCCTGCATCCCTGGAAGTGCCCGAGGTCAGGCTGGAGCAGCCTGGGATCATGGAAATGTCACTGAATAATTTTTAGATTCCCTTCCAACCCAAACCGTTCCAGGACTCCGTGGTTGGATCCACTCACACCCTTGGTTGTACTTCCAGGACAGTTTCGTTCCTCAATCCTTAATATTAAATACTACACAATTATTCAATCTGCATCTCCTCTGAACTTTAATCCCTCCTCGTGTGACCCCTGCAAGCAGGAAAATTGGCACCAGCTCCCTGTGGGAACGTGGCTCGTGATCCATCACGGAGGAGTTTGAGCCCAGGAATGACAAGGGGAAGAATTCTCCCAAACCACCACGGGGTAATGACAGACATCTGCTGTGCTAATGAGAGCCCAAATCCAGCGTTCATTTGATATTCCTGCTGCAATTAACGGGGAGGAATTAGCAGGGCTTTAATGTGGCACTAAGGCACATTTCCTGGCACATCAATTGTCATTTAACCATTCCTGCTCCGTGGTTTTACCTCGCAGCTCTGCAGGCACACGGAAACCACGGGAGCTGCAGCATCCAGCAGGGATGGGGGAAGAGCTGGAAAAGTCTCAAAGGGATCTGGGGGACTCCTCTGCCCAGCCTGGGGTGGTTCCTCACCCTCCCCCCAGGTCACTCAGGATTATCCTGACTTCAGGATAAAATATCTGTACAATAGCTGCTAAGCCTCTTTTTTGGTTATCCACAAGAAATGTGTGGTTGTTCAAATACACTGAAAAAGCAACATTATCTCCACCCAGGGGCTGGTTAAATACAGATAAAAAGCCAAAAAATAGTTGTACAAATGCTCTGAACTCACCCAGCACACCAAAAAATGGTATTTTTATGAACAGCAAGCTCTGCAGAGGAAAGTGCTTCTGCATCCCGTGCTCAGAGCTGCTAAACTGGCCGGATTTAAAGGCTCAGAGCATCTCCTGCAGAAGGGACACACCTGAGGAAGGTATTCGGGGTGGGTGGGGGCCTAAAATACTAATTCAGGGTGCTCTACAGGATATCAGTAAATTGTTGCTGTCAGGAGAACAGGGAATTATTCTCAGGAAAACAAAGCATCAAACTGCTTCTCTGTCATGCCCCAATTTCCGGGGTGTTATGACAAGTCCTGTGGAGCATCCAAGGAGAATTCCTGGTTTTCTCAGAGCCATGGGAGATTCCAAACTGGGAGAGAACTGCTCTGCCTTCACACAGTGGTGCTGGCAGAGCCCCCCCCCAGCCCGGGATCCACTGCAGGGCAAACCTTCCAACCTTGGGGATATTTTAATTTTTATTTAAATAAAAAAAAAAAAAAAAATTAAAGGAAGAGGAAAAAAAAAAAAAAAAAGAAAGTCAAACACAAAAGAGCCCGAGAAAGCAGTTTGCCTTGGGCATCAATCTCATTAAGAATTGCTTCACACCTCTTTCTTCTGCTCAGAGTCAAATGAAAGATTTGTTTGATTTGCTCAGCAAACAGCCCTCATAAAACTCCTGCCTTCTCTCACCTCCCTTTCAAGTGCTATCTTTGTGTCCTTGGATGCTCGGAATTATTAACATATTTCACAGTGTGCCCGAGATAAAAGAGATCTCCCAGCCCTGCTGGAGGTTGCTGCTCACTGTACCTTTGATCACTCTCCTGGTCGGATGTGGAGCCCCAGGACAGCCGTGGTGGGAAAAGGAAAAAAAGAAAAAAACCCAACCCTGGGTTTTTCAGGCAGCTCTTTGAAGTCACCTGAGCTGGTGGCCAGGCTGTGGGAGAGGTCATGCTCAGAGCTGGGAAAAGCAGGGCTGTGAGAAGGAGTAAATATGTCCTGGGTGAGTTACACAGCAGAGCAACTCGTGTGGTCACAGATGCTCTGGGGTGGAGGCTGCTCCCAGGAGTAACAAATTTCTGCTGCTTTGTTTCTCTATGATCGAGCTCTTCTCTACTCCATTAACTTCTCTGAACTGATTTCAACCTGTCTTTGATAGGAAATGTCACTGTCTTCTGATTTGGCTTCTTCTCAGGTGACACCACGCAGTGCCTGGTGAAAAGCCCAGGAGGTTTCTTAGGGGGAGCTTTAAGCAGGGCTTAAACTGGATTTTAGGGGCAAGTTTGTCATGGAAAGGACTGGCCAGTGCTGGCACGGCTGCCCAGGGCAGGGGTGCAGTCCCCATCCCTGCAGGGGTTTCAAAGCCCTGTGGATGTGGCACCTGGGGACACGGGGCAGTGCTGGCCCTGGCAGAGCTGGGGGCTCAATGGTCCTACAGGTCTTTTCCCACCTAAACAATTCCATGGTTCTGTCATTCCACAGAATGTAAAAAGCAAAACTGAACCTTTGGGCAGCTGACATGGCAAGAAGGAGCTCCTGAGAGCAAGGAGGATCCATCCAACTATCCATTGATCCCATCATCCATTGATCCAACTATCCATTGATCCCATCATCCATTGATCCATCATCCACTGATCCCATCATCCATTGATCCATCCATCGATCCCATCATCCATTGATCCCATCATCCATTGATCCATCCATCGATCCCATCATCCATTGATCCATCCATCGATCCCATCATCCATTGATCCATCCATCCATTGATCCCATCATCCATTGATCCATCATCCACTGATCCCATCATCCATTGATCCAACTATCCATTGATCCCATCATCCATTGATCCAACTGTCCATTGATCCCATCATCCATTGATCCATCCATCCATTGATCCCATCATCCATTAATCCAACTGTCCATTGATCCCATCATCCATTGATCCAACTATCCATTGATCCCATC